>NW_022900949.1:17218817-17237873 GCF_012274545.1 Fukomys damarensis | reverse complement strand
AACTCCTAGTTGAAACTTTACCACAGGAAATAGAAGAGGAGAAATGACTGAAAATGTTAAAAGCACTAAAATCAGTGGGATTCTGTTGTGAGGGTGTGGCTTAGGAAATGCCTCAGGAAGAACAGGGTGGGCTGGAACCCTTTGGGAGAAAAATGGCAGAGAAGAATATTTAGTAACGCAAGAGAAAATAACACGTAGAAACAATAGACAAGATAAAAGAACTCGACTGGAGAGAACTAAATAATGGTGAAAAAGAGGGAACAAATTAAGCTGTAATAAGAAATTTCCTAAAAGTGATGGAGGACTGAATGCAACAAAACAAAACAACCCAAATAAAACCCATGAAAATCTGTGAGTGGAGGAATCGTGTAATGAGATAGGCTTTTAGGAAAATCTAATTTAACATCATTTACAAGATGGGTTTAAATGTACAGGGACATCAGCCAGAGAAACAAAATCAATAGCTCTAACTCACCCATAAGGACAAAATAGGGAAAACTGGGAAGATTGTGTTCATTTATAAACATTCAGGAATTTTCTTAGACTCAAGTAGATTTCTTATCAAACTTTTCTGAAGAAAATAAGGAATTTTCAGCTTTTAATTTCAATGAGGGACTTACTAATTTATCCACTGATTTCTTAAGAGTTGTATGGTAGTTTCAGAGAAAAATTGTGTGTGTGTGTGCACACACATGCGTTTATTGTGGACCTTATAGCAAAGTTTGGAAAGCTTTTTTTGAATAACCATAAACTGTACCAAAATTTAGACACTAAAATTTCCCCAGCAGATTGGGTTATTTTCAATGTACACAACTCTTCTATGTTTTGAACAAATTTATTTTTATCACTCTTTCTGAAAAAAAAAAAAACCCATGTAGTAGTGGTTTACACACTTTGGGGATGAATTCCGACCCTTCACACTGAGTTGTATTCCCAGCCTTTTTAGTTTGGGTTTTGAGACAGGTGACCCTCCTGCCTCAGTCAGCCTTCACGGGTCCTGGGCTTGCAGATGTGTACCCCACACCTGCGTGAAACTTCGGCTATAATTCTTTCTTCTCCTTTGTCCACTCTTTTATGTGGTTTCCCATGAACTATTTCGTACAGCCAGCTTCACCCTCCTCGCCACTGGCAACATTAAGAATACTTATTGAAGGTCTTCCATGGATTCCACACTGTACTAAAGGTTTTATGCTTTGTCTTCATTATTTCTGATTCTCGCAGTGAATACTGAGAGATTTAAAACCCTTCTACTAATAAAAAAGTGAGAATGAGTATGGAGGCGTACAGCTGTAACCCCAGCTACTCGTGAGGCCAAGGCAGGAGGGTTATAAATTGGAGGGCAGCTTGTGAATTTTAGTGTAGATCTGTCTCAAAATGAAAAATTTGATAAAAAGACTAGGGTTATAGCTCAGTAGAGAGCATATACAAGGGTGAGATCTTGGGTTTAACTGGACAAGAAAGAAAGAAGGAAGGAAGGAAAGAGAAAGAGAAAGAAAGAGAAACAGAAAGAGAAAGGAAGACAATGAGGGATCAGAATGGTTGAGTCAAGTGTTAAGGAACAACAAGAAAGGTTTTCTGCTCTGTTACACTGCCTGAAAATCAGAATTATCCCATCCTAGAATCAGTAACTCCATCCTTTTCACTGAACACTGCATGTTTTTATCATTTAACGTCTGTCTCCATAGTCAGTTGTGTACGGGAGCTGTGTGCACTCACCGTTCAGTTCCAACGTACTCACTTCTTGGTTCCGATCGCCAGTTTGCTGGTCAGTCACCAAACCACTGGTTGATATAAATGATGAACCCTATCAGATCTTCTTATCGGTCCACCTAACGCTGAGCATGGTGCACACATCCATAATCCAAGCTGTTCAGAAGACTACGGCCAGAGAATCATAAATTCAAGGACAAACCGGGCAATTTAGTTAAAACTTCTCTCAAAGTAAAAATTTATAGAGGGCTGGGCTGGAGAAATAGTTTAGTGCAGTGCACAAGTCCCCAGCACAGACACAGACACACACACATGTAAGAGAGTCTATGGTCAATCATATGATTGAGTGATGGGCCTTACCTATGAAGACTAAATAAAAACAACCAGAATGAAACAGAGGAAATTCCGAGATTTTCTGAAAATATATAAATAGGCCATAATTGTCTAGTTTTGTGAGACTGAAGTAGGATCTCAGAAGATTTACTATTTTTTTGCTGCTGCAAATATGCAGACATATAAAATTGAAATATAATCATTTGTGTGTCTATCTCTGCTACCCTATGGAGGGGTGGCATGAACATTCTGTAAAACGCAGGACAGTGAATATTTTTGGCTTTGAGGACCACACAACTCCTCAAGCCGTTCAAGCATGTCACTAAAGCAGCAAGCCACTGGCAGTATGACACCTGTCATGGTGTTCAATACAGCTTTATTCACTAACACAGAGATTTAAATTTCATCCCACATCCATATGTCAGGAAACACTCTCCCTTATTTATTTCAACCATTTCAAATGTAAGGATCATTCTTGGATCAAATAAAAAGATAGCAAGCAGGCTGAGATTTTCTGAGGGCCCAAGTTGGCAGGCCTGGAACTCACATGAAATCTGTGAAGCCAGAGCCTGTCTTTTGGCAAAGATTTTATTTTTGATGCTTAACATGCCTGGAGCAGACTGATAAATACACAATGGTTCATCAAAGGTGGCAATAAATTGAGTAGCTGCTGTGGAAAACACTGTTGATTTTTTAAACAAATGCAAGAATTCTTTTGGCCTCCTGAAGTATGTTCCAACCACTATCAAGATGTTGACTGTAGGCCTTTAATCGTGGTCCTCAGCAGTTCCCTCTCAAGATCCCAGGCTGGCTGGATCTCCCATTTCAATTACTTCTGCTCCTGATCATTCCTGGCACAGCCTGATGCTGCTCCGGGCAGAAAGTCACTCGCCTGAGGGAAGACGTTCAGGGTCTCAGTCATTCTCCCAGGTGGGTGGGGGTCCATGAGGCTGACATTTTGGCAGAACAAATGAGGACATGGGATTGATGATGCTGTTTTCAGACTGATAGGAAAACTGACCTCACGAAAACCTCAGTGAAGTGTTCTTTCCGACCACTGCACCCATACAGGGTCTGCAGTGACTCATTTGATGAGGACTTGGAGTGCGCGGCTGACCACACAGGAAGGTCAGGCCCAAGATTGTTCTAGATTTGGGTGCTTAGACGCTGCTGTGTGGAGATTCTGTGCAACTTCAATTCACTGCTAGAGTGGTTACAGTACATGCAAGTGTTACATATGTACTCTCTCCAGACTGCTTTGTGATTACTGATTGCATAACAGGCATTTGACTGTGTATCAGAGGGAGGTGGTATATAATTGGAAAATTACCCTTGGCTATCGGCCGGTGTTTTATGTGTATGTATAGTAATCACAATATACGATAGTTTTATTTAAACTGTTAATGTTAATACTACATTATTTAAAAGTTTAAAAGAGCTAGTTAAAATCAAAATTACTTCTTGGTAAAAGCATGCATAACTTTTGAAAGAATAAAGATGCGTAGTGTATAAGGAACAGTCACGCTTTTGCCCCCAAAGGAGGACACTAACTGTTGCTAGCAGCACAGCTAAAAATGCATTGCAGTAGCTTTCAAACTCTGGACTGGGGCAGGGGACGGGGCGCTTAGCAACCCCAGGGGTGTTCTTAACTAAGTTTTAAGAAAAAATCCAAAAATATGCCTTTTCACATGCTCCGTCTGTGATTTTGTTGAAGGTGACACAGAATTCACATTTTAACTTTTATTTGCAAATATTATTTCATTAAGAATGGTTTTGCTACATACTTACCTGTGAACATTTTAGACTCAAATAGTCATTGGATGGAAGCTATGTGACTGCCAAGGATGCAGAAAGACATCTCTGATGCCGTTTTAAAGATAGTATCTTTTCTCCTTGGTTCTTTGATGATGCTTTGTTAAAAGTGCATTCAACATATTAGGCCGATTTATTAAGTTTGCAATAGTGTAAGAACTATTACTCGGAAATTTTAACACATTTTGTTGTGCAATCAGTCTCTCGAGAGCTACTTAGTTCCAAATTCTTTTCCTGCTTTCTCTTTCATTTCTTAAGGCTTATGAAGTACCCATGAGGGTAACCAGTTCTCTTAATTGTCTGTTTGCTCTGCTGTTGACTTGGTCATTTGTGACGGATTGCTGGGATTTTGGAGGATTATTTTAGATACACCAAATAACCAATTACTATGATTTCTGGTTTACAGCATCTTGGGTTACAGCATATTAGTGCTGCTTGGAAATGAGTAGGGTTCCTCAGTGCTGAGATACAGTGTATTGGGGATCATGCCTCAGATGCTGTGTGTGATCACTTACGTGCTTTTGTCTTCCCTGACCTGCCTGTGAGGATATTTCAATAGAGCTTCAAGTTATTCTTATAAACGTGAGTGATCTGGAAATTTTTAAACAGTGTTTTCATCACTATCAAAATGTCTTCTTCCTTACAGGTTATAGTTGTTTGCTGTTACGCACCTGAGCTAAGTGGTGTGGTTTTTGAATATAGAAAATGCTATGGTCAGTATCTACCCTGCTCGGCTCATTTTCTCACAAGGAAGGCTTATAAGACAGATTGCTTTATCTACTCCTCTAAGATCATACCAAGATTTTTTTAAACTAGGTTTGGATTAAATATGGCCATAGTTTGAAAAAAATGAAGATTTTTCTCTTTTTTCAGTCCCTTTAGGGCAGTCATCTCCCATGTGAAAACACGGAGCTTTCACGAGCTTGAATGTGTGGCTTGAGTACGTGGGTAGCCTCTGTGCCCACAGTCTCTGTGTTTGTGACCCCATAGCTCCACAGGTAGAGGGAGAGGGGCCACCCTACATCAAACCAAGCTCTTCTGTTATCTAGTGTATCTGAGTACTATTGGATTAAATATATGGAAGTACTGTACGTTCTAAGTTGTTTAGGGACATTTTTCTAAAGAAACAGTAATATCTGGTGACCCAGAATGTCACAAATCAATTCTAGTTCTGCTCCCGTGCATGACGTCAAGGAGGCCTGTGTCCCCCCATTACCTCTCACTTCCCTGCCTTTCCTTTATCATTTGTTGTGGATTTGCATCTCAGATTAAGTGGCCTGCAGAAATCAGCTCTAACCCTATTTTCTTCTTTTTAAAGGACCACTTCTTTGTACAACAAAGAAACAAATTTCGAGCCATACCTAAAATACAGAAGTGTTTGTTTTAAGGCATGAGTTGGTACTAAATTTCTAGACCAGGGCAAAGCTACCCTAACTAGAACATTAGAAATGATAAAATATAAAATATATTTTCCTTTTTAAGAAAAAAAATTAGAATTAGGTCATGGTGAGGGTGTTATATTTAACATGAGCTGATATATAGCTGCTATGTCTCTTTCACAAGTGTGGTGGATGTTCTGATCTGTCTACTTCCTGTGCCGCATTTGTGGACATCCGAAATTTAAAGTCCTGCTAGGAAGGACTTCTTCATAAGAAGGTGAGGCAGGGAATAGTATAGGCTCTGCCTATAGTGATTCAACTCTGTGTGCCTCTGCAGTGACTCACGAATGCCGCTGGTGTCCCCGGATGTGAGTGTGCACACACGCATGTCTGGGGAGCCGCTCCTGCAGAATCCCCCGTCCCATGTGTTGGCGATTGTGTCGGAGACCTTCCTTATATGACTCCTAAAAGCTCCCGTTCTACAGCATCCTCGGGCTGCCCGAGACAAGCCACTGTCACCTCACCGGAGCCAGCTGTCAGGGTGCAGGACGGGAGTGTCCCCACGGGAGCCGGCCTCGAGTGAGGCTCTGGGCCTGGACCACTGCCTTGGATCTTGGTAGGAAGGTGCCTGGAAGAGGATCAAGTCTCAGTTCACTCAGAAAACAATCCCGCAGTATTAAGTCCGAGGCGTGGAGTGGCAGAACGGTCTTTCCTGAAACGGAATGATGGTTTTACTACTTTTGTTTTCAACTCGACATAGTTTTTAAAATAACCCCCAATTTCCTCTCTAATTCACACAGTTGGCACGCAAAATGTTCTGAGAATGTGACGTGTAATGGCAGCTAAGACAGATTCTAAGATTTAAATATATACCCATGCATAGCTTTATTAAACAGCTAAAATACTAGCATGTATCAAAGACAGACTTCTGAGGCCGGGTCCTGAGAGGCTGAAGCTGGCTTTGAGACAGGGGTGAGGATGGGGTTGTGGCTGTCTGCAGGGGGGACAATGTAGCCAGGAAATGCTGCTGGAGATGACACGCCCTTTCCCGTCATAATATGTTATTAGTACACGTGTAGTACGTGATGTGTGCATTCCTGTGGGGAGTTGGTACATGCACACAGTACATCTTAATTCCCTTTTTCATCTCCTGTCCGCCTCCCACCCATCTCTTGATCCCCTCCCTTTTGTCTGTATTTTGCAATACCTGCTGTTTACACTCCTGGTGGGATCGGTGCACGTGCACGGCACACCTCAATTCCCTCTTCACCCTCTCTCCCTCCCCACTGTCTATCCCTTGATTCCGTCCTCTTTGAGAAGAATACATCTCCCCATCCCCTTTTCTGTCCACTTGGTCTGACTGTCTGACGTGAATACTAATAAGTTCATATTGTCTGGGAGGACAGTGATTTTCAGTGAGTATATCATTCAGTGGAAGAACTCTGGTGATTGCATAGCGTAGGCAATTTAAGTGCTATAAATTTGTGAGACATTTTATATGTATATGAAAAATTACTATTCTGGAAAAAATAACTGGTCAGATTTTAATCACATTTTGCATCGCCCACACACACATGAATGAAGAAACTGGATAACTCTGTGTTTACACTTCTGGGGACATGGGAGGAGCCTACTGCTTCCATTTATAATGACACTTCTTTTTCATTTGAGCCAAAGAGGTATTAACCTCCTGCCGAAACAGTTAATGCCCCTGGGAGAGATTACAGTCACGGATGTTTTAGTTTGAACATGTTTTACCAAAGACAAGTTTTAATAGTGGAAGATATCTCGTGCACGCAGTGGACTTCAGAGGGTTAGGACAGGCTACCCTGTGAGTGTGACAGAAGGGGCCATCTCAGAGACAGGAGGCAGGCGTGGGAGCCCACTTGGGTAGCTAGAGAAGGGGAACTATGCTATGCTATAAAGGCCTATAGTAAATAGTCTATGTAAAATAGTCTTGAATAACAGGCACATTTAAAATAAGATTCAAGGAATCTTATTGTCTAGAGTGAAGTTACTCTATATTTGTAATTTTATTGCTTTAAAGTTTTTCAAGTCTCAGATTAGTTTATATAAACATGCAAAAGTTATGTACGACTTTTCTAGTTCTTCAGAGTGATGTAAACCACATATTTGTTAAATGAATATTTGTTAATTGGAATCTGTCTAAAAGTGTATCCAATGAAAAGAGAAATCCTTGGTATTCATTTGTGGTTAACGGAACTTAAAAAACAAACTATTGTTTGACATGGCATTGGCCAGTACTGCTGCCGATCTTTGGCTATAATTACGTGTCTTTGAGGAGCTACTCCAGGGAAAAGAGATTCTTCTTGCTCTCCAGGGGTAGGGGAGAGAGAGGTTGAGAGTGGGTATCAAGTCACAAAGCTGAGGTTACACACAGAAGCAGCGGATGTGACGACAGACATTAGAGTTCCAGAGACAGAATCACACCAACGGTGGGGACTTTAGAAAGACTCAGGGCTGCATCTGATCACAGAGACTGTGTTTAATCGGTCATGACTGATACTGTCATTAAAGAAAAATTTGGTGACAGAAATCCATTATTTGAACTTTTCATTGTTCACGGGGAACAGTAGACAGTGAGGACAGACGCAGATTTCTTCGGAAACAAGCTGTGTCTGTTGGGGGTAAGGGAGCAGGGTGTACCAACTCATTACAAATCTTTGACTTCCCCTTTTGAGTTTGACGAAGCTCCTATGTTTTCTTAAGATTTTCCAGAAGCAAACAAGCAGTACTGGAAAAAGGAAGTTAAACAACGATGTGCTCAATTTGAAAGAAACATAACTTGATCATGTGGTGCCAAACTTTTCCCAGATGAAATGCTCCCTGCCCGGCCCTGGCCTCCAATTTTTCAGATAAACCCAACCCCAGGAAATAGCATCACCAGCTTAATAAAATGTACTTTCTTATTCTTTGGCTGTGTTTTACCAAAATGAGTGATTCAATTCCTGGGGAAACACAGCTAGCAGCGTTACAGCTTCTGACGACTCCGGGAATCCCTCTCAGGGCTGCTCTGGGATGGGAGCTGGTGAGGGCGACGGTGAGCTCATCCTTGATCACCCGGTCTTACTGACTTAATGAAAGTTAGCGGCACAGCCCTCAGGGAGCCATCAGTGTACTTAGTCTGTTTTGGCTTTTGCATTTTGTTGTTGTAGGGAGCTAACTGAGAATACTTGTAATTTTTGGTGGGGGCTTTTCATTTTTTTCACTACTTCACTGTTTTTTCAGTATAAAACCAATGTATACTCTTTAAATACATGTAAAAGAGTAGAGAGAAGATCGGAAATTACTGATGCTCACACCTCCTATGTACAAATGCCACTTTTTATTTTCACTTGAGCTTGAATCACACTTCTATCTTTGTGCACATTGTCTCTTTGGATTTCAGGTGGCTGTACAGGAGAGCACTTGCTTTTTAATCAGTACCAAACTTGGTATTCCTAAATAGTTACTTAAGCCCAAAATATTTTACCTGAGTTAAATTTCAACCAGCTGGAGGGACTAGTCTGTGTGCTGTAGAAACCTTGTGGAATACTTTGTATCAGCAAATACCACAAACCCTGAATTGTTGGAGCCTGTATTACGTTTGCACTCAAAAGTAGCCCTAAAGTGTTTTCTTTCTCCAAGTATTTCAGACACATTCTTCATATTTGAGAGCTTTGTGTATTACTCAAAAACCTCTGAATCTAAGCTATGCTAACGATACATAGAAAAGAAATGACATCACTGAGCATGATGTTTAGCTAACGCTGAGCAGTGGTGTGAGTCATGCTGTCCTATGACCGGCCGGGCACCTTTCCAAGCCGCCTGTTAAGATTCTGACAACAGAACCTGCTTTTGTTTGAAGAGCAGATTTCAACAGGGTCCTGGACACTCAGTAATACCAGGCTTTCGGGTAGCAAAATTTGTTTCTATTCCTGCTGAATTAACAAAACACTGGCGATGAGATAACACTTAGTAAAGCTGACTCATTTCCTCAGTTACAGATGAAAGGAGTTGTCCAAGAAATGGCTATCTTGCAGGGAAATAATGCTTCCTTCAGGTAATTATGTGTATCTTTTAAAAGCAAGGCTGACTATAACATTGGTTTGTCAGTACTTAGCTATATTAAGGAGTCAATGTAATTATGAAATAATATCATAACAAAAGCCAGGTCCATTTCAGGGCCTAACTATGAGAGAAGTACAGATTTCACAGGCTATTCTGAAGAAATTGTTAAGTGGCATAAGCAGGTGACCAGCCAATTGAAAATTTCCAATCTATTGACAGGTGGACTTATGGTAGAATTTTCTCGCTCTCTTAGCAAGGCAAGTTTTGTTGGTGATGCTGTAGCTGTTACCTGCAGTGTCTCTGTTGGACAGTCTCTCCTTCTTTCCCAGCCGGTCAGCTGGAGAAGGAAGAGAGGGAAGGAAGAGGGAAGCTTGGGGTGTGGCGGAGGGTTCTGCGCACCCAAGGAGAAGGGGCTGTCCTTGTTCAGGAAAGCCTCACAGAAGCACAGAGAAACCACGGGATTTCCACCCTCCTGGCTTGTTGTAACCTTCTAGGCTTGATAATCCTCCAGGTTAGTCTGGAGCATGTTTATTTTTAAAAAATCATTAAGATGCGTTATGCAGATGTACCAATTTCCCATACTGAATACAATCAGTGTGTACTGCAGACATGTATGGATAAGAATAAAAATTACAAACGTAAAGAACACAGATAGCCAAAGACGTTGGGAGAAAAACAATCCAATGCCTTCCTGTGATCATCAACAGATATCATCTCTAGTTTTTGTCTAGACTCGATTTTGATAGGATTTTACAAAACTGGAAATAGGTTCCTCTAAGTAGAAATGTTTTATTTTCATCCGTGTAGCTGCTCTTCTTGCCTTCAACTGCCTCTTTGCCTAGTTGGTGCGTCTGCTTTTGAATTCTCTTATCATTTTCATGGTTGTACATTATTTTTTTCAGTTAGGAAATCACAAATTGTGAAACATGTTAGACCGAGCATGTCTTAAATAGCCTAGCCTTTTCTGGTGTTTTGGCAAGGCCGTTTGCTTGTCTGAGATTGCTAATAGCACTACGTGACCATGAGTGATTACCTCTCGGACCAGCTTGTTTATTCTGAGGGAAACGTCCATTGAACAGCCAGCAGCTGCATTCCAGAACAGTAGCCAAGCACTCTGCAAAGGCATGCGGTTTGGGAGCAGCACTGTCTGCTCCCACTCCTGCAGCGGCAGTGCCCAGCTGGCCACGATTTTCTTCCCGACATCACCGTGGGCTCCAATCAATAGGAACTTTGGTGAGCAGCTCTTTCCTGCTTTTGGACTCCTGATAGAAGGCCACTGGAAATTTTAGTCTCTGGAAATTCACAGGACTATACTTTTTAAAGTAGGTGCTCTCATACTTTGCTGTTGACTCTGCCAGGGAACCTCAACTTGAAGATGACGGCTCAGGACAGTTTGAGGAGGAACTGCACATACTGTCAGCACTCGGCTCACAGGCTCACACTGTCTTTCTGTGCACCACTCAGGTCGCCAGCCATGGTACAGCGCCGCATCTGAAACCTGACAGTCTCGGGGTCACTGGCTAGAACAGCTGTTAGGCCTCCAGGTCATCTTGGCCCTGTCTGCCTCCCCAGGCCCACTGATTTGTTTCTAATTTGGGCCACTCTGCTTCGCAGTGTGGGCTTTAGCGTATGATGCACTGCAAACACAAACACCGGCATTTAAAACTTGGTTAGAAGGGAACATGGAAGAAGAGCCCAAGAAGACACTTGTGAGGCCTCACTTGGCTCTCAGAGGAGATCTCTGAGGCAGGACAGGAGCTTCGCCCATGGTGTTTGCTCCTGGTTCTCAGGACTCTACTCCTAGGCAGCATGGGTCCCTGACCCAAAGTGCTGCCTTGATGCCCAGTACACCCCAGTGGCATCCAGTCCTTGTAATGTGCTATGTGGCTCTCACGGGTTGATTGTGTTGCAGGATCTGATTGTCTGTTCCATGATGATGCTGCAGTTCTTGCTTCAGATCTTCATCATTTAAAGTAAACCGAGGAGGCTGATAATGGCTCGCCCCTGAGGAAATGCTGAGCAATGCTGTAAGCTTCACAGACTTCATCTCCTTTAATTCTTGTAGCAGCTCTGAGCTTTAGACACTCCTTACTCTCTAACAGATGAGGAAAATGTGACTTAGTCAATCAAGATGATTGTCCAGATTGATACAGCCGGAAACCAAGAAGTCAGAAAGTAGTTTCCGCTCCAGGCATGGCAGCACATGCTGGCGACCCCAGCATTCTGGAGACCAAGGCAGGAGGACTGTGGTGAGTCCGAGGCCAGCCTAAAGCACACAGGGAGACCCTGGCTTATGCAAAAGCAGTCTCTTGGCAGGTGGAGCCTTGAACACAACAGTCGACGGCAGTCATTAGCAGCAGATGGTTCTTCCTCGCCATTCTGGGTGCCGGGCAGGGAGCAGGGTGCTGTCCCTCTGAGGGTCTTCTCCCCCCGAACGCGTGATTCAGAGTCGCCAGCAGCTCTTGTGTTCTCTACTCTACTCCCATCAGAAGGCTCCTCACTTCATCTACCCGAGGGCCTCCCGGAAGCAGCCCCCAGGGCATCGCACTACTAATTACATCCCAGCTCGGGTGCGTCCAGCTCACAGCCTCGGCTTTCCAAGTTCCGCGCTTTAACTGGAGTTTCACTGCCCTGCACAACACAGGAAGTCTCACCAGGGTGCGATAAACACCACCCCCAGCCTCCCATCATGGGGTCCGGAAGGCGGGCACCCCCAAGAGATCTCGTCCTTCATTTAGCCCATTGCAGCAACCTCTTCCTCCCGAATCTTCACACTTGAGATGCACTCGATGGCTAGGTCAGCCTGGTGTTGCTGCTTTGCAAACATCGCGCCTAGTTCCGGCCACTGCAGTCCCACCGAGGCTTTCACCTGTTGCTATTCTCTGACAAACACCTAAGAATTCACTGTCGCTCAGGTGCTTCGTTGCTGGACACGGCGGGCGCAGGCGCTCGGCCTGCGCACATCATTTTGATCAGACACACAAGGTCATTGCGAGTGTAAGAGCCCAGGGTGGTCTCCCTAAGCGAGGGGACTCACACCTGCTTCTGTCCCCCATTCTCCATTCAGACCGTGGTTAATCAGCTCCTGCTGCGTGCTGGGCACTGTGGGCCAGGCACTTGCTCTCGGGCCTAAGGGGACGTATGTCTCTACTCTCCTGCTTTACACTTCGGTGGGAATCCAAGGGGAAGGAAACTTTTTTATTTTCAGTGTATATATCACTTATGCAAAGCAATTTAAAAATCAATAGCAACAATAAAGTTATTTCTAGCAGCTCTTGATTAACAGTTAACAATGCAGTCGTCAAAACTGGGGGTGGGGGCAGGCTGAGAGATTTTAGCCCCTGGAGTACACATGAGTGAATCCCAGGAGTGGAGCAGCTGGGCCGGACTCCAAGCATGGCTGCCCCCGCAGTCCATGCGGGTGAGTGTGACACAGATGGGGTCTCCTGGCCGCCCATCACTCGGAGACAATGGCTCGGTCAGTCCCCTCTTTGTCCAGGCTATGGGGCCTGCCCAGGCTGCCTGGCACCCTGCAACCTGCTCCCACACAGCTTTATGTAGAGGTGGGGGTTTCAGGGCAAAGCAAAGGAAGGGAGCCCCTCTTGGCCGGTACAGAGGAGAGGCCAGGTACAGACATACTCTGGGACAGCAGTCTGTCTTTGCAGGAGTGTACTCGGCTGGCAACCTGACCTGGGCATCCACGGTGCAGAACGGTGACAGGTGGATTTCTGTGGTATCAGCTCCTGGAGTCCTGTTCCAGGATCCCAGACCGTGATGGGGCCTCTTCCACCAACTGCACAGGTGGCAGGCCAGTCCTGCCATCTTGCACCGTGCTCTGGAAGCCTGCTGCGCCTTTGGTTTTCTTACGGTGTGAATACCGCCAGTTCCTACCCTGCCTGGATCGGAAGCTGCTTGCAGTCAGGGCTCCCGTAGTAGCACTGCTGCACCGTCATCCAGAGACGAGCCAAATCACTGGTCTAAGAGACAGTTACCCAAGTTGTACCTGACATACTGAAATGGGTTGTTCTTGCTTTGGTTTTAGAATTGGCAAAGAAGTGGAGAGAATTATGCATAAGATTCTGGCTATCTTGAGATAGGAGAGTTTTGTTTATTCTGTTCCTGGTATGGTCCAGTTAATTATCTCAGTTCTGCCCTTCAACTTGCATATTAAGATAAGATGGGGGGCTGACCTTCAAATTCTACAAAGGGCTCTCTTTAATTTTCCTTTAACAAAAGGTACTTATCAACCTTGAATTCAAATCCCATTAACTTCTCTGGTACTCGACTTGGGTTCTTTCTGCCGTTCCCCTCTGTGATAACACCTTAATCTCGTCTTAGTGAAAAGGAAAAGCAAAACATAACTGTTGAACAAGAAGCAATTCCTCTCCACTTACACGTCATTCCGTTTTTCACCTAGAGTAGAATGCATCTTCGGGAGAACGGCATTCTGCCCTGCAGTCCACACAGTTTGATGGGTGGTGAGATTTTCAATTAATGGCAATAAACCCGACTTGGTGAGCGCATGAAGGCCAAGCAGGCTGAGCTCTAAGAGGCGAACACTTCATTGTTCTCCTACAAAGGGCGGGTCTGCCTAGTAAAGTAATTCAAAAGGATTTTCCATTTGCATTGCTAACCTAGAGTGACCCTGGGTGTTTAATTTAAGGTGCCTCGTGTAGGTAATGGAATCATGAGTTACACTTTCTATTAAACTGTACAAATAATTTTTCATTTACACTATGTATTCGGGGGAGTTTTGTGCTGATTCCACACTAATGTTCATGAATTTATTATCCACGATATTATCTGTCTTCTCTCCTTAAATTTTTCAAATGTAAGTAACACTTTTTGTGACAATTTTATACAACTGTAACACATGGGAGAAAAAGGCTGTGGATGTCGCAGGACGGAAGTAGACCTGGCCTGGATGCCACTGAACTAAGATGTGACTGGGTGTCCAGGAGCAAAGGGCAGGAGAGAAAGCGTCCTTCAGAGCCCCACCGACCATTCCCTCCTCCACAGTTGAAATGGTCCAGATAAGAAACACCGCAAAGCTTGTGCTTGAACTGCTTACTTTGTTAATTGCTTGAAAAGATTCTCCAGTCACCGACATTCTTTGCAGACGACTTTCTACTGTAAGGAGGTGAGGAGTGCACACTTCGTGGGGTGCACACAGCTGAGGCTGTTCTAGGTCACAGCAGAGAGTTCAGAGACTGAGGAGGATTCGGGAAGGCAGCTTCTCAGCCAATTTGCAGGATCCAGTTTCCTTCTTCGATTTCTGCCCCATCCTCCCGTTTTTACGCTCATGGTCCTGAGTTACCTGTGCCCCTCAGACAGTTCCAGACTTAGAAAAGGGGGAGGATTTATTCAATGTGTATGGAGTTCTAGTGATCCAAGGTGAAAAGCCCTAGAGATCCAGTGTACAACACAATGCCCAGAGAGAACAATGTTAGGAAACACACTTGGAGCAGCTTCGGAGCTAGTATCACAGGTGTGTGTGTCCACGTGTCCCACACTCATCAGACTGTGTATGCTGAGTACAAGCTGTTGGCTTGCATATCAGCTGCACCACAACAAAGCTGTTAGAGTGGAAAAATGAAATAGCAGGACGGACCCATTTGCTAATAAACTTAGAAAAAGTGCAGGCAGCGTGGTCTTCCTGGGACGGCTGCCCGCCTCTTGCAGCCAGAGCCCAGGCGTGTCTGTGTCCAGCTCCAAAGGAGGCCGAGCATTAACTGCAGTCTCCACGGGGAGATGGCAAGCGTGCAGGGCCTGCCGCGCCGCTTTTGTGAGTGTGATGTGAGAGGCCGAGGGACGTCAAGTCCTGGGATCTGTGACTGAACCGCACAAATCTCCAACAGAAAAACCCACCGTGATTTTTGCTGGTTTCCTGGATCTCAGAATGAAATGAATTAGCAGTGTGGGGTTCCCATTCTGCTTTTGTTTGACCCATGAGTGAGTCACAACAAAGTTTCCTCATTTATAAAAGCGAGAGCACACTTTGGGGTTATTACTACATGCTATGGTCTGAGTGATTCTTTTCCCTCCAAAATTCCTATGTTGAAACCCAATATCCAAGGTGCTGGCGTGATTTGGAGGGTGGTTGGGTAGTAAGTGGGATTTGTGCCATGGTAAAAGGGCTTAGGGAGCCATCAAGGCTGAGCAGCTCTATTTACAGGATCAGGCTCTCACCAGGCACGGGATCTGCTGGCTTCCTGATTCCTCAGGGCTCCAGGATGTGAACAATAAATTTTGATTGTTTACACACGACCCAATCCAAAGTATTTTGTCATAGCAGCTCGAGCAGTCTGAGACGCTGCAGGAAAAGCCCTGGTGAGCTCTTTTCCACGTGGAATGAAGCTCACAGCACAATGTACCACGCTGCCGGGAGAGGAGCGCTGGGAACACGGAGCGGGGGAGGGAGACCCACCGAGCAGGAGGAAGGCACCTGCGCACCCAGGAGGCCCAAGGCGGAAGTCCACTCGCTGTGACAAATCTGGGGGCCGCCCGGGAGGAAGCAGGGGGCCCTGAGCGAGGCTTACCTAGGGAGGACACCGGGACGGCTGGGTAGACAATGAGGCCCGGGCACAAAGCGAGCGCTGCGAATTATTGCGCAGTTGTACAGCATCTATGAAAAAATCCTATCAGAGAGAAAACAGCTGATATTTTCTTAGCACCCGGATGATCCGTTTAGAGTTCTGCACTGCGCAGATTTTCGTTAAGGAAGTGGCATTCTAGCTAACCTATGTAAAATAAGTGATCAATACTGTTAAAATATCAGTAAAAACACTGTTTATCATTAAAAGCTACTACTAAATAATAAGGGGCATAATTTTGTGATCCACATCAAATAAATGAATAGTAAACAAGTCCCAAATCAATATGGGTTTTGGAAAAAGTTACTCAGAAAATGTGTCTCTTGATTAAGCCTCAAACAGAGGGAAATATTTCCGGAGTGCCAGTAGTGATAATACTATGAACACTTGATGTTCATTAAGAACGTTTTGTGTGTGGAAGTAAGCACTTCACATAAGGAGCCAGGTGTCAACCTTACTGCGGACTTATGAGGTGAATTTTACTTTATGCTCATTTCACAGATGAGGAAACAGAATCCCAGAGAAATCAGCAAACTCACTGACTGGGTCAAACTCACATGCTAGTCAGCGGTAGAACTGGGATTTGATACTGGGCCACCTGATTTCACAACCAACAAATTATTCACACAAATTAAATGTATGCTCCAGAGAAGTTCATTCTGAAGTTTAGGGAAGTGTTAACTGTTACTACTGTTACAAGTCTAACCCAAGCTATACTGTGTAAGGTCTTAAGGAAATGTATTAACAGAGAGGTATTTTAATGATTAAAGATATTTTCACTGTTCTAAAGCAAAAGAATAAAAATAGCTAGCACACAGTGGTGTTTACTATTTGCGAGGCTCTGGTCTTTGTGCTGCACATTTTGTACTTGTGTTTTTCCTGCCAACCACCATAGAGAGAGTAAATCCTGTTTACTGCATACTTCGGAGATAACATAAGGAGATACAGAGCCCATATCTGGGATCACTGAATGAACCCTAGGTCAGGGCCTGGAGATCCAGGAGGTCAGGTCCAAAGGTTATTTTCTCACCTGTGAAACTCAACAGCTCCTCAACCTGTGTGAGTCCTTTCCAAATCATAACTCAAGCACCGGTAGAATCAGGAGATGGCAAAATCTGCACAGTAATAAAAACCTTTCCTGGGTGCACACTGTGCTCAATGCAGTGTGTTTTCTCAGTGAGCCTTTACAGCAGTTCTGTGAACGGGGCACATGGTCAATCCTTTCTCAAATGAGGATTCCGGGGTCCAGAGAACTGGTGACAGGGAGTCTAGGTGGTGAGGGAGCAGTCTAACATCGTGTGAGACTCATTGTATTTGGGGAGTCTATTTAGTATTAATTGTACTTAATAAATGTCCTTCATGCACATAGTTTGTGGAAAGAATTTGTTCTACTTGCCTTGTAATGTAAAAGCAGTGTTTCTCAGACCCTGCTAATATTTACTTCATCCAGAGGCAACTGTTTTCAGACCTTTTACCTGGTTCTCTTGGTATTTGTACGAGAGCTCTGAAAACCATCCTGGTGCTGCCGCTTGGTTTTGGTTCCCAATTCTAGGAGTCATCTCTTCAACTGAACAATCACTATTCATTCTTCCATGTCATTCAGCACTACACATTCTGTATTTTTCTTTCCTGCCCATTATTTTCACTACAGTGAGCAAGGATATAATTGCTTCTAGTTTGCTTTCTTTCCTTTGGTTGATGTCTTTCCTTGAAATGCGCCATCGAGTTAAAGCTGCTGCTGTCGTTCATCTTCCTGAGGAGAACTCTCTTACCCAGGACCCATCACTTGCTCCTCTCTGCACTGTTCATGCCTGGGCTCTTTCTGAAAATGTCCTGTGTCATCATCACAGGCACACTTGTACTTAGCTCCTGTTGGCTGGATTTAGTCTGGCCTTATTGTTTTTTAATTCCTTCAGCATGGCGGAATGTGTCTGTGTTAGTCTAGGCTCTCAAAGAAGCCAGCTAGAAGACATCCACTGAAGGAGCCATCTGTAAGGGAACACAGAGAGCTTACCAGAGAAGCTGGGACAGAGTGAGGTGGCCACCTCATGGGGGCCTGAGAGAAGAAGGGCTAAGATGGAGAGGGAAAGAAGAGAGGAAGGAAAGCCAAGGCGAGTCTTTGGCTGAGAGTTTCTTGTGAAAAGAACAGCCTCCTGTGAATCACGGTGATGGAGTTTAGTGCAGAGTTTTGGGTCTGTGGATGGCTGCAGAAGATCTGAGCATCACTCTTGCATGGCTCTCATATTGCCGTTGTTTGCTTCTGATAAAAGAGTGCATGAGTGATACATCCATCAGCCTTTCATTACTGTAACAAATCACCTGTGAAAATAAACTTATGAAGGGAAAGCTTTATTTTTGCCCATGATTCCATTGACTTCAGTCCATGATAGGTTGGTTCCATAGCTTTTGGGCCTGTGGTAAGGCAGCACATCTTGGGGGAGTGCATGGTGATGCAAATCTATGCAGCTCATAGTGGCTGGGAAGCAAAGGAGATACTGGAAGGGAACAGGGCTCCAACATCTCCTCCCAGGACCCACACCCAGTGATCTAATTTAGTCTCAGTCTCAGTAGGCCCCGCCTCTTAAAGGTTCCGCCACTCTTCAGTCATGCAGACTGAGGACCCAGCCTCTAGCACACGGGTCTCTGGGAGATGCCCCAGACCCAGATCATAGCAAGAGATAAACATACTCATTCCTTGAAGCTGTTCATTATGAGATATGACCAGAAACTGTGGTGTCTAAATTAAAAAAAATTATTACTGTAAAAGACACATTTCCATTAACCCCCCTTGAAATATTTCCTCTTGCTTTAAACACATTAATCCCAGCATTCTTGCCACTTTTGAAGCAGTGTTGAAAGGCACCTTTTGTGAGTGTTTTTAATTGCATTGTTGTGGCTGCCTTGATGTCCTGAATTGATTCAAAATGATTACCTTTCCTTGTCATTTTGACTTTGTCAATAAGCCAGAAGTCACATGGTGGCAGATCCAGAGAATAAGGTGGATGACACATCATAATGTTTTTATTTAACAGAAATTGCTGAAAATGCTTTTGAATTAATTGAGGAAGTCAAACCAGCCACCGAAAAACATGAAGAACTGCTTCAGAGTGTGATGGGGTAAGGGTGTGTGAAGTGCGGGGGAGGCTTTTTTTTTTTTT
>NW_022900949.1:17093252-17218576 GCF_012274545.1 Fukomys damarensis | reverse complement strand
CCAGCCACCGAAACATGAAGAACTGCTTCAGAGTGTGATGGGGTAAGGGTGTGTGAAGTGCGGGGGAGGCTTTTTTTTTTTTTTGGTGGAATGATGGCAATGTGTTTTTTACTGCATTTAAAAAAATTATGCATTTATTATATTTTTTGAGCACCTCATAATTCTAACACTATAGTGGTAATTTGACTGGGCATGTAATTTCTGTTAGCTTTTTAAATATTACTCCATTGTTTTCTACGTTTTAGGGTTATCAAGTCCAACATCCCCTAACCCAGTCATTCAGAGGAAACCTTTATTTCACTAGACAACTTCAGTCTGATATTCTTTTGTCTACTTATTATATTTTTTGAGCACCTCATAATTCTAACACTATAGTGGTAATTTGACTGGGCATGTAATTTCTGTTAGCTTTTTAAATATTACTCCATTGTTTTCTACGTTTTAGGGTTATCAAGTCCAACATCCCCTAACCCAGTCATTCAGAGGAAACCTTTATTTCACTAGACAACTTCAGTCTGATATTCTTTTGTCTACACTTTTTTTTCTACATTGGGGATTAAACCCAGGGCCTCACACCAAGCTACATAACCAACTGTTTAGTATGAGTATTAATATATTTTGCGAAACTAACTTGCCTTGGCTAGGCTTAAACTAGCAATCGTTTTGCCTCAGCCTCCCAGAGTGCTAGGATTAGAGTTTCACCACCATTTCTGGCTGTTCTGTCCTTAGTTTTTCCCTTCAGATTTCACTCTGATAAACTTTGCTACTGTAGCAGAATGTAGCTCATCCTTATAAAGCTGGTAAGAAACATAAAATTCCCAATTCTGTTCTGTTGCAGTTCATCAAAAATTCCCTTTTATAAACTTCTTTATCTCTTTTTAGCCACAACTAAGGTTGGGCAATGAACTAGGTACCTTTAGATTCATTATCTACCTGAAACCTTCCACTAAAATGGGAGTTATTTTTAGTCTCAGTAATCTCATCTAACCCTATTACCTAATTTAACCTGCACATTACACTAACATAGCTACAGTAGTTCCCTCTCATCCAAGAAGAACAGCTGCCAAGCCCCTCGCGAGGTGTCTAAAACAACAGTCCCACATAGGTTTTCTTCTGTATGTACATACCTGTGATGAAGTTTAATGTATGTTAGATACAGTAAAAGATTAACCCATTAAATACTAGTAAATTAGAACAGTGGTAACAATATTGTGAAACAAAATATATCAGTGTGGTCTCTCTCTTAAAATACCTCCTGCAGTACTCTAATTCTCCCTGTGATGTGAGATGACGTCACATGAGCGTGATGAGAAGAAATGAGGTGGACGATGTCAAGTTTGCTGGGGAGCTTAGGGTGAGGGCTGCTTGAACATGAACTGTGCAATACAGCAAAAGTCGTACTGCGTGTAACTGTAGCATATATCTCAATAATTGTAGCATGTATTTCAGATTCTCTCGTTCTTAAGTTGAAACACATTTCTGAATAATCCTTAGGAATGTTACTTTTTTCTTGTTTGGGTTTCAGTAGAGTGAAGAGGGAAGGTGGACTAAACATATAATGAATCAATCACTATGTTGTCATATTACACATAGATAAGAGCAAAATTGGGTAGATTAACTGAGGTGGGTATCTGCTGCAATTTTCCGCCATCACATTCGATGGTACACCAAACAATTCAGGTTAAACTCCTCTTTGGTAAGAACTCCCTGAGTGAGTATCTTAGGCTCTGCTTCTCCTGAGCATATAACAGGTGTGGTATACTTTACGTGAGGAGTCAAACCAGTCATCCAAGGAATATTAATTCAGTGATAATAACAATTGTAGCTGATCGCGTGACTGCACAATCCATCTTCTGAGGTTGCATGCACATTACAGATCTCACGAGAGACTTTTCCTCCTCATGGTCTGAGGGTTGGGCCCAAGCCCTGTGCAGAGTGGGCCAGCACTCATGACAGAGCTCACTTGGCTCTAAACACGGTCAGCGGAGCAATGTACTCCTTGCCTAAAATGGTCTGGAGC
Source organism: Fukomys damarensis (assembly GCF_012274545.1). Classification (NCBI taxonomy): domain Eukaryota; kingdom Metazoa; phylum Chordata; class Mammalia; order Rodentia; family Bathyergidae; genus Fukomys; species Fukomys damarensis. The sequence continues at coordinate 17,216,556 of NW_022900949.1, read as the reverse complement.
TCTCCGTCCACCCCTCACAGCCCTCCAACTGGAAGAATCCACATTAGCTATCTTTAGTTGAGGTACAGTCTGTGGAGTATTCTTAGTGGTAACTGGTGATCAATCTGAGGAAGGTTGATGCTGGTTTTAAAAAAATCAACATGTGATTCTAACCCATCAGCCTGACCATTTGTGTAGGAATTCAGTCCGAAATCATTTACGAAGGGAGGGATTTCCTGGTTTCTTGTCAATATATCTTTTGAAATTGAAATTATCGTCTTACTTAGTCAATTGAAATATTAAGGTAAAAGCAAGGATATTTTTCTGAATGTACTACAGGCAGGCCTGGGACTACACGCGTGCGCGTCTGGGCCCACGCTCAGGAGTTCTTCACATCATGAGGAAGACACATCCCTGAGTGCAGCAAGTCTGCTAGGCTTATTGTTTTGTACAACACCTGTTGCCGTGTTGCCCATGCCTTCTGTGCAGCCAGCCTGTGCCCACGTCTGCTGGCGGGTACGGGTTTCCAGCCGGTGGAAGCGGGGTTGATGCCCTGCACAGTCACTAGCGCATCGAGCCCCGGTCCGCTCACTGTCCAGGCCCCAAGACCCCCAGGTGCAACAGCGATCCTGCGGCTCCCTCCTCCTCCGCTGAGCACCTTTGGTGCGAGCTCCGTGGCCGGTGCTCGGCAGCCCGGACCCAGCAGCACCCCACCGTCCCAAGGGCCATCGCGCATTCCTTCTGGTGCTCCGGTCAGGGTTTCTGGCGCCTTCTCTCCCTCCCCATTGGAGACCCCGCTCAGGGGCCGGTCAGACACCGGCCTTGCTCTCGCACCTCTGGCTCCGTGCCGACAGCGCTGGCGCGGTCAAAGGTGGCCATCAGATGACTGTCGGTCGCTGCACCCCGTCAGCCCGCAGGTTACACAGAATGTAGCTCCCGTGGGCGTCTCTATTAACATCGCTGTTGTGAGTAGTTTTCACCTCAAGTGACAGGAGTCTTTATTTATTATTATTTTTTAATTCTTTGAAATTATGATATCGGTATAATTTCTCACTATTCTCTAAGGAGCCCTATTCTGCTGGGATTTTAGTATGTTTTACAAATTTATTTGTTGTAATGGCCCGCAATACCTTGATTTTAGAATCTTATTTCCTGGGTCTTTTGAGAGGTGGCTATAACCTGAAATTATTTTCATAATGGACTCTTTATATAATGTACTTTTAAAAAGGTAAATGGTACTTATCACTTCATTTTGCATATTGAGTGACATTTTTAGTTTAGTATTAATAACCCAGTGTTATAATAAAAATAACAATAGTAAGAATTTAAAAAACCCATTATAAATCTCCTTAAACCCAGGTGACCTCATTAACTCTTACATAAAAGGACTTGGAATTAAAAGGGAAAGGAAGGACTTGATTCTACTCTTTCTAATATGATGACTTTGAGGAAGAGGTGAGCGTTAGAAGGAAATTCTCCTGAATTGAAATTTAGTGCCCCGTTTGTTAGATTGTCCAGTTAAAATAGGCTATTACACTTCAAAAGAAAAGCAAAGAAACCCTCCTCATACCTTCGATTCAAGTACAAGGATGAGAAGGTGAGGCTGCGCTTTCTGCCTTCATCATCTTGGAGGAGGTATAATGGGAGCAGCAAGAAATTGCAATTGTTGAGCCAAAATAATGTAAACGAAAACAGCTGGGATTTCTCAAACAGTTTGAGATGCAATAAAACCTCTTCCCCATCCCCTTTTGCTCTCTAAAACGTTGGCATGTTGGTGAGTGCAGCACAGGCATTTACAGGACTTGGGGACATCTTCTAGCACACAGACTTTGCTAGGCATTATGAGTTGAACTGTTTGAAATGTATACACTGAAGTCCTAATCGCCAGTACCTCACCATGTAACTTAATTTGGAATTTGGGTCTTTACAGAGGTAATTAAGATAAAATAAGGTCATTAAGTGGGCCTTAATCAAGCATGACTGATAGCTGTGTGACATGGGGACTGTAAGACAGACATGCAAAGAGTGAGGAAACCATGAAAACACAAAGACAGAGATTGGGGGATGCGCCTGTAAGCCACGGAATGTCGAGGAACGCCGCAGAACATCAAAGGCTAAGGAAGAGGTCTGGAATGGATTCCACTCTCCTAGTCTCAGAAAGACCTGACCCTGGGAATATCTTGCTCTCAGACTCTTGTAGAGACAGTAAATTTATATTGTCTTGGCTACCAGTTCACAGTTCTTTGTTCTGGCAACCCTAAAGAGTGAACAGCCTGGCAAACAGGGAATCAGAAGCACCTGAGATATTATCCAAGTCCAACCACAACTTGAATTTAGTGAGCAATCTCCATGGAGCCCATAGCAATAATAGGACACAGATTGTTAGTGGAAGGATGCAATGCTACTGGCTATGCGAGAACACCTAGGAGCTGAGGTGTGAAATAAACACAAGAAGGCCATGTTTGGAGCAAGAGAGGAAAATCCACGATTTTGGAGAAGGAAACTGGAGAGGGAGCCTGGCCCACTGCAGGCTGGCAAAGCACATCATGTGCTTGCACTGGCAGCTGAAAGAGGCCAGGCTCTTTGGGGCTTAAAATGGAAAGGTGAGTTTTTAGGTAGAGCAAACACACCACCTTGGCAGGTGAAATGCATCCTGCTGTGGAAGAGGAAAGACTTCTAATGCTCAGAATTTCGGGGGAAGAGGTATATTTATATCTTAAACAATACAAAGCAAAATGCAAAATTTTACTTGGTGACTTCAACTCTGTAAGTATTGTAAAAATGTAAAATTCATTTGCATGAAATATTCATGAGAACATGCTTATTGTATGGTAAAGGCATTTAAAATCATTAAAGAAAACTGGATTTCATTCAAGATAATGAAATATCCATTGTCATCTGTAGAATTTAAAGTCAGATAACCTTTTCAATAATCAATCACAGATAATGTGAAAAGTTGTATTTAATAATTAATTGAATTAGATTAAAAATATAACTTTTTCCTCTTTTGAGAGTTTTCTCTGTTAACCGATTTTGTCTTAGTGGACTGAGCCACTTGTGCTTGTTTGGTACGACACAGTATATGTAGAAACCTCACCCTTCCAGCAACTCATGCTGCTCTGATTGACTGTACAGAGTAGAGCATCATCATAGTTTTGCTCTCCTCAGGAGAAATTCTCAATATGTAAGTTGAAATATCAAATATAGTGAGACAAAGCAAGAGTGTGAAACCACAATGGAAATATGGCTCATTCTGAAACTTCAAAGTTTGCAATGTGTCACTAAAAAGAATTCTCTAGTGTTTGGCATCATTTCTTCTTGGACATTCTTTAATTGTGAGAGATACTGGGAATAACTCACCACTCTTTAAACTCCTTCATTTGCTATAACAGATGGCCCTTGGAATTGCATCGTGGCAGTAGCCTGTGAAGAGCCACACTTGCAGTAATACCTTCTACATCTCTGCACCGATAAGAATTAAAGAACTTTACCTAAGCCATGTGTGCTTATAAGAATGTCCATTTTGTACTCCCATTTATTGAATTAAAAATGACCAGAGTAGTTCTAATTATTGCTGCAGTAATTAAAATACAGATACAAAGATGACATCGCATTTAAAAGAGGGCATAGGAGTAGATTCTGATAAAGTAGTAATCTGCACAGTGTGCACGGAGATCTTCACGTTAATAAACAGCATGGGACAGTCTGCACGAGTCATACTGTGCTGTTCAGAAGAGCAGTGGCGGGCTACCCAAGTTCCGTTCCCCAGGAGCTTTTTCACCACATTGGCTAATGCACGCTGAATCTACCCACAACTGTCTGTTGTTCCGTAGGAATCGTGCATCTTGACACATGTCACTTGGATAAGACTTCTCACAAGAAACTTACTGTTGCTCACCATTTGTTCCAGAAAAGCGCGGCCATTTTAAAGTCGGGTGGGTACGGCCACTTGTGCTACACAGTACAGCTCCTCTGACTGAGGGCTGTCAGAGAACCCAAAGATCTCCTCCTGATGAGCGGCCAGGATAGGAAATGTTCTAACCCACAATGCAAATACTGTTCCATTAGCCTGTGGCGCAGGAACAGTTTTCACCGGAGCTGTTGCTTCACGGCCCTTCATGCATGGCGTTGTCACATAGACTCGCCTCGTCTGAAAGGAAGAAAGGTCAGCCACTTACACATAGGTCTGAGTGGCCCTGGAACCAGTCATTTCTCTTGCACGTCTGTGAGACATGCCTGTAGAAAGGTAGGCGACACAGTGAGTTTCGGATCCTGTAAATGCTAGGTGCCAGTTGCAACTCTGAACTTAATGATGAACTGTGGCAGAGTTTTCCAGATGTTTAGGGGAGACAAACCCCATTGGGAAAACTTCTTGGCCACAAACACCAAGGGAATTAACATTATAAACATGTAAGTTTTCTATTCTATTTCAAACTTTATAAAAAGCATTAAAAACATCAATTTAAAAATAAATCAGAGGGGCTAGAGATTTAGCTCAGTGCTTTCAGTGACTGCCTCCCAAGCACAAGGACCCGAGTTTGATTCCTGGTACCAAAACAAACAAACAAACAAACAAATAAAATAAAATAAAATAAAATAAATAAATCAAGCTCAAATAATCAAATAATTGTCTGTAAACATTTATATTTTCTCTGTTGTTTTCCAACTGATCATTTTGGACAGATGTTGGCATGTGTGCGCCTCATATCTGAGGCCCGAGATGAACTAGTAGAACTCCGGGGAGGCAGAGGGGCTGTCCTGCCCCTTCCCATGACACTGGCTATGAGGATGTGCTTCCTTCACAAAACCAAAGTCATGCTTGAGAACAGTAGCTTTAAATATTCATCACTATAACTCAGTTTAATGTTTATTGCTTTGTAATCGCAAAGGATAAATTATTTTCTTCTAGACACCAGTTTCAAGATGTTTTCCATCATCACAGAGAGGGGAAATAATGGATTTTATTTCAGGACACATAAGCTGAGATCATAGACATATGATCAAATACAAATCTCCTACGTTGTGAAAAGCCAGGGAAAAGATGAATTGATTACCTACCAAATGCCAAGCATGATTCTGGGTGGTTTAAATATGTTGCAAGTACTACACTTAGAACGTCATGCCTGGACTTCCTTTATGCAATGTTTATGACCTAGAGTACTCTATTATTTTTTCATCTGACCACCACAACTACCCAGATAAGTAGGTATTCTTGTCTTCACTGTTTACTGGCAAATCTCCAAGAGGTCAAAGACCTTTCATGACTTGGCCACGGTCACACGTGGTGGAAAGCACACCAGGCCTTTCCATCTCTGCAGTTGGAAACTTTCAGAGTTTTAAACTTTTTGTTTGGATCATGTACCTATTGCTGTGCCACTGTGCAGAAGGCCAGAGGGCAGTGCCTGCTCCCCTCTCCTGGGTTTGTCCCACCATGTGGAGAAGGGACAGACAGTTTTTATTCCCAGACATCCACAGAATAGCTTATGTGTCCTTTGTTCTCTGCTGTGGTTCTCGTGGAAAGGCCACAAAGGGAGCCCTATAACTCCATGTCAAGGCCCACAGCAAGGGTTAAACTAAACCACTATCTTTTTATTTGTACCGTGTGGGGGATTATGGGTTTCCGAAATTTCACTTGCTCTAGAACAGATGTCTGGGGATGATGTTTAAAATCTGTATTAGTTGTCTCTTGCTGTGGAGAATTTACTCCTAAAACAGTGGCTTGCGAGCAATGACGATTTGTTACCACATTTGTGGCTGACGACTTGGGGCGTGGCTTCACTGCGGCTCTGACCTGTGGTCTCTTTGGCTGGGCCCTCTGACTGGGGTTGGGGGATCCTCCTCCAGGATGATCCTTGAGTTGGCCGCCAGCTCCCAGAGAAGCGCTGATCAGGACTGAGTGAACTTAAAGCCCCTTAGACCCCTTTGGGAATCACGTGCATCCCCCCTTCTACACTGCTTTTTTCGAGGTAAACGTGCAGCCCTCATAAAAAAAAGAGCAGAATAAGACCCCGCATGTGGAAAGAAAGGCTATCCGATCGCCACATAATGCATTTCAGAGGATGCTGATGTAGAAACTTCAAAACGTTTCGTGTAAGTTCTGAAGAACTGGGAAAGCGCCACTGTTTCATCCTACTTAGAAACTTCCAACTTAGCTTACCACCGCTTCGTGGGTGCTGACAGAACATGTGAGTATTCTGGGTCAAAGCTTTACACAGGACTCTGACTCACGCGGCAGCTAGAGTACCAGCAATTTCAGTTCTCTTACACCCCAGTCTCATGGGGCTGACTCAGAGAGGGTCAGGCGACATTTGCACAGGCCATGGCTGCATTGTAGAAGATGAACCTAAACTTGGGAGTGGAGTGCAACCTTGCTTAATGGCAGCAGGCCCTCCTGCTCTTTGCTTTGAGGGCCATGTTACCTCTGTCTTCCAAGACTTCACTCTAATCGACTGTGAAAAGATGAGGTCTAGAATAAAGAATCTCACTGATCCTACTCATAAGATGTGCAGAATTCTCATGGGGAATTTTCTTCAATACCATGTATTATTGAAAAGCTATGATAAAAGTTGATAGATTATTTGGGATCGTCCAGAACAATAGAACCAATGAGGAAATCCGAAAGGTCAGTACACGATAGACAGGTAGATAGATAATTGTAAGAAATTGGCTCATGGGTTGTGAAAGCTTGGTGATTACAAAATCTGATAGAGGACCCAGAGATTTAGAAAATAGTTGTACTCCAAGTCCCAAGAATTTGGTGCTGGTCTAGGAAAATCTGTTGTTGTCTATGATCAAAAAGTATCTGATATTTTCCTTCTGGTCAGGGAAGGCCAGCCTTTCTTTATTCGACTCGGTCTTTTTACTGACCGAGACCCACCCCAATTGTGAGGATATGTTAAGCTCATCCCAACCCCCTCACAAAAATACCCAGAGTGGTGCTGGGTACCTTCCTAGCCTTGTGCCAGTTAAGTCCGTTGCAGTGGTGGCACTACTGCTTTCTTTAATTGCAAGAGCTGAAAATCAAACAATAAAGAACGGCATTGACTCAGGAGTACAGAAATGCAGACTCGACTTACTGAGAAATGATGCATTTCCCCAAGAGGGCGTATCCTTTGAAGCTATTTCTGAATTAAAGGGGGCAATTTTTGATGATTTCCAATGCCATCTTTCAGATTCATATTTCACCAGTTGGAATACATGCTTGCATAGTTTACTCAAGGCAAGCTCAGTTAAAGATGCAGGGAGATCACGTGACCCATCAATCCTGCTACAGCTTTCTGAAAATTGTTCGCAGTCACCCCCTGTGGAGCTCCGACCAGTCACCTGGACCTTCATCTACTCTGTACTGCACCCCAACCAAGAGCCACTGAACTGTTGCTCGGGAATTTGGATTTGGCGGAATTTCCCAGCTCAGCTCCCACAGTAGGCCTTCAGTGCCATCTGGATTGTACAATGGAGAGCTGCATAAAAGGCCCTCTGGAAAAGTTCACTTTTGCTGGAGAATGCTTGCCACAACTTTCTTTTCCAATAAACACAGTGGACGTGTTTATTGCCACCCATGTCTATGAGCACATTCAAATTACATTTGAAAGCTAACGTTCATAAAAGGATTTTAACACAGAATTTTCAAATTTAAATTTTAGTCATTTGATACAATTTAAATTTATAAACACAGGAGAAGTATTAATTCATCAATTTAATAGTGTGGAAAGTGGCACTGGATGCATTCCTTTTCATATTTATTTTATCCTTAGAATTATGCTAATATATTTAATTGATAATTAAAACTACTTTTCAATAAAAAATAATAAATATTCATGAAAGAATATTGGGAAACAGAAGAGCTGAAAGAAACAGATCATCAAGTACACTTACTACTGACAACTACCCATAAATGTTAAGTATTTTATGTATTATCCTTCAGTCTTATTTCTAACAAATGGCTCTTTCCATAGCTGTACATACATTGTGCACATATGCGATAGCTGTTTCAGTTATCATATGTACAGAACCTTTTTATGCCATGGAAGACCTTTGGAAAACTCAATACTGAATGACTCTCATCTTCCATTAGGTGCTTACCTAACAATTTCTTATTTCCATTTTTTTTTCACCATAAGAAACAAAACTAGGTTAGTATTTCAATGGACTGAATTGTTTCCTCTCAAAATTCATATATCAAAGCCTTAACTCCCACTGTGGCTCTATTTGGAATAAGGCAGTAATTGAGGTTAAGGGAGGTTACAGGGTTGGAGCCCAGGATGATAAAGATTAGCATCCTTCTAAGAGACCCCAGAGAGTGAGCTAATTCTCTCTGCACCTCACCGCGTGGGATGCGGTGAGAAAGTGGCCAGGAGCAAGCCAGGAAGAGGAATAAGCTCTTTGCTTGGGCCCCCAGCCTGGTGCTTCGCTAGGCAGCGGGGCTGCATGAGACATCTTTGGACACCAGCTCCCCTCTGCATCTCCCTCCCCCTGCCCGCCCTCTTGTTTGTATTTTATTACCCCACAGACATCCGTTAAAAACACAAATTCCGTGATGAACATGTGCGAAGATTTTGAGACACTCACAGCAGGATATTACAGCAAGCTGGGGACAACGTGAGGATGGTGCTCCTGCTTGGGCCTTGGCCCCTCTCTCCGTCCCTCTGTGCTGAGCAGAGCTCTGGCCGCGACAGTTTGTGACAAGTCTGCTCACACACCACTGACTGTCAGCTCTATGTGAAAAGTCAGGAAGTCCTCTCTCTGACTTGGCCCGTGTTCTTAGCAACACAGAGAATCACAGAAATGGAAAGCTGGAAGGAATTTTCTGTCCTGCGGTTTTTGAAAGTTGTGCTGGTTTTTTTTTTTTTAGAAACATTGGAGCCAACAGTTCAAAGAAAATGTTTGAGTGGGGTTGTTTGTCTCCGTGGGGTGGGGCTGCTCCTAGGGGCCGGACTGAGCAAACTCTCCGGAGCCCAGCCTCACCCCTGCCTGATACCCGAGGCCCGCCAGTCCGCTCAAATGCCTCATTTAAAAAGTTTGTTTGTCTTCTGACAGGATTTTCAAAAATGATGGCATTCAAAGTTAAAGCAAAAGCAAAAGCATCTCATGTTCTACAGAATGCTAAGATACATCATAGTATTTTAATACGAAATATTTCTTGGCAAAATCATAATTGAGGGACTAATAGTGTAGGAGTAAACAAGGCTCTCAGCTCCAAAAGAACTGCTGGTGGGAAACAGGAGTGAGGGAGAGGAGACCTTGGGATTCTGGAATTTTGCCAAGCGGAAGAGGCCCTGGGCCTCGGCTGGTTCCCAGGGCCACACTCCAGCGTCCTCTGTCTTCTGCTTCGTCCAGGTTGCTTCTCTGGCTTGGCAGTGTTGGAATTATCATGATCGCTTGCTTTTTAAAATGAGACGAGATCAGTTTTCTTACATTCATAACGGTGCAAGCCATGTACTACTGCCAGGCACTTGGCATTATATGACATTGTTCTTAGGCGTCACGTATTTATGACGTTCATAACTTTCCTTATTGATGCCACAGCACATGACTGCTTCCTCTGTGTGCAGCAGACCCGCCCTGTCAGACCCGTGAGGGTAGGACGTGGTGCCGCCAGCAAAGCAGTGCCAGACGACTACAGACAACTACAGAATCATCTGTACTGCAATGAAGCCTGCAATGTTTAGAGCAAGAAAAGCTCAATTTTATTTCAAAGACACAATTTTGAATTCTTTAGAATTCGAAAATATAGTGAAGTTACACATTGGGTTTCTGTGATTTTGTTTTGTGTTACTCTTCTGAGGAAAAGTACTTTGGTTTTTAAAATGCTGTCAAGCTGAAGTTGAGTCAAGAAGTAATGAATGTTTATGTCAAGTATAAACAGGTTACGATTTGGATAGGTAGTGAGAAGACAGTATCTAACAGAAGCCAATAAAAAGACCAAAGTTTTAAAAACCATGGCTTAACACTTTTATCATGAGACAAAGAATATGACAGTGCTTCTTTTACAAGAAAATATAATTTTTCTCCTTCCAAGTTCCATAGCTATTCTTTTTCATCCCGTGCTCTATTCTTTTTCATAGAATTCATATGCTAAGTTTACTAAGTTCTCCTTTCCAGTATCATTATTTACAACACTGTCACTGTTTCCATAGATATGCAGAACGTCCGTTTCCATAGCAACAGTCTTGGTTTCCTAAACAAATACTATCATAGCGTTAATCTTGTTTCAGTGTTATTGTACCATGTTATTAGATACAAAATTCAAAAAATAATTTAAGCAGAGTTTGAAACTAGGCAGGATGGTTTTATTGCTTAGTGCTTTCGATATTAAATTTCAATTTCATATTAAAATATATATCCATTTGAGAAATGGCGGGGATTTTGTATAGTAAACATGATACCAATTTTATTCACTAGTTATAAAACACTGTAATTTAATAAGAGGATGTTCTAATACATGAGCAGTATACCAGGAGAGGGTTACCATCTTCAGATTAAAATGACTTTTTCAATTGCTGTGGAAGAGACTCCCCAGATCTCCAAAGTCATTTATAACCTACCCACAGCAATAGTGCCCTTTGCCATCTTTGCATTTTAAGTAATTTCCACCAGTTTTGTCTTTTATTTTACAGTCCCACAGGAACGGCTGGGAGACAGACGTCAAGCAATCTCGACTACTTCCTTTTGTTCCAGGGTTGAAGTAAAAGGCAGAGTAACACTAGTAGGTTTGGGGGTTTTGTCTTTAAATTTGCTTAGCATTACCTTTAATTTCATCTCCAAAGAGCAAATTATTTCAAACTCTTTCAGAAATGGGCCTGAGCCTTACCCCTAGCCCTCCGTAGCTTTTTGGTGTAACAGTTTTGTTTAATCGAGTTGGTAGGATGTGTGAGTGTGAGCTCACACAGGGGACGGAGGTCAGTCAGTAATGCAGCAGGCAGAGGAGGTGATTGGCACCTTTATTTTAGAGCACTGAGAGGAGTCTTATTAATCCTGTAGCAGTGCCCGCTTTTTGCAGGCTGTTTAGAGAAGATCTGCTCAGCTGTGCATATCTGGTTCTTTACAATCTACACACTGATCTATTTAACAAGCCATTTCAGCTGCTGGGTTTTTTTCACTTTCCTTTTGAATGTGTCTTCTTTTAGGAGCGTGTGGGTTTCCCCTCCTAAATTTAGCACCGGAGGGGATTGGTAGGCAAATATAATAATGTGCATGTAAAAGAAAAGTTGTACGCATTTATTTGCAGAACAAGTCAAGAATGAGCCAACGGTGATATCCAGATTCAAAGCCAGCCTGCCTGCCGCAGAACCTGACATAAGGTAGAGATCTGGTTACTGATCTACTGATCGGTTTGCGATGTCGAACTCCACTCTATCTCTGTTTCCTCAACTACGAAAGAGGGAAAATGCTACCTACTGTGCAGCACTGTTGGAAGATGGAGAACATGAAGTGATATTTAATTAATAAGCAGCAGAGTAGCACTAACCATTGTCAGTCATCATTATCGTTACACTTGTCTTCGCCAATTTTATCGCTGATTCCTCTGTACTGCTATGAGGGATGCATCTGTGCAGACAAACGCAGCACTAGTTAGCGTGTCGCTAGCTTCCCCCTTCCTCCTTCCTGTCTCCCAACTGTGCAGGAGACAGATTTAAAGTTTTCGGTGCAGAAGAAGTAAGCCTTCAGTCCCCCAGGCAGGCCCACTAAGCTGCACTGTGGCAAGTGCCGGAGACACTGAGGCTCTTTCTAAATCTCAGTCCTGCAGGAATAACCCAAGCCCTCAATGTCACGGTAGCCAACCTGGGATCCTGTTGAAAGGCATTTTTGGGTGGGGACTGGGTGTCTACCTGGCTGATAATCTCTGGACTACTCTGAAGCTGCTGGTCCAGAAATCACATCTGAAATGGAAGGACTGAAACTCCCCAGTCACAGATTTTCTTGGGTTTGTTAAGACCAATGAGGGGCTGCCTGCCATGACAGTAGGCGGGAGACTGTCTTGGCCTGAGTGTATTTGAGGATCCTGTTCTAGTATAATATCCAAACCACACAGTCTTACTGAGCGTGCTTTTTCTTTCGAGATGAAGGACTTGGAGTGGCTTGAATCTCCTGTGTCCTTTTTTCATGGGAAGTCAGGGAAGGTGCAAAACTACATCAGTTCACATAGGCATCAACCAAACTTTGCTCAGCTGATTTGAGACTTTATGAGCTTTAGGATCAATATAACTCAGTTGTATGAGGAAAAGTATATAAAAAATTAAAATTGATTATCAATGAAGGTTAATGCTCAAATTAGAAAGTCAGTGATTGATGCATGAATGAGTTGCGATGCTTACCATACAATGTGATGCTCAAAATTTACAGTGTGACTGATACTTCAGAGTTCTCTAGCACTGCGGTCTCATTACCTTTTGATATATTGACATGTGAAATTTGTGCTTAAGTTCTCTTGTACTTTAAAACTCTGTTGGCACTTTGCTAATTATTATAATAGCAGTATTTCTTGTGTGGAGACCTTTTAATGGCAAGTGATTCTTTTCTGAGATCATATTTTTAAAGGAAAGTATATTTAAAAGTTCTACAAACTGTTTAGGACTTTCTAGGGGATTTTGTCCCCTGGATTTTCCTCATTTATGATCTCATTATTGACAGGATTACAAAATATTCTAAGAATGAAGTCATTGTGACTTTTGATAACTACATGGAAGTAAAGAATTATTTTCATTTTCGGTTTTATCCTGAATGTCTTCATTCAACTGGCATTGACCTCACCATAACTCATAAGCCTATTTGTTCTCCTCAAAAATAAGAAGGAAGTTGTGACAAAATCAATTCCTCTTAGAACAGGAGGCCGCCAGTGTTTGAACAGTGGCTTGGTTGGTGTGAAGAACACCTTTAGTTATCAATGAGAACCAGTATTAGATAAAAAATGTGGTCAGAGACACATGAGCTAGTGAACACTTAATTGGAACATACCGGATGTCCAGGAAGTATGTTGTTCCTGACACCAACATGGTGGGTTTAATGACAAAACTGATTTCAGTAGCATTAATCTCTCTGTAAACATATTTTAAAGGGGAAAACCTCATAGATGATTGCTTTAGATAGCTGTGTGTTGTAGTCAGGGTTTTGCCAAGGGAATACACTTAATATAAGACACATAATTTATAGGATTATTTCATGATATTTATCTAAAATGTTAAATACAAAGGAGTGCATGAGATTAGCCACATACTAGAGTACTAAAGAATCCAGCTGAGGGCCTGGATCCCACAGCAGTGTTCCGCATAATTCCAGCTAAAGGCTTAGAGTCCAAGGCAATGGCCTCCTCGAGTCCAGCCAATGGTGTAGAGCCCACGGCAATGTCTCATGCTTGCCCATATGGAGGATCTGCATCCGGAAGGCCAAAGGCCAGTGGTGGAAGCCAGAAAAATCTATGCTCATGAGATGAAGGATCTGTGCCACCAAGCTGAGGGATCCACATTGGAGCCAGGAAGTGATGCTCATGGTGAAGATCAGGGCTCCCCTGATGAAAGCAGCAGCCATTCCCAGCAACAGCAAGGCCCCAAGCTCCTCCTCCTCTGATGAGAATGGCCAACTTCACATCAGGAAAACCATCCAAAGCAAGCCTGTCCTAGAAAATCAATAGCCCACAATCTTCCCCTCCAGTTCTCTTTTTATGGCTATTGGTAACAATCTTCAGGTGGACCCTCCATGCCCAGACCACACTGATTTGGCTCAGCTGGGCATTACAAGTTGCCCATTAGTTTATCCACTGTGGAAAAATGCAGCACAGTAGTACAAGGAAGGACATAGAGTAAATAGTCTACAATTATTATAAGCTAATTGTCCATCATGATGCATAGTTTCAAACTGATTATAATTCTCAATTTTTTGTTCATTGAATGTCATATAGAGAATTATGATTTATAAAGAAATTGCCTTACAAGTAAAAGAACAGGTCATATCAGTGGAGAAATAAAGTCTATGCCCACAACAGATACATATAATTAAATATATGTTTAAATAAATAAATATATATTTTTCTAAGAAATGCATATATATTTCCCGAGTCACGTTGATTAAAACAATACCACCTAGTAGTTGTCATCGGTAGTGCAGTAGCACTGACACAAATAAAATGAGGCAAACAGTTGGTGCTATGGTTGATATCTAGATGTCCCCCTAAAGCCTCATGACCTCATAGGTGGGGCTTTTTGGCAGGATTGGGTCATGGCAGTGAGCTACTCAACCAAGGACTTAGTCCACTGGTGACTTCGTAGTCAAATGTGGTGTTGGGAGGTGGAGCCTGGTTGGAGGAGGGGGTTGCTGGGGGTGTGGCCTAGAAGGGTCTCTCCCTCGCCTGCCTTCTTGATTCCTTCTGTGCTGCTTCCTGCCTGCGGTGCCCTGAGCTGTTTCTCCTCTGCCACGCTGTCCTTGGAGCCAGCTGACTCTGACGTGAAACCTCTAGGAACTGTGAGCCAAAATACTTCTTTCTTTAATTTGTGAATGTTGGTCATCGTGTCTCAGAGACCAACGGAGTAACTAAGACAGCGGGTTCAGTGAGGTCAGCGTACCCTTCCAGATCACCTAAGATGAACATCCGTCACGATGCATAGTTTTCCCTTGCTGAGCCGACTAGACCGTTCTTCCGTGTTTGTTCTGTGAAGGCATGAAGAGGGATGTGAGAGGAGAAGCTCCACCACGTTGCGGGTGGGTTTCCAAGTATACAAAGTGAAGTCCACGGTAGCTGGGTGTCGTTACACACACCAGGCGTGCTCCAGGTGCGCAGTACACCAGAACCACCTGGGGTGTCTACCTGGAGAAACGAGCAGGCCAGAAGCATCCAAGGGTGATGAGTAAAATGGAGAAGGGACTGTTACATGCTTTGAAATCCAATCTATGTTCAATTCCTTTTTAACTGGAAGACATCGAAAAAGTCCCCGAACCTGTCTGTACCTTGGGTTGTTTACTCCTTTTTCTAACAGATATTCTAATACCTATTTCAAAAAGGTATTATGAGAATAAACAGTATGATGCAAACAAAGTGATTAGAGCAGTCCCTTATTCACAGTAATCAGTAGAAAGTAAATATTTCCTATAACTGCCACTAAGATCATTTGTGTATAATTTTATAAGTTCCTCCCCAGCTTGCTGAAGTCAATTATAGACTTATTTTGATTTGATTTACCAATCTTTGCAAACATTCAGGGAGCCTAAAGTTTTTGTCAGGTTAAGATCTCAGATGCTATAAAGAATAAGGTATCCTGAATTCGGTAAGGGCTGTGAAGATCAGGAATATTCATGATAAAGCCCGTATGGGTTGGATAGGAAATAATTCTTAAATTCTGTATTTAACTATTTAAATAAAATTATGATAGTAATTATTTAACCATTTGGCATCATCAACTTGATTACCATAACAGGATAGAAGGTATAAAAAACAGATATTTATTTTCCGGATTCTGGAAGCTGGAAGTCCAAGACCAAAGTGCTGTCGCACCCAGTTTCTGTCAGGAGCTCTCTTCGTTCCTTGCCTTCGCAATGTGCCCTCCCAGAGTGGAGAGAGAGCAGCTTTCTCCTGTCTCTTTTCATAGACACTAATCGTATCGGACCAGGGCCTCACTCCCATGATTTCTTTTAGACTTAACTATTTCTGTAAGGATCCTGTCTCCAAATACAGCCACTTTAGGAAGCAGGTCTTTAATAAATGAATTTGTGTGAATGTGTTCTAGTTGTATGGAATACTAGCCAGGCACAGTGTGAGTGCCAGATATAGGGCCTCTCAGGCAGCCAGCTCTGAGGCAGAAATGTGTGAATAGCATGGGCATCATGAATGAGTGGAGCAAAACCAGCCACAGAGAATGGAGCAGTGGTGCAGCTGCCACTTGGTACTGAGCTGGTGTCCTAGGAAGCTCCGGACAGCGTCTCCAGACAGAACACAGCTATCCGAGCCCTGTACCCTGTGTGAACTGCTCCTTGAACGCTGGCTGCTCCCAGGAGTGGGGCGCAGTCTCCAGCCATCAGCTCTGGCCAGCTGATGGCAGTTCCTGTAGGGACTCAAATGTGAGCCACTGGCAGGCAGCACCCCTGCAGCAGGGGAGAGCAGGCCCTGTGGACGCCATGACACACAGAGGGAAAGCTTCCTCTGCACGTGAATATGGTTTAGCCACCGTAAAACTTCTGCTCTGGAGTTTGGTGGTCAGTTTATCTCATTTGGCAAAGTACTTTGTCAAGTTGCTTGTAAAGAAAACTTCTGAGAAAAGCTTACACATGTGGATTGACACCCAGTTGTCAAGCAGTGCTCTCTCTGATTGGTAATAACTCTTTAAAACAAGGCTGCAGGACCCAGTCAGGAGACAGAAATCACTAGGTTTTGGAATCCCACGCATTTCATATGAAAACTTGCAAATTATTGTTGAGTTGTTCACAGAGGAGGAGGAGGAGAGAACTCCCGGGTATCATAAGGCCAACAGCTGCAAGAAGTAGCTTTCGCCTCCAGGCAGGGTGTAGGGAGCCTGAGATGGCCCAAGCTCAGACCCTGGAAGAAGAGACCTGCACAGCTGCGAGTGGGTCTCTAAGCAGGGCGGCACCTGCCTGAGGGAAGCCGGTGTGGGGGTGTGGGGGTGGGGGGTGAAAATGGCCCAGCGTGGGAGAGCTCCACACATGGGAGGCTTGTGCTGCCAAGGGGAGCAGCGCTCCCAGCAGTGGTCAAGGGTGCAGAAAGCCCAGAGAGAACCGCAGGCAGCGTGCCGGAGGAAGGGTGCGGTGCTGCTCCTCCAGTTGGCGAGGTCCGCCCGCCCTACTGCCAAAGCTCCCCTGAAGCTTGCAGGATTCTAGCTCCAGCGTCATGAGAGCCGCAGGTGGAAGGCAGTGTGTGCCGCTGAGGACCAACTTGAAAGCTAGTGGAGGAATAAACATTTTAGGGAGAAGCAAAATCCCCAACCGTGGTGTTTTCCTTTATAAAATCATACAGGTAGTCATGTTCGAACCCTGTAATTATTGACAAAATGATACGATAGACCTCTGTGATGTTAAATAAAATATAGCATATTATTTTGTGTTAATTGGAACTTACTAGCATTAGATTGACTAATGGGTATAGTTTTACTTTATGGGTAGAGAAAGATTGAAGAGGAGAGTAGCACTGACGATATAAGATGGTTTCAGGTGAGTCTCTTTTGTCATTCACAAAAAGAATTTGCTGCCCATTTTATAAAATCATCCGCGCTATTTCTTAACAAAAGTTTTTGAAATTTGGAAATGTGGTTTTAAGGTTCAGGCAAATCAAAGAAAACCAGAAACGATTGTAATGTGGGGGATTTCCACATAATTGGGGTTCAGGAAAGAGTAGAGGGGAAGCAGCCAGAGCAGCATCACGACTCAGGGCGGGGAGGAAGTGACGAGGACATTGCTGAAGTTGTCCTGGTGGCCGCTTGGGCAGAAACCATGGATGGCGCTGCACTGGCTTAAAGGGAACGCGGGCTCTGGAAGAGGCAAAAGCAAGGGCCAACACTCATGAGGGAAAGACAAAGCCACCGCCTTAGGTAAGGAGTTAACACGGTGGTGGGGGGAGCAGGGGCGTCCCACCTGCCAGAGAAAATGGGCTCGAATTTGGAGGAAATAAGGAAACAGAACAGATGAAATAGAAGAGGGTTCTTCCATGTGAGCAGCCAGGGGATGGGATGTAGGCACGTGAGGAAGAGCTACATCGAAAGGAGTGCAGTGGCAGCCTGGCAGCAGCTGCGAGCTCGCAGACCCTCGCACCACACTGTGCAACAGGTTTTCGTCCAGTACCTTGAGGCTACATTAGATGTAGAAGAATGGCCTGGCCACACGTCTCACGGGCAGCCAGACGTAGGGCGTAGCAGTAAAAAGAGGCTGCTTACTCTCTTGCCCCTTACAGTAATACCCTCGATTCCTACCATGATGTCTTCGTTGGAATCATACTCACATACGGCCGTTCTGAGCTATTTAAGCAATTAGCTTTTCAGGGGTAAAGCCACCTGCCTGCCCACCTCCACTTCGGGCAGACAGTGACAGACAGATCAGTGGCGCTGGCCCTCGTGGCTCTGTTTGAGGAGGCGCTGGCTCTGCAGCAGGCCCTGACGGCTTCCATTCGCGGGAAGTGAGGTGGGCGACTGGTGATGACCTGTGATCAGGAAGAACTGGCTTTCCCGGGGTCCAGCACAGCTCAGAGCTGCCCTTCTCCGAACCTTTCCCCCTTTTATTTACTTGTGTCTCAGTGCACAAGGAGACAGTCTAGATTTTCTCCTGGTGGGTGACTCCCCTTGCTACCCCCATGGCTGGAATGCCCAGTAATCCTAGTTTTTCTCTGCAGGGACCAGGTGGGCTGTGCCATGCCATGCTGCCTGTGTGAGGGGTCCAGGATATCTGTTTCTGGGCTGCCTTTGGGGCAACTTCCTTTCCACCTGGCAATAGTCAGCACCTGGACATGGGGCCCAGCACCTGGGCATAGCTCACTTCCTCTCTGTGGTCGAGTTTACGTTTTTCTTGCTTAGCCTTATGTGTCTCTTTGCAAAGAAGGGAATCTGGTCCCTGCTTTCACTGCATGAGGCTCTAATATGCAGGCAGAAGATCAAAGGATCCAGGAAGAGAGGGAAGAGATAGCCCGTATCTCCGCTGGCCTCAGCGGATGGAAGGACTGTTGTCTCTGTGCCGCTGGTTTGCGCTGGAGCCCACTTGGCCACCCCCAAAGCCACCCCTCTCACCCCATCTGCTGCTTCTGCTGGGGAGGAAGCTCCATCATTTCCACGATCCCTTAAATATCAGAGTTTTAAAGAAAAACCTGTGTTGGAGTTTCCTTTTCTCAAAATACTTACTGTTTTTTATTTATACTTTTTTCCTTATAATTCGGCACCGGCATTTCTTCTAAAATTATAGGGCTTCCCCTTGTTCAGAATCCCAAAGAAGACCAGAGGTTCCCTTCTTCTACTGACCAGGGCGGAGTTGCCTGGAGCCGCCTGCCCTTGGGAGAAAGAGGGGTCACTCCTAATTGTTCTGAAAGTTGAGAACATTTTGGAAATTTAGAAAAGGGATTTTGACCCGAGGGTCTGAATGACTGAGAAGGTTGTTGGCAGATGAGGTGATGTTTCTGTTAACGCTGAATTGGATCTATTCTCTTTAGGTAAGTTTCTGAGGATGTGTGAGAAGTGGAGCAGGGATGATTGCAGGCCGGGCCTTGATGGGGGCGAAGACAGTTCCTAACTTCCCCAGGGGTTTCTCTAGAGCAGGCCACCGCATTGGTGAGGTCCTAGAGGACTTCCCCCAGTCTCTCTGCCTCCTGCTGGGTTTTTCCTATTACTAATTATGTACCCAGGAAGGTAATGATTTCTATGTCCTTTCTTTTAAATCTTTACTTTCAGATCAGCAGCTCAAAGCAGAGATAAATAGGTCAGTCATTGCTGACATCGCAGGGAGAGGCAGTCCCCACCTGAGGCCTCCTGGCATCTTAACAGCCCACTGGAAAGCGGGGCGGTCACACACACGAGAGAGGGGCCAGCTTGTTTTAGTGACAGACTGGAGCAAGGATCGAGAGCAGACGGAAAGGGCCTTCGTGAGCCACGTGATCAGGGAAGGAAACTCCTGAACTGGGGACCTTGGGGATCTGTGGGGAGGGGGCTCAGCTCCCCCGTGCACAGAGGAGCCCAGATGCCTCACCTCTCTGTGCCAGCGTTTCCTCCTCTGCCCTAACCGGTGAAGCCAGGCAGCCGTGAGGTACCTCAGGTCACCGGCTGAGGGGCTTTTATGAGCAGTGATTATTCGGTGTCTGGTTTCCTTCGTTTCTCAGATGCGCAGACATTTCCGCAGACTGCCCTGTGCTCAGGGCGGGTGGGGAAGGCCCCAGAGGAGCCCAGTGCCGTCCTGCTCAGGCCCAGGATTTCCCGGCAAACTCGAGCCCCTTGCCCAACATCTGGGGTGGGCGCTGTCCCCTGTGCACCGCTGTTCTGGGATTGTCCGCTCCGCCAGACTCCAAGGCCTCCCGGACGCCTTTGGTTCCGGGCCCTGGTGTTAGCCGTTCACGTGTTCCTTCCATGCGGATGGGCCGTAAGGTGCTGTTCTTACCTCAAGCTCAGTCCTCCAGAGCTGACAGAATAAACAGATGCTCGGCAGGGAGGCAGCAGGGCAGCGCGCAGCACCTCTCGGACCAGGCCACGCGGGCCTGTGCGCGCTGCGTTTGTCACTGCGCCTGGCCCGCCCGGTTCTCCGCGCAAATCGGCGCACGCACTGCAGCGGAGGACGGGGCTGTCCCGCGGCACCGTTACCCCATCGGAGACGGAGGCACTGAGTTATGTGTTTCAGTCACGTTTCCCAGGCTGGGACACACTGCCCGACCACCAGGCCGCGGAGGAGGAGAGGTTTACTTTGTATCACAGCTTCACGGGATCCAGTCCACGGTCGGCCGGCTCCAGGGCAGAAGCAGCGAGAGGGAGAAAAGCTGTTGACGGAGAGGCCGGGCAGCCGGGAAGCAGAGAGCGCGGTGAGAAGAGCGCGCCCTTCCGCACCGCTCTGGACGGCGGTTAGGCCGCACTCGCCGGGGGCCAAGGCTGCTGCGCAGAATCTCCTTCGTGATCCGGCCCCGTCCAGACACATGAGGGCTTCGGGGACATTTTAGGGTCAAGCCATCTTCGGCAAAGTGTGGGTGGAAAGAAGAATAAACTGCACACATCTGTATTTTCCCTCTAAACTCATATCTGTACTTTTTTTCAAATTGTGATTATATATTTCCCATCTAAAATACTGAGTTATTTTTGACATCAGGAGTAAGCATCCAGTCTTCCTCGTAGCTTCTGCACTCATATATCTTGCTGGAACTGTGCCAGAAGAAAAAAAACAAAACAAAACAAAGCATAGCAACCTCTTCTCAGAGTTCTCGACTGAGCCAGTTACAGCAGTATCTCAGTTCATGAGGCTTTTGTTTGCGAAGGATTTAGTTTGCAAACAGAAGCATTTGGCAAAATTTGATTTTTACGTGGGAACTCTGGGTCAGCTGACACGCGGGCACGGCTGTCTGTCCAGGGTGGACACAAACGTGGCTGTCTTCTCCATCTTTTCCAGAATCGTGGAACGAGTTAAGTTCATGAACCAAGGTAACACGGCGTTTTGAATGACTTGTCTATGATTTAGTCATAATAAAGAAAATACCAATAATTATCTGTATTCATGAAAATGCTGGAATAGCCGCTCCTAGCACTCTAATTTCACCACCCACATATCTCAGTCGAATATATAAGTATCAAATGGGTTAGTGAATGCATTTTAGAAACTTTATTCTACTCTGATTTGCTGGTTTATCTCTGAGCTAAGGAATTAGGATTAAGATTCAAATCAAGTAAATAAACCAATGATCATTTCTCTCCAAGATCGGAGAAATCTTTCAACAAGTTTGTTTTTTCCCAATAGTGGAATTTCTTTTTACACACATTACTCATTTTATTTATCATCTAGAATATCATTAAGATATTGTAGACATGGAGGCACGGAGTTGAACTCATTTGACTTCACATTCTTCTAAGAGGTCTCGGTTCTGCACGGCCCACTGCAGCGTGTCAGTGCCCGCTGGCCGGTAGGACGGATGAGTACCTACCTTGTGTCTCTCAGGGTCCTCCCACTGTGCACCTCACCTCTGCCACTGTGGACTCTGGACGAGGCTGTGCTTCAGTTCTATTTGGATGTGACTTGGCCTGAAGAATGTTTAGCAAGAGGACACACACACAGAAAACGTTACAGTGGACCCTTGAGTTACGACCGGCCTGATGTATGAACAGCTTGGGTTATGATCGGAATTGCAGTTTTAACTTATGAACAAAGACTTGCGTTAAGACCACAGTGCCAGCCACTTGAGCTTCCAGATGGTCTCAGACACAGATTTAACCCCTGAAGAGCTCTGGAAGGAACACGACAGCATCCTGTCCTGTGTGGGACAAACTGAGAAATCCTGTGTCAGCGTCTCTCCAAGGACACCGAGGTCTGCCTGTGTGCAGGAGAGAGAGAGGAGCCTGAGCCTCACCTGACCAACTTGAGTTACAACCAGCCCTCTCAAACAAATTGAGTTCGTAAGTCAAGGGTCCACTATGGTTTTACAAGAGGCCAGGTAAATCTCAGAAGTCATTTTTCATAAATGGCCAAGAGACCTCAGCTTTCTCTTTTCTTGTGGCTGTTTTCCTTGATGGCATCAGGATACCCATATTCCACATCACCTAATTGTCACTTCAGTGAATTTTGGGATCAGTAATATAACAACCTCTAATCCTTCAACTCCTAGCCTCTCATCTCCTGCCTTCAGGAGGTGTAACCCTGCAGAGAACCCCCGTTCCCCTGAGTCTTATGGCCTCCTGTCAGGACCAGAGGGGAATTAGGGCCCAACTGGCCTCCTCCGTGACACAGGGGAGACCTCGTAGAAGGGAAGAGTTAAGGCATTTACGGGAGTGTGCCCTGATGGATATGGGGATCCTGACGGGTCCTGTGTTACTTTGATTGCTTGTGCCCATGTCTGGGTGAAGAAATGCGAGGTGAACCAGGGGTTCAGAGCTCCTCTGCTTGCGAGGGTGAGACCCCTGGCTGCCTCACGTAGAGCTGCCTCTGCGTCTCTCTGTCATTCACCCTCACTCACCCCCATCGGGAGGAGCAGAGTTGCGGTCTAGGTACCCAAGGCTGTCCCGTCCATCCAGGAGAGTCGGCCAAGGTGGTGCCCGCCTGGGGCTCAGACCTGGGCTCCCCTACAGTGGGGGTGAATGGGGACCTGAGACCAAGGTCACCTACAGTCTCCGATATTTGTTCTTGTCATTGTATTTCAGGAAAAATGTGAGTCCTTGTCACAATAGATGGTCTTAAGTATGTATGTAATTTCCATCTTCTCTTAAAAATAGAAATCTAACTATGTTAGATCCAAATTTCTCTGCTGTAACAATTGGACAAAGCTAAGGCTCTCTTGCACTCTTCACTTGTCTGAGTCCCCTTTCTGGATCCAAGTGCCTCTTGTCCATCACTATGGCATTTATGCACACACTTTTCTTGCTCCCAATTTATACCTTTTATTATGTAACCTTCTTGATTTATGTAAACATTTGAGTTTTCAACCTCTACTCAAAACTCCATTCATAAAATTATAGTCTGAGGGGCTTATGTAATGATAATTCAGATAATTAGCATTGCTTTCCTTCAGACCATGTTGCAGGTAACTATGAATATTTCCAGTAACTTCTGCAAAAGCACTGGGTGTCCTTGATGTCACCTCTGCCACCTGACACAGGACCCTATCTGTGAGCATTGCTCCACTTACATGAGGCAGATAATGTTTACTTGCTGTTTTATATTTTATAAAGCACTTTACAAACGTGTGACCTTCCTTCAATCTTGAGACAATTCAGAAATCGAGGCTTTACCATCTCTAGTTTATAAATGGGAAACTCAAGTTCAGTGAAGGTTAGCAATGGGCCCAAGGTCAGAGGGTTAGAAAATGATTAAGCCTAGACTCCTCAGTTCCAGGTTGTCCAGCTTTGAATCTGACCCCCTTTCCACAAAGAGATGCAACCTCCTCAGTAAAGTCTGGCTTTCAGAGTTAAAAAATCTTTCTGTATCACTGTGAATTCAAATGATCACAGACATCTGGTCAGCCTGACAGAATGGTTAGGTTCTTAAAGACAGATACTACGTGTACACAAAAATAAGGCAAAGCGGGAAAAATTAGCATAGTACATTTTTTTTCCTGCATTTGGAGACTCTTTGCAACGATTTTTCAAAGGATTACCTTAAATTTAATATAAATTAAAACACATCCATACGATTGTATCCGATGTTACCATATGTATTTTGACTGGAAAATCCTTATTGATGGCGTGAAATAAAGCTATGCTTGTTTTTCAGTTTTGACATGGATAATAGAAAAATGTCCTTTACCTAGTGTTTTCTGAATACATAGCTCTGTACTTGGTTGCTAAGAGGTAGTGAAAATAAATTAATTTCTTTAACCAGCTTCAAACACTGACACTGAACTAGTTGGGGACCTGAACCTATGTGTGTACTTGTCTGAGATCTGTTGCTTGCCTGTCTCTGTATGCTTGTTCGAAGACGTGAGGTTGCTAAAGGAAAGCAGCTGGCTAATTTTCTCTTTACTTCCTGTTGCTCGCTGTGCTCAAATGCTCTACCAGGGTTCCTTGTAAGAAAGGCCAGCATCCCTTCCTGTGTGCAGGGCTTTTGTGCCTAGCTCTCTAGCATCATCTTCTTCTGTCCTCACTCCACTGGAGCAGAGTTGATGGATTATACTCACTCAGCAGCATCTATGCCCTCCCAAATTTGGGATGACTTCAGCTACTTCTGTAGGAACATTTCCTATCCAGTCTCCCTGTGTACTGTATTATTTCTCCAGTACAAATTGCCAAGGCACTTTCCCTCCTTTATGACATTTCAAAAATGCTATCTGGTAAGGAAACAGGGGTTGCCGATTTTGCTAAGGTGATTTATGAAAGGTGCATTTCTCTTCAATTTCTGCTTTCTCCGAGGACAGCTTCTCCACAGTGGACAGCTTTCTTTGCTCATATGGTAGAAAAAGAATGCCAGTTCTCTCCTGCGTTTAAAGGAGATCTGAGTTCATTTTCTGTTGCTGAGTTATTTGTAAAGCATGAAGGTTTATTTAGTGCATGGTTTTGGAATCTGGAAAGCCCAAGCATCTGCTTGAGTCTGGTGAGAACTTCTTACTGCGGTCTCACAGCATGGTGGAGGGCAGGCATGGAAGACGGAGCATGTGTGCTGCCTGGAGTGAGCTCCTCCTCTAATAAAGCCACGGCTGCCCTCATGGTGGTCCCATCCTGAGGACCTCATCTCTTCCTATTCCATGCCAAATGCCCCACCTCCTAATGCCGAGAGCACATAAATCTAGGGAACAATTTACTGACACATGAACTTTTGGTGGATACATTCGAACTGCAGCAAAGGATCACTTTTGAATATAAAATATATAAATATACTGATGAGTTCCACATATTAAAAATGCACATTTTGTAAAATCCTTTTATGTAGAGGGAAAGAAGAGTGATTTGTGTGGTATCCCCAACTCCGATTGTGGTGCAATTTATTTCTGGGCAGTGGTTTTGAATAGAATCATAAGATGTCAGCAGCTTAATCAATAACTGAATATTTCTCTCTGAAACCTGAATTTATAACAACCCGTGCTCTTGTCAAAGGAGCAAGTCATCCAGCTGGACTTTTGTTTTGATCCCTTTCTCAGTATTTCAAAGAGAAAGAATGCTTTTGCAGAGATCCTTTCTTGGCGTGAGGACACTTGGATTCCCTCAGTCTGCTCAGAGAGCGTGGCTCTCTCCTCTGCTCAGGCCACGCTGTCACCTTCTGGCTGCTACCCATTGGCTTTCTGCTGGGACATCTCAGCACCTAAACAATAGCAGCTTGTCAGAAACTGTACAGAGAAGGGTTAAGAACTCAGAGAAGAGCTGCGTGTTGGCCTCCTCTGCTTGTGTTCACACCAATGCTGAATGTTAAAAAATTCACTGACTGGGATGTTTATAATTACAGCACACGAGAGAAAAGCTGGATTGTTGATTTCTGCTCAGCATCCTACTACATTTAACATTATTAGTTGAAAGAAAGAATTGCAAAAGGGGAATTAAAAGTTACAAAATTTGTGGTTGCCACCTGACATTCCAGAGATGAAAGAAGGAAGGGAGAGGAAGAGGAAGAGAGGAAAAATAGGAAGAAAGAAAGGCAGAGCCATGTTGCCTGGGGACAGTAGGAGTGTGGCTTCCAGCAGCCACTTACTTGCTTAAATGCGTATCTCTACCTTGGGACCCTGGTACTTTTCTGTCTTCCCCCGTCCCCCTCCTCACTTGCCTCCCACCTTCCTGCAGGCCTCTCGCTATCTTTGCTCCCGGAACCCATCTTCAAAGCCCCATGTCCTATTGTACGACCGAGAAAACTGACATGGATGAGTCCACAGAAGGCCCTGACCTGGTTCTGGTGGAGGGAACTTGGCTCCTGCCTTCCGGCCTCCTCACAGCCTTTCTCCTAACATGAAGGACAGCTTTTCTCAGCGTTGATCCATTAAAAAGTAGCCACATACCTGCCAGTCGGGGTGTTCACCAGACTAGTAAAACCACCGCAATGATAGACTGGTCCAGACGCTGCATTGCAGTGACAGATTCCGGAAGGAGTTTCTAAATTGTTCTCTGTAGAAAGGGCTACTTGGATTAGGTCTGTGGTGCGATCTCAGCAAACAGCAGTGGATCGGGCCCAAACCGGGGTGAGGAAAGTCTCTGGGGAGGTGAGGCAAGGCTTGAGGACAGCCAGGTAAGAACAGGAGAGGAGGGGAGAGGATTCCAGTTCCAGGGATCTGGCTGGGAGCTGGGGACCAGAAGGCAGGCAGGGCGGCGGCAGAGCGCAGCTCGGTAGGAAGCACCCTCACAGGAGCGCAGCCTGGCCCAAGCTAAGCTTGGAGACAGGGGTGGTGGACTGAGTCACCAGCCTGGTGACGGCCATAGGGAGCGGGGGAGCTGCGGAGCTCGGGAGCGCGGCGGGACAGGCGTGTGTGTTGGTGGGCGTGGGCCATCCCGAAGCGCATCACCCGGAAGAGCCCGTGCGCTCCAACTCCTTTGCTGTTTAGAGAAGGGTGATTAAATTGGTTTCTGTATTAGAGTCCTGCTTCCGTTCACGTTAGGAACGGAACATAACCCTGGGTCACGTGTGGCTCAAATGGTCAGTAGAAAATAACCAGGACCTACTATTTAGGAGGGATGTCTTTCCAAACCCAGACCAGGGCTTGCCCCGGGCTTCCTCCTCCAGCGCTTGGCTCCCTGGCTGCTCCCTGCCCCTTCTGTCCCAGAAGCCGCGTCTCCCTTCGCTGACCACTGCGGTCACAGGCTCCTCTGTCCCTTCCTCCACGTGAAGCCTTCGGAGCTAACACTTAGATGGCTGTGAACCGCGGCCGGGTTAAGGGTTTTTGCAGGAACGGACTCACTTTACTTCATGTAACAGTGTTAAAACGAGGGCTGTTTTGGTTATGGGGAAACTGACGGTGCCCAGATCAAATATTTTGCCCAGGTTCTTACAACTGTGGAGTGGCTGGGCTTTGCCGTAAACTCAGGTAGGCCAGTTCCGGAGTCTGTGCTTGTGATTATTACTCTGTACTACCTGTCTGTGAGAAGTGTGTGTGTGTGTGTGGGGGGGGTGGATCACATTAGCAATGGGAAAAATCATCCTTATTATTTTTGGGAAATTAGGGGGAGAGTGATCAAGGCAGAATGTGTTTTCTGAAGATGGTCACCGAGGGATGAGGGCTGTGCCTTCCTTCTGCTGGATCCGAGACTTGGTGTCTTGTGTGTCGCCCAGAGAAATGACAGAAGCAATTCTACCTGGAATCTGAAGGGAGGACAAAAAAGAAAGCGGGTTTTGCTTGACTGTCTGGACGCTTGAGCCAGAGCCTGAGGAGGTTTACAGTGTTGGCACCTTCCCAGCACATCAGGAGGAAGCCCAGACCAGCACAAGGTGAAAGGTACCCACGTACACGTGAGGGGGCTGGACTCCCCGGCTGCTCCTGCAGCATTTCCTAATTCAACTCTCACTTTATACAAACAAACAACAAACACAACAAACCAGAAAGACAAACCAAATCCGCCCAAGCCCTTTTAAAATTCCTGCCTCCAAAGTCAGTGCACTAAAATCAAAGGGTCACCGCGTTTTGGGGCGACCTGTTAATGGCTATAGATAGAGCCAGATCGGTGAGTTTGATGCCCTGACTAAGACTCAAGCCTCTCGGACCCCCTCATGTGTGGGTCTTGTTGTGGAGCTGCACAAGATGCTTTTCTGTTCACCAATTTTATTTCTTAATTATAAGCAAATCACAAAATTGATTGCTCTGCCTTCTTACAGTGCTGTCGTGATGTATTTCTAATAAGACAATGTGCCCTGAGAAAAGTAAGAATTGATTGTCGGGTAATAAAACAATACTTTAAAGTTTCTACAGAAAAGAGAATAGAGTGAGCTGGAAGGATTTAGGTAGGTAATTCTGGAAGAAAGTTAAATGAAAATAATTGTGGAGCACCCAGTAAGAGAAAGGATGTGCTATTCTCACTCTTTACATTGGCCTTTGTTTATCTACAGCTATCTTTTACTTGCTCTTATTTTTGAAAAGCAATAACTTGGCTTTTCAGGCAGCCTGTCTTGCTTTTAGCTTAGCATTGATTGCTGCCGTATGGTGTTGAGAAAGTCACCTAAAGAATCTATCAGTTAGTAGACACCGTTAGCAGGGCCACCCGCCATGTTCCTCAGCTACGACTGTCCCTGTCACAGCTGTGCTGCCTTTCTTGGGCCACACTTTACCTACGTGCCTTCCAGCAGGCAGTGAGGACACTGCACCCTTTGACAACTGTGTCAGAGGTGGGGACTTCCCAGCTGGCTGACCGGGGACCGCGTCTTTGTGCCAAGAGCTGTGCTAATCCCCTACCAGCACCGGTCTCAGTGCGCTGTGGTCTTTGTTGACTTGTTGTCCTGGTGAATGTGACCCATCTTGGCCCCACTGTTCCCATCCCTGACCACCGGCACCAAATACAAGGAAGAAGAGGGAACGACCGACCGACAGATGAACAAAAAACCCGGGAAACAAAAACACCAAACCAACCAAACAGAAACAACAAACCACACAAAACGGCAGACAGATCAGTGAGTAAATGAATCAGGTGGGAAGCGAAGAAGGCTTGGGGTCTCTCACAAAGAGCGAGAGCGATTAGAGTTTGTGTACTTAAACACAGGCTATGACGGTTTCTCTTCCCTGCGGTAACCCCAACAGCAGCTCTCCTGGGTCAGCTGGTGGTGGAAGCGGCAGGGGGTTTCGAGGCTGAGGGGAAGTGGAGTTAATGTCGTGCCATTTTAATAGCAGTTTGAAAAGCCAGTTTGGAATGTTTCAATAAGTTGAGAAATTCCAGACTGCCGGTTCTGAGGGTGTAAATGGCATCTCTCCCGTTCATCTTTAAACGTTTTTAGTGAAAGAATGAGAGAAAGATCAGATAGAAATCAATAGAATATGAAACAAAAACAATAAATATGAATAATCACATCAAAAGAAACTATGCTTATGTGGAGAAGTTGTCTAAAAAAGGTTTCAGATGATACTGAAAGCAGTAAATTACTAGAAGTAAAAGACAAGTTTCTAAAAGTATTAAATCGTGATCACTTGCTTTACAAAGAAATATAAGATGGCTTGGTTCCCCTCTAACAAATGTCATCACAACCAGTTTCTTTTAAAATGTAGCTTAGAAGAGTATTTTCAGCCTCGCAGCTCCTCGTTGGTGGTAATAGGTGATTTTTTAGGCTTCTTGTCAATTTTGGGGAAGACATGTCAGTTTCTTCCATGTTTGAATAAAGCCATCTTTCTACTATCGCTTGAAAATTATGTTAGGAAATGACTGACATAAGGAAACAAAACGTAACTAAACACATAGGAAAGTTGTGTTAGAATTTTATGTGCGGCAGTTCATCTAATATTTTATGATTCTGAAATGTTTGACTCTAGGGTATCTCAGCTTAATAATATTTATAATATATTTTGATTTTTATTTCCTCCAAAATAGACTAACATTGGTATTCTTGTCCATAAAGTGGGACCTTTGAATGTAAGCATCAGCCCTCCAAATCCTGGATCTACCTCTCGTGTAAGTATTGCATTTATGTACTCTATTTTAAAATCCGAATTTCTGTACTTGTACTGTAGCGTCCTGACTGATATCTACACAGTGATTTCAGATCATCACACAGTCTCTAGTTAATTAGTTGCTAATTTTCACTCAAGCCTGTGTGAAAAAATTTTCACCTCTTTTTCTGAAGGAGATTCCCGTTTTCGTTCACCTTGACAAAAGGTCTTTTCGAGACAGCAGTAGTGAAGGAAGAATGAAGCAATGGCGGCAGCACACGGGAGTTGTTTTGGTATGGATTTAAATGATATATATTTTAGAGCCCTTGACTCCCCTGCGTGGCCTGCAGCTCTCACAAAGTGTTAAAGGCACTGAACATGCTGATACTGTCTTCCCCCAACCTAACATGTAGGCACACTGGAATGAAATAACCTAGACAATTGTTATAAAGAATAATTTGCATTAACAAGGGATTTAAATTTCCATAGGACTGACCAGCTTTAAAATTAATCACTAGGCAACAGTGTCCCATGATAGGGTGAGGTTCCCGACTGCTGACCAATCTGGAGGTTATTGTAAGGGAAGCTCAGGTCTCAGTTTGGAAGAAAACTAACAAGTATGTCTCTGTATGACCTATACTGTTTAAATGGTGAAAGAATTGATCCAAAGGGTAGAGCTATTTATAGTCCTCTGTTCAAGTACATTATAAGAAAAATGGCTTTCGGGTAGGTAAGGAATATAGATCATTTCTACTTATGACAACTTGGGCTAGACACTTGCTCATAAATTCTTTTTCCTTCATTATTCCTAATTTCTGGTGACCTGTTTGGGCACTGTCATTGGCAGCTTTTCCCTCACCCTGAATTGCTTTCTTCCCTTGAGTTCCAAAGCAACTTTGTCTCCTCATTTTCCTCCTACCCCTGCTTTCTGTATTTTTCCAACACTTAATGTGAGCATGCTCCAAAGTCCTTACTCTGCATTGTCTAAATATTATATGATATTGGTACTCTCACATTTTAAATCTGCATCCAGATACCTCCCCTGGACTACGGTGGTGTTTACAGCCACTTTTGCAACTCGTCTGCCATAGGCACCCTGCATAGGAAGCCCTGATCAAAGGCGAGTCCAGATCACATCCCGCATCCCAACCTTTCCCCTGCTACCACAGCAGTCTGAAACATGCCACCTTTTCCCTCTTCTAGTTGTACATTAGTTATCTACAGCTGTGTGACAAATTGCCTAAAACTCAGTGACTCAGAGCAACAAACCTATCATATCTCAGTGTCTGTGGGCCAAGAATCTGAATTTTATTAGCTGAATGCCTGTGGCTCAGGACCCTTCATGAGGTCAGTCCCACCTGAAGGTTCTACTGAGGATTTTGCTTCCAGTCTCATGGCTGCTAACTGGATGCTGGTCCTCACCAGTTGGTTGGCTGAGGGCTTCTGTTTCTTGCTAGCTGCTGGAGAGGGGCTCGCTCGCCTCCATGCAGCTGTCTTCCTGCAGAGCAAGTGAGCAAGAGAGTGAGTGACCCTCCCCGCTCTCTTTGCACAACTTAAGTTCAGAAGTGACCTCTCCACACTTCATGGTATCCTGTGGGTTAGGAATGAGTCCATAAACCCAGCACACATGCAGGGAGAAGGTATCAGATGAAGGCATGAAGACCAAGGGGACCACTGCAGGCTTGAGGCTGCCTACCTTTTCCTCTTCAGTGTGTTCTAAGAAGATTAGCCACTGCATCTCAATATGATGGAAATCAAGTCACAATGCCTTTCACAATCCCTTGAGGATACCCCATTTCATGGAGCATTTGTTGGGTTTAACAGCTTTGCACAGTGCAACACTGCCTGATAACTTCCTTGTGAGTGCTCTGATTTCATCCTCAAACTGCACTATCCTCATCAAGTATTTCTGTCTTAGGGTCTTTGCCTCCATCTAGAATGTTTTCACCAGATGCCCCTCAGTCCTTGCTGAGCCCCTGTCCTTTATCTGGTCCTGCTCAGCCCTCTGGGTGCTTCATTGCCACCCCTTGCTTACAGGAGCAGATGCACAACATCAGGCCCCTCTGACGTGCTGTGCTCATTGATGACAAAGTGCTTTCACCAAGCTGGGAGTGTCGGCATCACTTCTTGCCTGTGCAGGGGCTGGCACGGAAGAGCACGGAACACATTTTGTTGCTGAATTTTTTTCATTCTGTCTTGACTCCCTGTGGAGCTGTTCAGTCAGACTCTACTTGCTAAATACGTAAACCTATATGTTTTAGCTTGCTATTTTGCAGTTCTGTTTTATTTCATCAGCTTTCAACCTTATGCAGCTAGTTCTTCAGAGTTCCTTTCCTTACAACGGATGAGGCAGCAGAGCCTCAGAGTGTGAGTGCGGTCTGCCTGAGACGTGCAACGCAACTTGGAGCCACGGCCGCACACAGGGTCCTGGTCTCTGTCCCTGCACACTGGGCTCTTGAAGGCATCAGTGAGCAGACAGTCATGCTCTGGCATAGACGCTTTGCAGGAGATGGGAAGGAAGCTTGGTAAGATGAAATGAAACAAATGCAGAATAGAGTCAGAGTTACTTTATGAAGAGTTGAAAGCACTTAAGATAAATAACCATCACAGAATTAGAAGCCAGGGCAGGTGATTTAAAGAAGACTCTGTCCCTACGTGAGTTAGAATATACATTCTATTTATAACACAGCACACAAACGTGCAGTTCATGACGACCTTTGTTGGGGACAGAGCTTCTTTATATGTAAAAAGGAATTAAAACATTTAATAGAAACGATTTAAGAGAAAACAACGTGGAAAACTTCATAAAGTCCGCTCCTGTGTGAATACAAGGCAGTACCGCTGTAACCATGGCAGATACTACAGTTTAACTTAAAACACTGAACTCTAGAACAATCTAACCACTTCCATAAATATGTCTAAAAATTAATGACCAAGTTATATAGAAACTGTTACTAATCTGCACACACATACACACACATATATTTTGAGTTCTCATTATATTACTAAACAATATACTAGTTGCTCTGTTGAGAATCAGAGAAATAAACTTACAGCTCCCTTCTAAAAGCTTGAGTATAATACACAAATGTAGCTAGGCATTTACCATAGCCTCATTCATGAAAAATTATGTGGTAAGCTAGAAATCTTTTGCTGTTTTAATTTGGGCAGCATTTGATACATGTCTATTAGGGTTGGTCTTGATGGCTAGGTGGGGCTGTGAAATCATGTGTGTAATCTCAGACTCGTGAGTCTCCCACCCCCGTTGTAGATTAATATTCTAGGGACACAGACTTCAGGTGCAATGCTACCCAGAGTTCAGGACATGACGGTTCAGCAGCAACATGCTCTGCTAGGACAGAATAAAAGTGCAATCAGTTCCAGCCCTAGTAGTTCTCTTTTCAGTTAGTTAGCTTATCTTTCACACAAATTAGCTATATGATTTAGATGACTTTTAAAGTTGTGTTTCATTTCTAGACCAAGAGGAGAGTTAAGGTGCTTTGTGGGAATGCTGCCCTGAGTGGGTGCCTTACTCCGGGCTTCCCAGTCCTGAATGAACGGTCCTATGGAATCTACACTGGATAAGACTGTAGAGAGGCTTCACTTTTGCTCCTATTTCATTGTGCTATTATTTTGTTGCTTTCAGTTTGAGAGTGCATAAAGGCATCTAAAGATATCTTGAGAATAACTGAACTTTTTTCTTGGTTTATGCTCTGTCTGTCATAAATCATCACAAGTACGTGGGTATTCTCCAAGCCCTGGGCGCCTTCCCTAAGGCTCCCATATGTTCTCCAGGCAACGCTGGCTCTGGGGTAGGCTATCTTTGGCAGGAATAGCAAAGCCTCCCTGGACCTGCTCAAAAAATTCTCTTCCTGGAAAGTCCCTTCTCTGCTCATTGCCTGGATTCTTCTTTGCCCTCTTTTGTTTCAGAGCAAAACAGAAGTCGAAAGATAAACTTTAATGACGGCAGAATCATGCCGCCTCCCAGAACCTTTGTAATGATGGTTCCCTAGTCACTAGTTAAATTTTAGATGTTTTAAAAGCACAGCATGACTTTCTGCTATTTAAAATAATTAATAGCACTTCACAGCAAATACTTTTCTCCTGGATTTCTTAAAGCAATGGATGAATGAAGTCTAGCCTCTGATTCAGCTTTTATTGACAATTTCAAATTAGTTGAAAATCAAATTGTGCATAATTCGTAAGTGGAAATAAAGGGATTTTAACCAAGGAGGTGGCCTTTCAGAGTTCACTGTGGCACAGTGGTGTCGGGGAGGTCCTAGAGCAGTGGAACACGGCCTGTGATGAGAGGGGTGGAGGAGGCCAGGCTTCCAGAGAGAGGGAGAAAGCAATCAGAAGCAAGGTGAAGAGGCAGGACGAGCAGCTGCATTCCACACAGCTCGGAGTGTGGAGCGCGAGGCAGTCATGCCGTCCATGTGGAAGGGACAGAGACGGGCATGGGGTGGGCACCCTGTGGCCAGAAAGGCCTGCTCACATCTTCAGACTTAGTGGCTGCCATGCCATGCTGGGATGGTCGGGCTTACATGGCAGCAAAAGGTTCATTTGAGGTCACTGTCGCAGGGGCTAGGGAAGGGGCTCGTCCTCAGATGGCCGCAGGGAGGGGAGTGAGAAAGGGTGAGAGTTGGAAGCACTGTACGTGAAGACAGCTTCGATGGGGCGTGATAAGAAGCGAAGACACAAGAAATGAAGGTTGGGGTGACCCTCATTTCCCCCCCGAACTACTGGGGACTATCCTGGCACTAGGAAACAGAAGAAGTAGCGGTTGGGGGTAGCAAGACAGGCAAGTGGCACCCTAACATTCTAGTAGAGCTCCAAATGGAGTTGACCTGTAGACACTTGATTACAAGTAAGTGAGGCATGCTGAGTGTTGGGTAAAAATACAGCATGCATACAAGAATGGACTTGAACTCAGACCAAAAAACTGAGATAGGCGGCTGTACCCTCTGAGTCATGAGATTACGGTATGCCTGAGAAATGTTTACTCATTTCATTTCCCTTCCAAAACATTGTTTTGAGCACTGTGGAAATAAATTGGGCAAACTTAGCAAATTAGCTCAGAGAGAGATACAGGAAACAAGTCTGATAGCTGCATGGAGTGATATGATTTACAACAATGAGGAACCTACCAGCACGTGGAAGGCAGAGAGAGGCAAGTAGACCAGAAAAGACCTCCTGAAGAAGGATTTGAGGCGAGTCTAAAGGATGGGATAGCTTGAAGAGTAAGGCTTTCTTTTTAATGAATGAGTCATTTTAGGGCTACATAGCTTGGGGGACAGTTTGAGGAACGGCAGATAGACCAGTAAGATAATACAGGACCTGAGAATTGGAAGTGGCACAGGGAGTTTGTGGGTGTGTGTGTGTGTGTTATTTCAGAAGAGGACTTTGGATCGAATTATGACTACAATGAGAAACTAAGGAGAAGGTGGAGGAGAAGAGGGAAAAAAAAAAAAGAAACCAAGAAGGCTTTATGACTCAGAGGGTTGCCCCAGGATCACGCTGTCATCTCAAGAAATTGAAAAACTGAGCTACTGTGAAGAATGTGTTGGAAAAGGTGGCCTGATCTTTCTACCTGGATAATTATTAACAAATGGCGTGGGTGAGAACTGAGAGCTTCTGTGTTTTCATGAGGGTTTAGTGACCCTGGAAGAGGAAGGGCACAGAGAGTAGAAGAGTCTCTGGTTGGGAGTTGCAGTGAAGTCCAAAGGGTGGAGGGAATTTAAAGCAGCAGAAGGAGCTGACGCTGACACACTGGGGTAAGGAAACTCCAGTTTCCAAGTTAGGTGGTTAGAGAGAAAATGTTTTAGGGACCAGGGGAACTTACATGGAAGTTGTTACCATCCACCTCTCCTGCGATGGGTCCACACTGTTAAGCCAAGAAACATACAATGATATCCACTGTAATTTAGATCAGGGATTCTTGGAGATAAATCATTACCTAGGCAATCTTGAAAAGGGAGAGGACAATTTCTCAAAAAATGTTAAGCTTTGTCAGCCACTACACTTACCTTTTGTAAATGTCCTTTCTTCTTTTCCTTTCTTTTTTCTTTTTGTTTTTAGCCTAAGCAATGGATGTACAGTCACTTTTAGATACAGATAGATTCAATTTTGCACTGACAGCTGTGCTTCCAAATTGCCAGTCTTTGTCTCTCTTCAGATTCTTTGTCTGTAAAATTAGCAGAGTGGTAATCTTCTTTTATAGCACCTGTGGGGACTGAAGTGATTAGGCAGCCACATACCTTGAAAACAGAAATTGTCTGAGAACCTTATAGCCTAAGAACCTTTCAGCTTTGGCCAAAATGGCCACAGTAGAGTAATTTCCTTTCTACTATTCTTTACTGAACGTAATTCACTTAGCCAAGAGTGGAGAAAAGAAGGTAAAGAGAGGCAGAAACATGTAACTGTGATTTCTTTTTAGTTTAGTATTTTTCAAAACGCTTTGAAGTAAATTCTGCAGGGAATTTAGAAAAGCGAATGCATGCTTATAGAGGGTACGAATCTGCCCAAGTCGTGCAGCTTATTACTGACCATGGAGGTGGGGGCATGAACCTGAAATTGTAGCACACAGCAGGCTCAGAGGCATCTTTCCGTGGTTTTCCAGGAACAGGATAGTCCCACTGTTGATTCAATTTGTCCCTTGGATATTTCATGAAATGTAGCATTAGCTTGAGGACCCTCATATTTGAAGGGTGACATTATGTGTAGTTGCTCTCCCCACTGCAGGCGCACTTCTGAGGTCAAATAGAAATTTCCAGAGCCATTCATACACTCCACGTTGAGCATTACTCCGGGCAGCACGATGACTGCCCAGGATACACTCCGCCCCTTCAGCCATCATCATCACACACAGTCATTTAGAGGCAGTCTTTGTTAGCAGATTGACCATTACATGCTCATAGTTTTTGTGTTCACGTAATGCTTTTTTCCTTCCCAAAGCTCAAGGCTAGTGAGGCTGACAATCCTCTTCTTGGACATACAAAAGAGAAACCATAAAGTGTTTCCTTTAGCAAGAAATTGAAAGTTCTTAATTTAGAAAGGAAAGAAAAAAATTCATATGCTAAGATTGCTAAAGTAGTAAGAATGGCTCTTTCAGATGAAATTGTCAAGAAGAAAGCTTCCAGTTTGTTTTACCATTTGACCTCAGACTGAAAATGGCACTGCCACATCACACAAGCGCTTGGATGAAACGGAAAAGACGTGGACTTCGGGTGGAAGGCACGCGAAGAAACTGGGTTCTGAGTGACAAAAACATGTTGTGCCAAGAAAGTGCCTGTGGGAAGAACTCAGCAAGGGACACCTGGAAGGAGTAGGGGGTGGTTCCTAACCCAAACTAAACTTTATCTTGAGTGTATGTGGATGGGGAAAACAGGGTAATAGGGTTGGTATGATCCTTAGCTGCAGGTGTTCACTGTTGGTCTTGAGACTCCGTAGTAAGTGGTGGTTATTACTGTGGACCTTAATTCCCACAGCTCTAACAGGATTCACCCAAATGGCCCCACAGTGACTCATGAAACCAGAGCCAAAGGTAACATTCTTCCTGGCTCAGGTTGCCTTCTCTACCTGTTTTAAAACCCGTGTCATTATGAACAAACAACCTCCTGAGGAATTTACGCATCATAAAGTAAGACGTTGCTCAACCTGAGTCAGAGAGAAGGAATGGAGAATCTGGCTCCACATGTCGTGGGTGGAAGAGAACGTCCTCGGCCACGCCGGGTGTCTGTGTAGGGAAGTATTCCTGAGGTAGCTGGTGGGGTGAAAATGAACAATCAAATCACACGTTACTTCTGCAAGTACCACTTCCAGAAGGAAAGCTTGCACTCTACCCACAAATTTTGCTTCTATTTAAAAAGAAGTAAGTGAACAAGAAAAGCAACACTGGAGAGGAAATACTTGTTATTCTCCTAAGCAGTCTGCTTTGGAGCATCTATATCCAAACACAGCAGGAGGTGGAAGTGTTCTGTCCCTTCTGCATTCATCCCTTCCCGAGGATTCTTTTGTAGCCATTGTGATGTGAAATACATCTCATGCTGTCTTAGTTCTGTTCCCTTTTCCCAAACTATGAGGCTTCTTTTAAAAAACCACACTGTGTTAAAATTTTATGTATCATTGCAATCAATCACGGGCCCTGAAGAAAAGAAAACCCACACCAGATGATTAAGATGAAAAGGCCTCAGAGAAAGGGAAAACCCTAGAGGAGCAGGCACAGTTAACTGTCAGCGTGTTAGGACAGAGACTTGTCTCTGTTTACTCTCTGGGTCTAGTAGATCCTTTGTAGTTTTCATTGAAATATTTTAGAGTTTTTAATACAATGAATAAGTGTAATAATAAAGGCATAATGCAAAGCAACTTTATTATAAAGAATCCTGTCACCCAACATTTTATCAAAATGAGAGGCAGCTCACTGGGAAAAGCTCTCTTTCCTGTCTCTAGGAAATTACTCATTGTAGGTAGACTTCTAATAGCCAGGAATAACTACTACCCCCCAGTGTTTTTTCCATTAAGTTTATTGGTACACTTTAGGTATACAGTGCAGTTACATCCACCGTTAGGATCTTGTACCTTTACATGACAGATCTTGGTTCTTATTTTCCCCCATTCCCCTGCCCTCCCTTCACCAGCTCCACCCTTCCCTATTTACAAAGACTTGGTTTTCAAGTTTTTCCTTTTCTCATATTTTCACCCCTCTAGTGCTAACGCTGTCCTCTGGGGCGGGGGGTTGGGCTGGATTCAGTGACTTGGTTCTCCTGAGACAACCCAGCAAAGGCGCGGGATCTCCTTTCCGATTACTAAGTTGTAAAGCACGCGGCTTCTCGCCAATGTGTTCTTCGGTCAGCACTTGGTAAAGCAAGTTGGCCCAGTGAAGACTCAGGAGCTGAGGGCGACCTCTATCCAACCAACAGACCGGAAGGGGCCTCATCCAGTCAACCCCGCCCGGGAGGGGTCCTCTGCTCCCAGCTTTGCGAGGACTGCCGGGCCATCACCGAATGCTGTCCATAGACGCGGGCGGGAGAGGCTGCCGCTGAGCTCACCTACAGCACGAGTCGAAGGAGCCTGAGGCAGGAAGTGCATGCTCCTTTAAGCCACCATGTTATGGAGTATTTGAAATAACAGTAGATGATTAATAATTTTAGTTTTATTGGGGCATATCTCATACAAAATAAAATTCCAGTGTTATGTGTATATTGTTTTCAAAAATATGCAAGATAAACATTCACAATCAACTTGGAAACTTCCTACCTCCCCACACCCACCCCTGAATTTTCAGATGCCCCCTTCCCCAGGTCCTGGTAAACAACACCCAGCTCTTCTTAGTTGAAATTCAATCCCTGTGACTTATCACCATCTGGCGTCTTAGAGTGTGAAGTTTCACCTGTAAATCAGCGTTGTTATCGTTATTGAAGTTTTAAGAGCTGATCTCTGCCTGTTTGCACGCATCTTCTGATGAACATGCCCGAAAAGTTTCCTTCTGTCCGTTTGCTTCTTGGCCAATAATTAAGGACAGAAAATGAAACATTCTCAACTGTGATCAGTGAGAGCTACAGAATTCCAAAACGATACTGTGACCAGCCTTCCTCTAAACTGTGAAAGACTGCTCAGTCCTCTGGGCAACGAAATAAGAAGACAGAAACGATGTGCTTCACAGTTTTATTACCTTTTGGGGCCTTCCAACGTTGTTCCATTTCTCCTTATTTTAGTCTTTTAAAAATATTTCTGGACTAATTATAGAGTGATGATGACATGAACCCTGGGGTTATGAAATAAACACTTCAAAAAGCAGACAGCATGAGATTGCTCATACATCATGAAGTTATAAAAGAAGTCAATGGGACTACATGATAACTGAAAGATAAAAACATTGTATTCTTTATAGAAAATTTGTATGTTTCATTTTGGCTTTTGGGAAACCCTTAAGAAAGAGAAAAAGTCATGGGATTATTTAAACTATTCTCAAAAAACCTCAAAAAACTAAAACTGGCTTCAGTGACCATTGGGCTGAGCATATCAAGACTCCGGGAGGCAGAGTGTCTGGAGCACTCACTGCCCAGGACAGAGGAGCAGCTTTCGGGAAGGAGCCGACGGAGAGACAAAGCCCTGAAGGAAAGGCCGCAGGAGCACAGCATGGTTCAGGAGGAGTCCAGTCCTTGTTGTGGGAGAGAGCAGCGGAGAGAGGCCTGACGTCCCCCTTCGCCCAAAACTTCTCTTGTGCTTTTTCTTGGCCGAACCCAACCATTTGGCAGTTTTCAGACCCTATCAGGATAGCACATCAGACAAGGGGTCTGGGCGGTGCTGTTCGAGAGTATGGCCTCCACTGCCTTCTGCTGATTTTCCATTTTGTTTATCTTGGGTGTTTTCCCATATTAGACTCTTCAAGTGTACATCATCCTTTTAAGATGCTCTCAAACCTCACCAGGGAAGAACTCAAACAAGAGGTGATACCCGTCTCAGCCTTGGAGGGTTTCGGCACGTGCTGCTTCACAGGAAGCGGAAACAGCCGCAGGAGGCACAGTGCACTGGGTAAGGGAATGGAGCGAGGAAAGATGGGCTGCGAGCGTGTCTGCCATCAGGAGGAGGATGGAAGACCCGCACCGCAGCGTGAGCCCTTTCTGCACAAGGTCTGCATGATTCCTCAGGAACCTGGGAGCTTAAAAACAGTGTGGCTTATGTATTTCCAAAGGGGACCCTTTGGAGACTGGTACTCGACATTCAATAAAGACATCAACTGGCCTTGTCGAGCAAGAGGGTTCATCAACCAAAGTGCATTTTGAGATGAGAAAATTACCTGGATAATTTTGAGACTGAAACCTTTCAATTTAAGGTATAGGACTTTCACCTCTAAATCATCAATGCCATTGAGCAGATTCATTCAAATTACTGTTCAAATCCATTTACTTTCCGAGACAAAGGCTAAATACTCATTCTGTCACATAGGATATTCTATCTTTTTGTTTAAAACGGTAAACATTTATGCTTGAGAGATCAGCTTGACCTAAAAGTTTTATCCACGGTATCTTCAGAGAGAAGTATTAATTTTTCACAAGCATAAAATTATTTCAACAGCATTAATTGTAATAGTTTTGCAAGTAAGGTTTCCCTTAGTAATATGCTAGTGATTTCATCCATCTTCGACTTCACACATAATGGGAGAATTGTTAGGCGGGAACCGAGTTTGGGAGTGCTTCCAATATTGGAAGATTGTCTTCTGTCTGCTTTTTGCCAACTACATATTAAAGTCATACTTCAGTATGCAGTTTTTCACTCTGCATGTGATATCTCTAATAACCTTCACTAAATGCCACCGTTCCTCACTGCAGTCATAGGTAAACGTGGAAGTATTTGGATATCAATGCACAGTTATATCAAAATGCCAAGTCAGAAAAAAATGACTTCCAATATTCACCCAAGTTTTAGACAAGGGATATTTTGTTTGATGTGAAGGCATTGATAATTTGATCACAGAGGCATATTTTTCAGTGGTGCTTGCAGATTGCCTGCGAAAGATAATTCCTCCCCTGTGGACATGCTTTGTGTCACATGCCCTCCACATGCGGGTGGAAACTTGCACGAGTGAAGTAGAGAGGGTGGTTTATCAGGGGAGGGAGATTTGCCCCTCCGAGATAAGAAGCCACATGTGTCTTGGGATCTAACAAAGGTTCTTATGTTTGAAGTTAACACTCAGTGGCTCAAAGGGCTACTGAAATGACCACCATGGACTTCTCAACACCTTTTTCTACTGGCTTAGTTCTAAAATCAAGCTCTTCTGTTTCATTTTATGTATGTATATTTTTTGGATGGCAGCTTATGACTTAATCTGTATGCCCATGTTCTCAATGAACTCTTGAATTTGAAAGTCTAATATTTTGTCTTTTGGGAGATAACCATTCCTCATTTGATCCCCACTGCTTTAAAACTATACGGCACATAATTGCTTTCCTCTTTGTTTCTTCTTGGTGCACAGTTTTAGGGCAGAAATGCGGGGAGGGGAAGGAAGAAACAGATTTCATAGATGATGTTGTGGGTGATTGATGGTTCTCTCATCTCTCAGCCAAGTATGAGAACAATTTGGAATGGAAGAGATAATTAATAGCAAGTCATTGCACAGCCTTGTAAATTCATAAGCGTCTTTTCTTGAGTGAGAGAATGAATCTGTGTAGGGACCTGTATTATTGTTTGTTTTTCCTGAAGATTTTATTTCCTCTGAATTATTGGCCGAAGATGAAGTGAGTAGCAGGAGTTTGGAGCGGCAGTAGTCCTAGGTGCATGCGTGGTGCGTGCCGTGGAGAATGGGTGAGGTCCGGGATTCGGGAACAGGGCCTTCTCGGCTGAATTCTCTTGACTGGAACTTCACCTGCATCCACAGATCTTCACCTGCAGTAGAGATGGCCACAGCTAGGTTTTCATCAGTATACCCTCAGCAGAGGGAGCTGCTGCTGTGACCCCTTCAAGCAACTTTGCTACTGAAAAAGAGCATTCTGAGCCTTAAAAAACAAAAGAAAAGAGATCCAGGCCTTCTTTCCCTCTTCACCGCTCAAGTCTCTTCAAGGCCGAGCCTACGCGCCCCACAGCACAGAGTTCTCAGAAGGACAGAAGGTGGTGGAGGGCACAGCATAGGCTTCATCCGCCTTCGTCCCCACGGAAGCAGAAGTGGCTGACCACGGCAGGCAGAGCATGATGGCTCTTCTGGCCCTCGACTGCCTGGACACTCCTTCAACTTTCAGGACTCATTTCAATTTGATGGTCTACTCCGATGCCTTTTTCCTCTCCCATACTTGGAGCAATGCGAGTTTGGAGATTTCCTCTGAGTTCTCTTTCTCACTCAAACTGTGTTCCATTGCTTTATTTTCTTCTTACCTTGAACTGCAATTTGAGGTTTTCTATATTTATTTATTTACTAATGCTTTATTTATTTATTTTATTTTATTAATTTATTTATGTTTTATCACCTTGCACTGGCATGTAAGCTTCATGAAGACAGAAGTCTTTCTACCCTGACAACTGGTCTATCCTCATGTCCAGGAGTGGTATTTACTTTAAGCACTCATAAATCAATGAATAAACTAGAGAAGAAGGAGGTTTTGGTTAGAAAAGAGAAGAAGGTAGGGTGCTGCTTTGAAAAACCTGTAATCTGTAGTTTTGACCCTTTTTTTTAATAGCATAAATAGTCTTATTATCTTCAAATAGACTATGGTCAGAGTGTTTACACTACTGAAATGACCCAGCACTACAAACACAGCTATTTTAACTTTATAGGTTGAGGATTTTAAGACAGCAGATTTAGGTAAAGTGGTAAACTGAGCTTACCTGAGACTGACATGCTGGTGAGATTCAGAAGATATTCAAGGTTCAAGAATAACAACTGGTATCAAGTATTTCTTGTCAGGTACTGTGTTAAGCATTTGATGTACATCATGTTTCTCAATCTTCCCAAGGGCTCTAGGAGTTAGATATTATGATCTTCAATTTTTAGGTCAGATTCACAGAGGTGAGCAACAGGTGCATCTTGATGTGGCTGGTAGATGAAATACTTCCTGACAAACATAGACTCCTAGACTTTTATGAAGCCCAGATGGCCAGGGGAGCCTCTCCTGCTTCTCAAAAGCTATGAGATTTGACTGTATTCCAACTCCTCAGTCTACGAAGTCCCAGCTGATAGACACCTTCCTTCTTGGTAGGCAAGAGAGTATGGGGGGAGGTGTGCAAGTTCTGGCAGTACCCTGTCTGGGTTCTAAACTGAATGTTCATTCTTAGCTGAGTAGTTCTGGCAAGTATTTCAACCTTGGGCAGTCTCAGTTTTCTGTTTATCAACATCACATTGGCTTCTCTCTGCTTGGATGGCCATGAGAATGATAAATGATATTGTATGTAAGTGAATAACAGTATTTATTATACATAAATCACACAAAAGAAAGCTACTGTTGGAAAATAAGGGTCTATAGTCTGTAGTTTTATTGTGTTCTTGGGCTCTCATGCTAAAATAACTTTTCTTCGACAAAAAGTTGCCAAGTGAATTCGTTTACTTCCTCATGTTGTATCAACAAACCACAACTGAGGCTTGCTTGTTACCCATCTCAGAAGTAAATATTCCTATTGCATGCATATCACCACCTATAAGAAGCTAAATTCACCTGGAACTTCTCCTGGAAATACTCATGTGTTTGGAGGTTGCCAGTTAAATCCAAGACTCTCCAGAGAATCAAAGCAGGGGTCGCCTCTCTGTCCATTTTCAGTGAGTGAGGTGATTGTGTACTCTGCATGTTGATTTTTACAACTCAGAATACAAGGGACTATTCCTATCTCCATTACAGCAAGGAGCAAGCTGAGGCTCAGTGAAATGAAATAACTCATCCAGAACTTTCTTGTTATCTAATAACAAAAGATCTGTGACTTGAGGCCACTTTCAGCCAATACATAGACCCAGACTCCTCTATAAAACCTCTGTGTTGGGACAGTGTTTGCTGGGTGATTGGAAGATTGAGGGATAACTGTGCATGTTATAATTCTCTTTAGATCCCATTAAGAAAGCCTAGGAATTAGCATTATTCTTTATCAAAACCGTGTTAAGAAGTTATTTTGCTTTGATTTTGGTTTTATTTGATAGGTTTTAAACATCAAAAATAAATTGTAAAAATACATGTCTCAGAATTTGAGGGAAACCTTTATTTTTGTAAGTGGTGATCTTTGGAAAAGTACCATGCCAGTGTCTAGTGTTACATCACAGCAACCAAAGCGGATGTCTTGTGACCTACAAGGCCTTTTGGACACACTTGGCTCAGCTGCCTGCCTGGCTTCAGAGCAGCTGGCCTGGTGCGCAGGCATGCAGACACCGTCCAGGGATGCTGTAGTATCAGTCTGGGTCCCTGTGAAGCAGCACTATTTGCTTTGACATCTGCACACTGCATATTTGGTTTCTTCCTCGATGAGAGAAAATCCTGGAAATCCCAGCATCGTGTCCCTTCCTTTCTCGCTAATCTACCCAGCCATTTCAGAAATCTCTCTGCCTCATTCTGAACAGGAAGTTTCAGCTGGCAGTTGTCCATGTGGCCCTGTATTATGTGGGATGCCACCTATGGCCATTAGAACAAAGGTATCCTGAAAGGAGGACAAAAGCCTTCAAATCCCCCCCTGCCTGGGACCCTTCAGCAGCCTCGCATTGTATCTGTGCAGTGATGGAGTGAACT
The DNA here is from genome assembly GCF_012274545.1 of Fukomys damarensis. Classification (NCBI taxonomy): domain Eukaryota; kingdom Metazoa; phylum Chordata; class Mammalia; order Rodentia; family Bathyergidae; genus Fukomys; species Fukomys damarensis. The sequence goes on along the minus strand of NW_022900949.1, from coordinate 17,171,751 downwards.
GGGTCACTCAGAGATCTCCCTAAGCTTCAGAGACTCTGCTGTTATCAGACTGTCAGGATGAGCCGCGCACAGTCTGTGCAAATGGTATTTGTAGTGACTTTACTGTCCCATTTGCTCAGTATAAATGCAAAGCAGGTAGTTTCTAAATAGATGCAGTTATAAGAATGTATAGATATGTATACACACACATACATGGGAAAAATGTCCGCAGACTGACCCATAAGAAAATTCTTCTACTATTAAAATTGTAGGAAAAGCAAACTGTATATTAATCAATCAAAAGTATTATTAAATTCATTACAGTATGCCTTGGTCCACAAATGCTTCTGTTTGGAAACAATTTGTTTTTCAAGCAAAAGATTTCTGCAAAATTTTACTCCCGTTCACAGACCTCACATCTGGTAACACCACCCAGCCGTCTTCCCCACACAAACACAAATGGGGACACCTTCTCCAAAACGGTAAGACACATTAAGTTCATGAACAGAGGTACCATTGTATTTTGAAATCCTAGTCCTAAATCATATGCTTCTCAAATTCTTAAGATCTGTATTTGTAAGTCTGTATATATTTCAATTATGCTAAAAGAAATACTGTGCTGTGATAGACTAACTAGCATTACCAGAAAATAAGAAGTTGATTGAGGACTCCCATTTAGCTGCAGGCAAATTTGAATGATGGCTTCTCCTCTCTAATAATTCCTGAGGACAGAATACCATATGACAAACTGTGTCTATAAAGTAAAACAGAGACTCACAGAATCAGAATTGCACTTGGCAACGTTTTACTTTCTTCTAGTAGCAAAAATTCCTAAAACATTTTCAAAAATGTTAGCTGAGCCTATGGACATAATAAAATTGTCATCTTTATAAATCTCTTCCTCTTTTTCTCTCCGTGTTGGGCAGTCCATGTTACACACAGATCCCCTTCTTCCTTGACCCACCTTATCATGGGCTTTTGGCTCACCTCTACAGTAACAAGTGTTGAATCATTTGTTGGAGCGATTAGATCATGCCTTGACGCACAACATGGTCCGAGTAAGTTTGTAAAGGAGATGTACTTCTAATCCATTTCTCAAAAAAAATTTAACTAGCAATTCCAAATATTTCTTCTCTGCCCTCCTCAAGATAAGATCTCCTTTTCCTCTACTAATATAATACTGGAGTGGTGCTTCCTTTCTGCACTCTCTGATTTCATTGCCTGCCTTAAGAGAGGTCTTCCATGTCTCCCCACAGCCCCTTCCTTACTGAGATGTCTTCCAGCAGCCTCGAAATTGATCTTCCGGTGTTGCTCTAGACAGATACACTGGTGGTAGGTAGGAAAATGTTCTTTCTCTGTGGAGCAAACTCCCCATCTCTGTGTATAGATAAACTATTACTTGAACCAGAACTGCACATTCTGGAAGTTGTGGTGTCTGCTCACTGTTGGGTGGAGGCCCCTGGTAACTGGCAGTCTCTATGGTATTTCTATCCTATAAATGCACAGATCTCACCTATTACATTTGCTTGAGAGGAAAGCTACCTGTAGTATCAGTCTGATTAAAATGTGTATCAACTTCTTAAGAAATCAATGTGCTTCTGGTATTTTAATTAAACTGAATAATAATTTAATTAGAGGACCCTCTTCAAGAACTCAGTGCTATGTCACAAATAGGGCATTGATTTTCTATGCATACGAGTTTAAGCGGTGATAAATGGCAAAGAGGAAGTTTGTATGATTGATATTGTGAAAATAGCCTGCAGTTTTTGTTTTTATGTGATTTTTACAACATGCTGTTTCAAAAATACCATAGGGTGTGAGTCAAGAATCTGAGTTACAAGTAACACAAACGCAGGTCAATCTAAGGGAAACATTTGGCCTCGGGTAGAGTGGGAGCTCCTGAGTGGACTATGCTGCGGGATAGCCAGCTGCAGAGAATCATTAGAATTCTATCCTTCACGAAAGGGTATTTCCTATTTCTATACCAACTCTTGCCCATTTTAGGGCTAAGGCTGTCCCGTGTGGTCTTGGGCTGATTTGAGTCCGCAGAATGAGGTGCTCTTGATGGGCTGAGCTGGATCGCAGGCTTGTCCTTAAGCAAAGCTGTTCCTCTCCTACTCTAGGAAGCAGATGCGAAGTCAGGTTATGCAAGCTCCTTGCTCTTTTTAAAGGCCATGGGAACTTAGTGTTAATCTTAGCTCTGCTATTTGTTTAGTGCAGAGTCTTGGAATTGTTGCTCCAAAACATGTCGTGGCGTGGTCTCCCTGATGTCACCGGCTTCTGTGTTTGTTCAGGATTCACAGTCAGTGCTGCTGTGTGAGGATCCTTCAGTCTTATCTAAGTTAGAGAGAAGCTGAGGAATTGGCCAGGACTCCAAATCCTACTTGGTCTTGAGGGACATAGGAACAAGGCTGCTTCAGAAGTGTGCTCTTACTTTTGGCTTAGACCTTTGTACTCAAACCCACATTTATTCTTTGGTGAGCTATGTTGGGTTCATACAAAATTAGAGCCACTTTTTCTAATGTCCTTGTTACCAGTCTCCTAGGCTCATGTCCTATTCTTTGTCTTACATTATTCATGAATAAGCATCAGTAAAAATTCTACAGAGGAGCCAGGCTCAGTGAAACACCCCTATAATCAGCACTGGAGAGGCTGAGGCGGGAGGATTGCCTCAAGTTCAAGGCCAGCCTGAACTACATAGCAAGATCCTTTCTCAAAAAAACAAAAAAAGAAAAAAGTTACAAGGGAGATAAAAGAAGAGCATTCACTCAGTTTGGCTTTACTGGACTCTAGTGCCAGGCGATCTCTGTAACAGTGTACAGCTATCCCATGTCTCCGTTCTTCCATGTAAAACAGAAAGGTAGGGTGAGTAAGTTATTTCTAGAGTTTAGACTGAGCCAGCAGCAGAATCATATTCAGGCACGGAAAAGAAGGAAGGGCAGTAATTAATCTGGAGTGTGGTGATAGCAGGAAGAATTAGGTAAAGCACATGGAAAAGTCTGCCATGTGGAAAGACAGCGTCTGAGCTCCTGTGACCCAGCCAGGGTGGGACTCTGAGAGATGACTGTGCCTTCTTATCTGTGGGTCAGAGCAGAATAAAGGCTATAAATTAGTTCCTAGTGTACGAATCGATGGGACGCTGAAGGTTAACATGAGGGTGTACTTCTGAAGTTCCAAAGTTATAAATAGTATGTAGATTCCTTGGCTGCTATTGGTGACTAAATTATAATATTTTACATTCATATTGCCTAATATCAGACCAAAATATAGTTGTAGATATACAGTCTTTCCTCTAAGGTATGATTTAAATACTGCAGAAAGCAGGCTTTGTGTTCCATTTAATATCAGATTAGTTGGAACAGAATCTCACCTCTGTGGGTTCTTCCATATACCAAATTATGTTCTAGCTGGTGTATTCCAGCAATGGCTTTCAGTAGTGAAAGCCTTGTAATAGATTTTCTGGGCTGGATATGCAAATGGGCTACAGTTTCAGGGTCTGGTACAAATTTCCATAAACAAGGGTCAGACAAAGAATTCTAAGTATCTGGGTGTTGAACTGAGCCAGAGAAACGGGAAAGACTCTGGTTTCCAGAATGTGGAATCCAGATGAGTCACATGCCTGAGAAGTCACAGATGACTGAGGACTCAGAGGATTGGATCCAGCAGAGTGCCTGGAATGCCCTGGGTCCTTGCCACACAGTAGTTGGGGACACAGCCAAAGAGCTGCCATGCGAAGGACAGCAAAGGCAGAAGGAAGGAACAAAGATCTTTTGGGGAAACAAGCAAAAAGAAATTCTAAATTAGTTTATACTGTTCCAGGGGCCGACTTTAGTGCCAGCAATGATATCAGTAAAAACGGAATTCGAATTTATACCAGTACATATTTTATGGAATGAATGCAGCTTTTATACTTTAATTAATTATTGCCTAGCTTTATTTATTTATCTTTATATCAGCTTTCCAGATCTGGATTCTCCTTCCTATCTCATATGTTCTGACATGTAGGGGCTACATTCTAGAGTGCTTCATGAAGGGAGGAATCTGGAGTATGTTAAGAAAGAGTTACAACTGTGCACATAGAGGAGGATGCGGTAACTTAAGATTCTTTCAGTTGTCAGTAGTCTGTTCCACAGATGTCTGCTTTCCCCAAGATCTGTCAAATCTCAGATACACCATTAAAAGACAGTTATTATTGCTGTGTTCTTTGTAGGAAATACCAGTTTTAACTACCTACTCTCTATGCACTTCACGTTAATTCTGCAATTTTAATATCCCAGTATTTCTAAGAGGTATGTATGATTCCTTATTGTTAAAAAAGAGGGTGCTGAGGCTGTATACTGCTATGTGTTTTAGCTCAAAGCTCCAAACTTTAGGCCCCAAGACAGGGTCACTTACCTCCCTTTTAAGAAAAAGGAGAGGTCCAGACTTAAAATATCTATTAGAATATCTAATGTGAGGGAGATTGACAAATCACAATTGTGTCAAATATCACAGAAATAAACTGTTACAATAACAAATATCAAAAGAAATAAATATCAATTAGTATCAAAGAAATAAATTGCTGCACAACAACAAATCTCCCAGCCATCTCTCCCTCTTTCCACTGGATTGTCCTAAATTTTCCCACATGTGGGCCTTCATTTTGAAAAAGGATAAGAGACCATATGCTACATTCTTGGGGTTGAAACCAGAAGAAGTAGAAGAAAAATCCTCATATTTTTCAGGGCTGGAGTACAGATAAGATTCCCAGAGGCAAGAGTTTCTCAAGATTAATCCCTCATTAAAGCCCCAACTGCATGTCAACAAGTATTTTGTCTTCACTTCAGCATCTCTCTTCCTACTTTCTCTTTTGTGCTGTACTGGGTATTAAACCCAGGGCCTTTGCACTGTTATACTCCTGGCCCTTTTTAAAATTTCTACATTTTCAGACAGATTCTTGCTAAGTCATTAAGTCGCCCAAATTGGGATTGAGTTTGCCATCCTCTTGCCTCAGCCTCCCAGAGTCCTGGGATCTGCACCGCTGTGCTTGACTTCTTGACTTTTTAAAGTTCTCATGGATAAAAAGAAAACGCCATGGGCTCTGGTTCCTCTCTGACAGCAGGTGGCGAGGAGGCCTCCCTGATTCGGCAACGACTTCTGCTTCCGGTTTCCTTCACGGTTTTCCGGTATGGCTGACGTAGCGATGAGCGCCGCCTGGCACAGGGCAAAGGCCCCGTGGTTCTGGAGGCGATGCTGGTTCAGCGACCCGGTCCCTGGAGGTCAGTGACACAGAGCTTGGAGCAGGCCATGGTCTCACCGTGCGCCAGCCCAGAGGAGAGGCTGCCTCAAGGACAGCTTCAGCACGTCTTGCAAGCGAGTGAAAATAACAGCAGCACCTTCTGGGAAGTGTGCAAATATTGGTGAGTGCTCTCAGAAGTGCAGAGCTTGAACAAAACCAAATTGAAGTCTGCATTCACGTATTTACTTATCGATCACAGTCTAACATAAGTCCTGGCTTAGTTGTTTTAAACATAACTTGGTTTTTGTTATTATATAGAGAGAGTTATTGATTGAACCAAAATAACTTGCTGATATTAATAATTAAAATAAATGACCTCTATATAGATCATTTAAAGAGAATAGCGAGCTATAACAAAATTCTTTAAAACCTTCTTCCCCCTCAAAATCAACAACTACTTATTGTTTCTTAATTATCTTTTAAAAAACAAACAAACAAATGTGTGTCGTGTATGCACGGGTCCGTATGTGTGCATATGTGCGCTCAGCCCAGCAATACTTGGTGGCAATAGCCCACCCCCATGTATCCCACACAGCCCTTGGTCATTGCACGTCCTGTCCAACACTGTTAGCTGTGCACCTAATATCATAGAAGGGGCGGAGCTGAGTGTGGTGGTGTACGCCTATAATCCCAGCACTGTGAGAGACTGAGGTAGGAGGAGAGCAAGTTTATCCAAGCCTAGGGAACTTAGTGACTTAGTAAGACCTGGTTTTAAAACTTTAAAAAAATGAAAAACGTGCCGGAGATACAGCTCAGGGTGAAGACCCAGCATTCAGTGCTACTGTACAACAAAAAAAATGCAAGAACAGGTATGCATTTTAATTTTAGGTTCTCATTACCCCATGGAGTGTTGCAATTCAAAGAAGGAAATTTTGTCTTACTCTGGTCCTTTTTATGCTTTTTAATGAGTTCTTATTGGAAGAAATAGAAATATATATATATAACTTATAACATGTTCAAAATCTACTCCAGTTATTAAATAAGAAATGTCTAAGAGAAGCTACTAGAGTACACAACAGCAAAAGAAAGGATTATCATATATATTTATATCTTTTAATAATTAAATTATTAGAGAAATAAAGTCAATTGTGACTAGGTTCTGTATGTATCTTATCATTATAGAAATTGAAAAGTTATATCACAGAGACCTTTAAAATATATTCCACATCTATTGACTCTGCTCACTCTTGGTGCACCAGATAATACGAAGAGAAGGCACTGGGATTCTCAAGGCTGTTACTCTAAACAGAAAAAAGAGTATCTGCAAAAAATAGCAATCATGCGTTATAAATATGGCCAGTGCCTTGCTAGCCGTCAAAATGAAGAGCTTTTATAGTCTCTAGATCCCCCAATAAATATAGAAGTGCTTCTTCTTTCCAAGGGACTTCGAAGTACACAGATTGCATGGTAGTACGTCACGTTTCTTGGTGGGAGGGAGCTGGAAGGAGAAGGAGAAAGGGAGGGTGAGCCGCAGTGGAAGGTGTGTTTTAAAATTATGTATGCACATGTATTGTCTTCAGGGGCTGCCTCCCTAAGTTCCAGAGAACTGGTAACCACTGTGTCCTGCTCAATTTTAAAAAATGAGATTTTGATCTGACCTATCTAGGAAGAACCATATTAACCATAAATTAAAATTTGATTAATTCATGTTGAAATGGTTTTATAAACATTCTTCCTTCCTGGGTGGCATAGACATAATCTGCTTCATCCTAGAGAGAATAAGATTCTTCCAAATTTTATTTCATTTTTTTTACTTTTATTGAACAAAATTATATACTAAATGCCATGGCAGGCATTGGTGAGGAATTAAATGAGAAAGGCTTGATTTTGTGTTCAGAGGATTTAAAAGTGAGTAGAAGTAAATTTGTAGACAATGCCATATTGTCCAAGGGCCAAAAGGCAGTGCATGAAGAAGAGTCTGATGACTAAAATAATGTCTTAGAACACTAGGAACAGAGTATCAGGCACTTTTCCCATAACTGAAGGAGAACTTTACTTGACTTACGGTTTCCGGGGATCCAATCCATGGTTTACTGGCTCGTAGGCAGAAACACGGCCGAAAGGTGGGGTAGAACAATTCCGTCCAGTCTGTGGTAGCCAGGAAGCAGAGCAGGGAACAGCGCCAGAGGGAAGGGTTGAGGGACCGGATGTAGCCCCAGGCCAGTGTGCTCTAATAACCCTCTGGCAGCTTCCAAGCCAACCACGTTGAGAATTAAGCTTATGCGTCGTAGGTTGGGAAACTTGCAGACACATCCAGAGTGTCAGTCTTGGGCCGGGGATTTAGCTCAGTGGTTTGGTGGCCTGCCTTGCAAGCGCAAAGATCCAAGTTCAATCCCTGGTACCAAAAAAAAACAACAACAACAGAGTGTCAGTCTTGGCCTCAGATTGCCTCTCCCAACTGTGCTGGGAGGATGTGGGAGCACTGAGGGTGGCGGAGAACACAGCGGAACAGGGTAAGTGCCAGTGCCAGCACACCCTGAAGGAGAGCTTCATTGCAGGTTGGCCCAGAAGGGCTTCCCCACATCTGAGCCCTGAGCCTGCTCGAGCCAGGCTTGGAGACGTGGCCTTCCTTGGCTTTCTGCACACACCAGGCTCGGGCCAGACCCAGGAATGTGTGCTTGCAGGCATCCTGTGGAGCTGGGCCGGGCCAGTGGTCAGCTCTGGGACTCTGGAGACAGCTGTTCCCGGGGCGGCCAGGGAAGGGGACCGTGCTCAGAGTCACTGTGTTCCATCCATCGGCAGCGAGAGCCTTGGCAGGTCTTCTCATCTGTGAAAAGGGAGAACAGTGCCGCTTCACAGGTGGTTTTTCCCATCTGCATTTCGTATGTGTGCAGAAGGTGCACAGTGGATATTCCTCATCCTCTCCACAGGCAATTCAAGGCCTGGGTTCGAGTCCTGTCGTTACTTACCAGCTGTTGCTTATGCCCTCCGCTAGAATTTTCCGGCCCTTTGTAGGAAGACTGTGGGAGGGTTTGTGGGTATGGACATCGAGTCAGCTGGCGAGGACCAGCAGATCCGCAGGAAGCGTCAGCCCGAACTTTCTGCCCTGCGACTGGACTCGCGTCCTGCCCTGGTGGTTCGTGATGCCCAGAGTGAGTCTCCCCGCACAGCCCCCCGCTTCCTACCCCTGCCCTGGCTTGTGCTGGCATCGCGTCAGAGGTGACTCTCTCCCTGAAGTGGTTGCCTGTGAACCTGCCGGCCGCGTTTGCAGCAAGAGGAAGCGAGGCAGACCATGAGTGTGGGATTACCTAATGAGCCGGTGTTAGGCCAAAAGTTACTCCGCAGACAGCTGATAAAACAAAACATCAGTGCCTTCACACTGGTGAGGTATGCATCTCGTGACCTTTGAAAACACCCAACGTTGCAAATCCAATTGTAATTTTCCTCTAAAATGCACTAAAGGATAACTGAATATGTAACTGACCTCTTCACGTCATACAAGAGGAACACAGTAATTGATAGAGCTGTGAAAACAGCCGAAACATTCACAAATCACTGTCGTCACAGGCTTTGCTTGTGTCCTGCCCTGGAACTGCCTGAGCTGCACCTAGGGACCCCTGCCGAGCTCTTCCTGCCTCCTTTACCACCTGCACCAGCAGATGACAGTGGAGAGGTGAGAGGTAAGAGGATGGCATTATGTTAGAATAACCAGTTCAGTCATCAAACAGTTGTCCAGTGGCTTTGTGGCACCCAGGACAAAGATTGAGACAGGCCCGTGGGCTCTCACACGTGGCCGTGCAGCTGGGTTTCATGTATTTCTCTGAGAGACAGAGACAAGTATAGCGCCCTCTGCAGTAGTGTGAGCGGAGTGCCTGTCATTCTGCGCACCTGAAAAAATACAAACCAACCGGAGGAAACAATGGAATTAAAGTGAGTTCTATAAAGAAAAAGAATAGAAGCCAGCCACGGAGAGATCCACATCTATGATCTCAGCACTGTGAAGGCTGAAGCAGGAGAATCTCACGTTCAAGTCCATCTGGGCAAATTAGCAGTCGTGAAAACTTGTTTATTTAGGAAATAATAAATAAAGAGAAAGATGCAGCTCAGGGTGAAGGCCTTAAATTCCATCCTTACTGCAAAGAAAGGTGAGGTTTTATTGGGTGGACAGTTCCTTTAGTTTGAAACGTCAAGACTTACTGAAAGAAGTGAGATTTTGCCCAAGCAGCACAAATCAGAAATGCCAGGCAGTGCAAGGTTGTGGGCAGCAGGAGAAGTGGTGTGAGCAGGGGAGTGTGGCGTGGGAGGTCAGGGCAGGGCCGGGCAGGCCCTGTCAGGGGCTTGTTCGATCTTTTATGGAGAGAGTGCTCCCAGGCCGGTGCAGGCTGAATGCAGGGTCCGGTCGCTGGGGAGGAGGGGGAGGGGAGGGCAGCCAGGAAGCACAGGTGAGTGGTTCAGGCCGGGGTGGCTGTGGCTGAGAAAAAGGGAGTAGAGTGGGCCCGTAAATTCCCAAGTAGAGTCTGTCAGCCTTCCCTGCGGACGGGGTGTGTGCTCTTAGAAACAGGGAGACTGGTGGAGAATGTCAAGCAGTGCAGGAATCATCCGGGAGTTGGCAAGGGTAGCTCCAGTTTGTGGCTGAGACTCTTGGGGCTTTCCCGAGCTACCTAACTTGCCTCCAAACCCCAGATCTCACAAGTGCAGAGGTGGAAACGGAACCGGGTCATGCTGGTTCTGAGGCCTAAGCTCTTTCTTTCTCTCTGTCACTCTGCCTCATTTTCATTTCAGTCCCGAGGCTCACAGTGCAGGCAGCTTTCTCTTCCTTTCCCGAGATGCTCTGCATAGCACTGAAGCATCAAAGCCTCCCTTTGTCACGTGGATCCAGGGCCGTGCCAGCTCTCGGTGGCTCCCACACTCTGGATTTCAGGAAAAGAGCACATGCTAATGCTGCAGTAAAGCGACGAATGCCTGCATGCACCACCCCTTTCGGTGGGAGGAGCAACTGGAGCTCAAGTCCTGCGTGCTGTTCTAACCGACAGCCTGCTTCAGCCCTCTTTGGTGTGAGCTGAGAATCGAAAGGACAGCAGATCCTGTTCAGCCAGGAGCTTTGCTTTTCTTGGGTTGGACTAAAAATGTACTGTGTTTGTTCCTCGGTTATAAGTTGTAAGCAAAAAAATGAGAATTATTTTACAAATTCTACTTCCCTCAGTTTCTACCATTAATCACTTCATGGCTCTTTAACCCTCCAAAATCTGAAGGTTTTCCAGTCGTTGCTCCTCAGGGCTTAAAGCGTGTAACAGAGGAGCAGATTGTCCTGGAAGTTGCCAGTTCTCTCTGATCACCAGGCGTGTTGGTGCCACTGTCCATCTTTATCTTTATATTGTTCTCCATAGATATGAGAAAAGTACACGGATTGCAAACCAACTCATTCGTTTTTGCTGACTGGGATGAGATTTTTTTAGTCTCCAAAATCTACCCCCCACATCCCCATCTGTTCAAAATTTAAAAAAAAACAACCCTAAATCTACTTTCTGGTCCCTCTTCTGTCTCTCTTAGACAGAAGCTTTCTTTGTCTCAATAAATATTTCCTGCTCTTAAAAAAAAACAAAAACAAAAACAAAAGAAAAACAAAACCAAAACATCTCTCTATGTATGGATATAAAACCCAGCATCATAGCATTGATGATCTGCTGATTGTTCATTCATTGATTCATCGATGGATTCATTCTCAGATGTTTACTGTGGTTCTGGTAAGGATCAGCAATGTACTAGGAATTATGAATCCAAAAATAAAACATAATCCGGGTCATCAAGGGATTTATGGGACTACTCAGGTTAAACCAACCCTGAACCTGAAAGAATACAGCTAGAAAGAATTGGAAAATCTGGCCAAACACTTCCAGGCTCAGTCTGGTCTCTGGGAGGCTGTCAGCAGCCCAGTGTGTTTCATCTTGGGCACGTGGAATGCAAACAGTCCCCCCTCAGTCTTTTACTTCTTCATAGCTAAAGAACAGCATCAGCAGGATCACCCTGTGTGTTTATTCATGTTTCTCAATGTGGAAGTAAGACCTTATCTGCAAGTCATGTGACAAATCGGAATCCTGAATACCACAACATTGCCATGGGAACAATCTTGATATTAGGGTAAACAGATGATTTCATAGACTTTCTCTGGAGCAGTAAACATCAGGAGCATCTGCCCAGAAGAAAGTGCCGTAGACTGCTCCAAGGGTGAAGCGCTCCAGGCGTCTCCTAGGAGTGTTTTTGGTTTGAATTGCCTCATAGAGCTGAGCCACACCCATCTTATGGCCCAGATAGTGGTCACAGGGTGTGATTCAGGTAATAGGTCCTGATTAGTGGGATGTTCTTCCACTATCAAGAAGACGAATGCTATTACTCTGCCTACAGTTTGGCTAAAAATATTTTATGAATCAGTGACAAGATAATTTTTGCCAACAACAACTGTACAGATTTAAGTGCATCTAATTTGAGTCATAACAATTCAAAACCCATTTGAAAGGAGCAACGACTAACAGCCAGCCCTATGACAACTATTCCTTCCTGAGGGGCACGTGTTCTGGAACAGGCTGGCTGCATTCCTCTGCATTTTACATTCCTCCCTCCCTGATTTATTTTTACTTTCTGTTTGAACTGGCTCCGCTTTATTTTGCCCTAAACAGTCTTTTTAGTCCTCCTCCCATAGGGTGCATGAGTTAAAGTCTGTCCTGCCCACACTTAGCAGAACTCAATGCCCCAAGTTCTGCTGAGAGTCCCTTGATGTCAAGGGTGACTTTTAAAATTGCCAAAAGATGTTTTTTGGGGATCATTTGATACCATCTCTTTCTGCTGGAATCTGAAGCTCAGATATTACATTTCTAAATTTAATTCAACACATAGATGGGAGGAAGGAGCTTTCAACCTTGTGTTAGCTTTAAAAAAAAAAAACAACGTGATGATTCATCATTCATAGTTTTCTTCCTTCCCTAATTTTATTTTTAACATTTTTATAGTCCACTGCACTTAGAAGACATATTTAACAATCCTGTTTTTGCCTCACTGTCATATATGTAATTACCTTGTGTGTATGGGTGGAGTGCTTCATCTTGATAAAAGTTTATTTGATTTGAAAGACTGTCTTTTCCGTGTTTACATTTTGAATTTGCAGTCCTTAGGATTCTCTAAATTTGCTTCTAGGATCTGTAGAATCACCTACTAATACATTTCCTGACTCTTTCTTTCTGACACAAAATGACTTTGGAAACATTTCCACTTTCCTTTTCTATTTAGCGTACTTCACTCCACTTTATTTTTTTAACAGCCCGTCATGAAGTATTTGTTTACCAAATGTTACTTTTCTTGGATCAAATCTATTTTTGAGGAGGTGCAAAAGCAAACAACTGTTTGAAGCTGTCAGCCTGCATTTTATTTATGCACGAATCACACAAATAACTTGAAAATGACCTAGCCTGTTTTCCTCAGATTTAGATAGAAAAACTGCTTCCGGGCAATGTTTATGCCAAACTGTTTGTGCCAAGTTTCCAGTTTCAGTGCCAACTGGCCTTTACAGCCAAGTCGTACACTTTCAGCAAACAGGGCTTACGATGAAAAGGGCAACACGAGCTGAACCATTACACAGGGGTGGATGTGAATTCACTCTAAGAACAAAATCCTCACAGGAACAGGAGGGGAAATAAGCCAGCTACAAAGTGACTTTTCCCCCACCCCTGTGACATGGAAAATATACAAAAGATGACAACTGATCACTTAAGCCCATCAGCCCCGTCGAGGCGCACTCCTCTGCCTCCTCTGCTGAGCAGTTTGAAGGACCTGTCTTGCTGGCACGCTGTTGGCTCTCACAGAAGCAGCCCTGCCGGGGCAGGAGGAGTCTGAGCCCTGACATCTGAAGACGGGCGCATGTTCACCAGCACTGGTCACAAGGATACGAAAGAACCCGACGGTATCCCTTGTGGTCAGTTCAGAGCTATCCAACCATGTCAACGTTTCTTCTCTAATAAATATACTGCGACCAGAATGTTCTTCACAGACCTAAAAGAGATGGCATCCTCTCCTTTTCAAAAACATGACCCAGTAACTTCCCATGGAGTAGGACCAGGAGTTGTGGTCCCTTCAGTATACAAACTCACATCCTCCTTCTGGGACCCGGTTAGATTCTCGGGCTAGAGGGCACTTACTGCTGTTTTGGGAGCATCCTAGGCTGATCCCTGCCTAAGGAATTCTAGCAGTTCTCTCGTCCCTTGCTAGGGAGCTCCTCCCCTCGACTGCCTCTCCCTTCAGACTGCACTTCCTCCAAGGAGCGTCCCCCAAAGACTCCTGTCTCCCTGGAACTCAGGTTTTTGCCCAACACTGGGAGTTTTCCTTCATAACACATTCTGCAGTCACTTTGTTGTTTCTTGTTTCACTTACTGATTAGAACGTGAATAGGGTCAGATGTCAGTTCCTTAAAGCCTGGGTGTTTTGTACCCTGGCATGGAGGACTAGCCCTGGTCAGGCTGCGACCACACCTGAGCCTCAGAGACCAGGGCCTGGGCTCCCACTCTGCAGATGCTGGCGAGGAGTGAGGGTCCAGCAGGGAGAACCCCACCCACACCCCTCATGCTTGGGGCCGGGTTTGTGCCTCTTGCCTTCCCAGGCAGAGCTCGCAGCACAGTCAAGCTGACAGTGGGGTCCCCTCAGTGCTGTTCCTTCCGGTTTGCACGCACTTCCTGAAGGGAGCCAGCCATCTCCTTTAGTCAGACAGATGAGAAAGTCCGTGCTCAGGGGAATCATGGGAAGAGAAATTCACCTGGCTACCTTGGCTGCCAGCAAGAAAAACTTTAACAGGCACTTAATTTGTATAAGTGGGATAAAGTCCAGCGCTCTGTGCGAAGTTTATTTCCTTGGAGAGGCCCTACCACAGCATAGCGGGAGAGTTTAGAGGTGTCCAACTCAAAGAGTGGAAGCTGTTTCGGTTAAGGCTGAGGTAAATGATGCACAGACACAGGTGCCCCTTCATACTGAATAGGGGAGTCTCAGTTCTAAAAACCACTGCTATGAGCCGAAGGTGTGTGTCCCCAGTGTGCACACCGAAATCCTAACCCTGAGGCCCCAGGCGTAGAGTCTATGAATGTGGTGAGCTTCTGCGGAAGAGGCCCCAGGGAGCCCCCTCATTCCTCTCAGCGGGTGAGGACTCATGGACCAGAGAGGTGCAGGACCCAGCAGTGAAGTCCAAGCCAAATACTGCACTTCCTGACATCTCCATTTTGGACTTTCAGGTTCCAGAGCTTTGAGGAGTAAATGTGTCTTCAGGACATCACATCAGCCAACAGTATCTTGTTATAGCAGCTCAAATGGACTGAGATGCCATTCTTAGATACCACAGTACAGTTGCATAAGCCATAGCCACTTGGACCCACCGACTGAGGCAGTATTACTAAAGAACCAATAGGGTAGACACTTCCGTGTTATGATACTTTCTAATGAACACATGCAAGTTGTTAAACAGCACAGTCAGAGCTGTGCATGGAGCTCTTCATGACCAGGACTGAGGGCAATAACCCCATACAGTATTTCAGTCTTTACTGAAGGCATTGCTCACTGCTCCCGTCTCATCTGAAGTCAGCCTCATTCCCAAGGCTGCCTTCATCGACACATGATTTTCCATCCTCTTTTGCTCACCACTAATTCTGCGCCTGCTCCTGCACCCAGCATTTCATGAGCCAGCCCAGTGTGAATCCAATTTCCACCATACTTCCATGCTGCCCAGCTGTGTCCAGTGGGGACACCTTAGGACATTCTGAACATGTGTCTTCTCTGTTTTGCTTTACATGACAAAATACTGCAATCACCCTTGACAGTATATTAGTAAGTACTGTGTCCTCAATGATGTCTGCCTTCTTATCACACAGACTTACATTTATTGGAATCATCTGGCATGCAGAATTATTCTCTGAGCACTTCCTGCATGCCCAGAACTCCTTGCCTGACTCCACATCATTCTGACAACTGTCCGATGAAGTGGCTCTGCTACTGCCCTTCTTTATTCATGAGAACTGAGGCATAGGAGTTAAGTGATGTCCCCGAAGGCATGGCTACCAGGCAGCAGAGCTCACAGCAAACAACCTGACTCCAGGGTTCTGGCTGCTCATCTCTTCCTGTCTCACAAGTGTCCCAAGGAGAAAAAGTTGTGGGCTAGTCTACAAACCCCCAAATATGTGACTCCACACCCCAGTCAGTTTTATTTTCTTAGATCAAGCTCTCAGCCTCCTTCCCTCACATGGCTTTGTATTGACTCTTTCTAACTGAAATCTCTGCTGAAGATGGTAAGGACCAAGCTCACGCCTGTTCCTGACTTTTTTCCTGGGTTCTGGGTCCTGTGCACCTGGCCTGGCTAGTCACCCTTGCACCCCTGCCTTACCTGGGCCTTTTGTCCCATTCTGCAGGTGGACAGCTGTTTGGGTAACCTGAGCAAGCAGATGCCCCAGACCCTGTCCCCACCCCTGAACCCCAAATATGTGTGCATCTCCACCGCACCCTCATCTGCCTGGACACACAGGTAGTACTAGCAGTCCAGTCTGCAGCCTTCAGCAAATCAGTTTGGAAAGCAAATCTGTGTGGTTTCTTTCTTACCATCCAGAGACCTGGCCTTGCAAAGGAAGTGTGTTTTACCTGTAGGCCTCTTAGAATCCTTCTCTGCACAGCTGTGACTACCCTCCCAGGTATGGTAGAGCCCATCCAGGATCTACCTGGAGGAGGTCTAAAGAGGAGAGGACCCTGTGTATCCGAGGTGGAAGGTTGTTAAATACAGCATGGTGTACTAAGAGAGCATGGCGAGGGGCTGATCTTTGGAGCCTGAGCCGATTCGCCTGGGCTGGCGGAGCTTTGGAGTCTTTCTGAGTGCCTTTGACTGAGGGGCCCAGGCCTCAAGGAGTGAAGTGTCCAGGGAACCGGGAAGAGAAGTCCATTTTCACTCTGCCCTGATTGGTGTACTCAGCCACACGTTGGAGACCTCAGGACTCAAATATCATAGTAACAGATTCTGGAAGACACTCGCCTGGCAACAGCGGAGTGAAGGACCAGAGAGAACTGTTGATCAGGCAAACTGTCTGTCACTCCAGGGGAAGAGGTGGAGTGCAGAAGCTTTGGTTAAGATTGGTAAGAGCAGAGATGGACTGGCCTTTAGGAAGTGGAGTCAGAGATGCTGCTGGAACTCAACTGAGAGGGGTTTTGCTGCTCATTTTTGACCAGCAGTGATTACTCTGGTTTCCTGCGGTTCCTCACTGAGTGATTCTGCTCCAGGGTCCCAGGCCGTGGAGATGTTGGGAGCTGATGTACACGTCCAATAACAGGAAGACATCAAAGGGGAGCAGTTCCCAGGCGGTAACAAACAGATGCTGCTTCACGTGCCCTTTGCTATGAGTCTCGAGTTTGAAGTCTCCTGGGCCTGTTTAAGAGTGAGTTCCTGAGGAAAGAAGCCAGAAAGTTTCCTGAAAACAGCAGTGAGAACCAATCTCTAATAAAACAAAATGCTACCATTCATCTGGAAAGATTTCATACATCAAACACAAGCTAAATAAAAGAGACAATTTGATTAACTGATGTTAACTTCTTTTTAATATTGACTTTGAAAAGAGTTCACATCTATAAAAAGGCTGAGTGCTGATGCTAAAGATAGAACCAACAGCACATTTATAAGGGTGCTGCACATAATAAACGTGTATAAAAATAAAATGAATGAATGCCCATGAATTTTAAATGCCAAATAAAAATAACAGAATATAAAATTTAAAAAAATCATGAATTCAAGGCCCAGACGCCAACACTGTGCGGCACACACACTGTGTTTAACATGTAGAGAGCTGTGTTGAACACAGTTACATCCCTCTTCTGTCCTGGTCCCTAGAACGGCTGTAATTCTGGTTCTGCATCTTCTCTATGCTTTGTCTGAGGCCCGGAGATTCCCACAGCTGGATGCTGCTCCATATTTTGGCATCTTCCACAGCGGTCTCTCAATTGTCCCTGCTTTGTTCCGAAATGAAGGTAAGACATGGGTAGAGGATGAGAGGAACTGTGTGTAGCCTGTTACGTAGTTTACCATCTAGGGAAGGAAAACAGGGCAGAATTAATAGGAAAACAGGCAGCCAGAAAACAACATGGTCATGAAAAGTGCCCTACAGCCTAGCGGACAGAGATGTGATACTTCAGGGTAAGGCATGAAATTAGAGGGCTATATGTATAGTCTTGAATTAATAAAATGGGTCAAAAAGAAAGACTCAAAGAAAGGAGAAGGCACCAGGGGCACTAAATTATCAACCAGATAAATAAAATGGAAAACAGAGCAAAAGAAAATTGAAAATAAATGAGAAAATAGAGATGAAAAATACGTGACAGGATGTGGCAGATTGCTCCATTGATTATGCCCAAAGTAGGCTGTAAACAGCTTGAGCTGTAAAGAGTTAACCCCACAATTGGCTTGTTTGAAGAAATGAGTCTGATCAAAACATGAGATAACACACAGCCAAGGTCAGAGTGACTCTTATCCAAGTTCCATTCCCAGTCGAACACAAGAATGCTTTGTCTCTTCTTTTACAAGCTTTGCTTGCATCACCAGCATATCTCTAGCAACCACACATAGCCCTCCCTTACTCCAGTTTAACCATGATTGTGTCACCAATAAATATTGACAGTTCTGGCTGTTCAAGGTCTTTGCTTACTCAGGTACTGGTTGTCACAGGTCCCCATTTCTCTCTGATTCTGTTTCTATGTCTTCTCAACTTGCACTGTAACACTAAGCAGGAGGTTGGGATCAGCTGCAAGGATATCTAATAATAGAATATAGGGTTGGGGGGTTCCTGTGGGGCTCATCAAAACATAGAGAGGACAGTTCATATTTAATACCATGACTGAGTGTAAGAGCTGAGAGGAAAGACAGTAATTGCTGCTTCCATAGAAGAGAAGCCCATGAAAAGAACCAAGAAATTAAGCAGTAGCCAAACAAGTAAGATGAGGCTTGAAAGAGACCAAAGTGCTTAAAGAGAGAGGGGCAGGCCATTCAAAAAATTTACAGTATTTGCTGATTAATCAAGTAAACTCTGAACAGAGTATTGATCCTTGGCTTTGGAAACATGGTATTGGTCACTGTCTGGTGAAAGCTGTTTTCCTGGGGGAAAGAAGAGAGCATCCTACTGCAGTGTGTTGGATAGGAACTGGAGGACACAAGCAGAGACAATTTACTGAAGAGGTATAAGTATACAGATCAGCAGAAAGGCAGGACTGTGAAAGAAGATGGATGGGGTGAGAGAGAAGTCTTCGGTTTTGTTTTGATGACCTATGACATAAGTGATGTCAATTTGTGGATAATGGTGATCCTGGTGAGGGAGAGAGATTCATTACTTACAGGGAAAGAAAATGTTCAGCAAAATTCTTAAGCAAAGAGGAATAGGTTAGGACTCTATCCCTGTTCCTTTTCTGTTGGTATAACACAATACTAAAGGCAGAGTAAGTTACAAAGAAGGAAATTTACTCTGGCTCATGGTTCTAGTCCGAGGATGTAGGCCTGCATGTGGCCACAGCCTTCTTGTTGGCAGACTTGAAGCTGTGAGGGATATCATGTGACAAGAGACAAGGAACACACAGGAGACCCAGTCACACTGGTTGTTATATCAGACCCATTCATAAATACCTCTCATTAACCAATTAATTCATTCATGAGGACATGGCTCCAATCGTCTCCTGCAGAATCTGTCTCACAATATCTCTCTGTGGAATTTAACCTCAGTATGAGTCTTGAAGAGGACAAACAATATTCAAACCATAGCAGATTCGCACATGATTGGGGGGTTTGATCTGTGATAAGAGTAGGGCTATTTTATTCATAGTAATAAAAGGTAGACAAAAGTATGGCTAGTGATGTACTGGGCTTATAATTTCTGTGTTAGGAAAGCTAGGATTTCCTAGAGAAATATTTCCATGTTCTTATCAGTGTTGGAGGAAGATTGCCATGTGTGCTGGGGAGTGGTCCCTCGGGCATACTGCCAGAGAGAGGAGGACAGATGAAACCCTTACTGAGAGGACACAGGGTCAGGGGATGGGGGACCAGGGACTGTGCCTTCTGCCCACCTGAGAGTGGATCGTCCGAGTTGAACATTTCCTCGGGACAATTCCACTTCTGAATGACAGGCACGAAGAGGTGCAGATGGGATTTAACCAAGGATGGGAACTGCCAGGCGATTGCAGGTGGAGAGAGAGATGTGGGAAACGTAATAATATATTTCCTAGGATTAAGTCCTACTTGGAGTAACAAAGACCAAAATTAGCGTGGTTTAAAAAGATTGAAGGGTTTGTGGTTGATTTCATTTCTCTTGAGATACCCAGACTCTGCCATTGTTGGGATATAGTCTTTACCTGCCTGATCCAAAGAGGCAGAGAACACCAGTCATGACATCCATGCGCTGGGAAATACGACATGGGCAGCCACAGGAAGAAAGTGGAAAGGGTGACATAGTAAGGAGCACAGCTGGCAGCTGCCGTGTGACAAGTCCCTCCGTCTTCAGCTTCAGAACAGAGGCTCAGTTCTGAGCAAACAATGGTCGGCATTAGACCCTGGGGGTTTACGTCTGCACCATCAGGAGAAAAGACAGGAGATCACGAAGGACCACCGTCCATCTCTTTAGAAAGATAACCATCGATGGGGACTTGGCATCCAGCCAATCCATAGCTCCAAGTTGATATGAAGTATTCTAGGAAACACAGACAGGCCCGGGACCTGCACAACTGCCATGCTGGAAAGAGCATTTTGAGTGACAGAAGTACTAGAGGTAAAGAGGCCCATGAACCCCGATGGAACTTGCTGTGAGCCCCAGTGAAAGTGAGTGTGGAAGAAACCTTTGCTCAAAGCTGCTACTGGCTTTTACAATGGAAAGGAAATGGGATTTATCTTTGTTGACATCTGGTTAAAATCTGTGAAGAAACTTTAATCATGCATTCAGCCATTTAGTTAGTAGACATTTATTGAGTCTTAAATACTCTGTGAATCCCTAGAAATCAGTTAATAGGAGATTCTTTACTTTTACTTCTTAGTAGACATTCTGAGTTAAGCAAATCATTTCAGCCTTGTTCTCCAGGCATTAGTCAAAACTGCTATTTACAGGAGTTGCCATAATAACATTTTTTAAAGTTACACATTCAGTCAGTCTCTGTATAGCCAAGTGGAAACCCTAAATAAATGCGCTTAACTCACACATATGGATGACCGCTTTTATTAACTGAGTCACCCAGACGCCATGTGTCTTGGTGGCACTGTGTAGACTGGCAGTTTATGTAAATATTTGACTCTGGGTCATGAAGTGGAACAGACAGCGATAAGGCTTTCACTTGACAGTTGATTTGTGTGGTGTTTTGCCCATTGCACAATTTTAAAGTGGGTACATAATTCAGGTGAAAGTTTCTGAACAGCTCCTGACTGCGAAAGAGCCTCTCATCACCCACAGATGCCTGCAACCCTGAGCTTCTCTGCTTAGTGCCGAACTGTACGGGAACTTTGGGAGAGTTTTCCTGGTGTTTATTTATGAAATTTATGCTAAACCTCTACAACCATTATAGTTCGCAACTCTAGGGAAGAGAATGTATATTAGGAAAAAAATCCACAAAGAATAGAAATACAACCAATTTTGATTGGCCTGCTCGATTTCCACAGTAACTGCAAGTCATTTGACCAAATTTTGTTTTGTTTTGCTGAGTTTGTTCTGCTTCAAGGACACCGATTTCAGTACTGTGATGGCTTTTCTTTGAAAGGCATGTCACATCGGGAAATCAATTCAGTGGGTCACAAAGCATACTTTTAAAATAGGAATGAGTAGCATACCACAGATATAATCCATCACATGTTGGATTATAGTATAACTAAATAGATTGGAATAAAATAGAAATTATCAGGGAATACATCTTGCAATGTGGGTAAGAGAATTACCCATAAATTATGTGGGCATTCTACATTTTAAGGCATTAGCAGCCAGAATAGAGGCTGGAAGTGTAATTATATATAAAATATTTTTATTTTTTGTATCTAAGAAACATTGCAGTCTGATTTGTTTCTTTCCAATCTTTGTGCATCTTATTTCTGATCTTTTTATTCTTTTTGTGTAATATTTTGGAGATTTGCCCTCTCTCCCTCCTTTCCCCTTTCTTCCATCCTGTTATTGTGAGTCAAAGTCAAAGAAAGTCTTAAATGCTACATTTTAGACTAGACTTCAGATATTAGATACAAACATTGAGAGAATGATTATTACATTTTTATCTCAATTTTAAGGAAGGTCTGTAATCTTTTGGAAGTAGCAAAGTATAGCATCAAAAAAATCTTTCATGTAATTAGAAAGAAGAAAATTATAAACTTCAAAGCTTCTTATTTTTCATTTGAGAGATCTACCAGCTTCATGGGAAACTAAATGCTTATTTTTAAAAAGTAAAGCTATATTCTCTTCTCCCAAATAAAATAAAATAAAATGGTTTCTCACGTGTTGAATAGTAAGTTTTTGAACCAAACTTACTGACCTAAAAAATGAACTAGGTTAAGGACTGAGTTGGGACTCTAACGAAAGACCTCCTTATCAATACACCCATAAAATAAATACTAATTAAACAGCCATGCACTACAGAAGGAAACAGAAACATATTTAGAAGAAAAGCCAGCAAAGTCCCTGTGCTCGCAGAGTTTAGAGGCTGGAAGGTGAACAGATCTTCATCACAAAGTTACAAAAGTGGCCGTCCTGGTGCCAGACATGGGTGGGATATCGACGCTCGTGTCAGCATACAAGGTGCGTGGAAATCCCCTGTATTGACAATTTTGCTATAAGCCCAAAACTGCTCTTTTAAAAGTTTATCGAACAATACAGAAAACTTGTAACAGTGACAAAACACAGAACTCCCCCCGTCTTGAAAGTGTTAACATGGAGAAGGACCCCTTGCTCTGAAAGGTGGTATTTTGGTGATCCGACATTTTAGTTATTTTTTTGGTTTGTTGAGACAGAGTCTCACTATGTAGTTCAGACTGCTCTGGAACTCACTGTGTAGCCCAGGCTGGTCTTGAACTCACAGTGATCCTCCTGCCTCAGCATCCTGAGTGCTGGGAATACAGGCATGTGCCACCACACCTGGCTATCCAACTGTTTTTGTTATGTGGAAGCTAAGCTCTAAATGAAAAGCTGGTACTGATTGGGCAAATGACTTGGAGCTCTGATGGGGGTATCTGCACATCCAGAGTCCAGCAGGAGGGAAAAGAAGGATTTCATATATTTGAGGGTGACCCAGACCCCAGGGTAGGTGTGACTGGCTGCAGTGCTGTAGAGTGTGTGTGTGTGTGTGTGTGTGTGTGTGTGTGTGTGTGAGTTGTCAATGCTAACAGAGGTGAATGATTAAGATTTTTAAGGAAGTAAATCCTAAGTGACTTCTTTAAACAATCCCCGTCATCCTGGTCTATCTGCTGAAGGCTATTTACATTGAATTGTCAGAATCAGTGGATTTTGACCTCTGACACCCACAGTGACTTCACCACCCGACTCACTTTCAGGCACTGAGGCCTGTGCAGTAGTTCCCCGCTGCATCCTCATGGCTGTTCGCTGGTCTGACATCCACTTGGTGGACGGGCATTGCTTAAAGAACAAGCTACTGATGTCTGCAATGTCATGAATTTCAAAAGTAGCGTGCTGCACAAGAGAGACCAGACACCCGCCTGTGAATACCTTTGGTGTCGCCATCCCAAAGCCCGGGCTTGCTTTTTGAGTTCTTTGGGCTTCAGTGGAGGATATAGATTGAACCACGGTAGAAGGACTTGGTCATGAGCTGGAGGAGACATCTTCATTATCAGAAGGAGGAGACGGGGTGGGAGGTCAGTGTTTGCCACTTGTGTCTGATCTGGCGGCTGTGACCCAAGGTGCATCTTTGCCCTGCCTCCTAGCATCTCTGTGACTTACACGAAGGTGCTCAACCTCTCTGTGTCTCAGTGCCCTCGCCTGTAAGTGTGGATGGTGATAGTGGTACCTACTCTTCCTTTGTGAAAGGATGAATTAAGACGAACATGTAAAATGCCCTGGCAGAGGCATGTGCTGGGTGATATTTTTATTACTAGCACGGAGATTGACCTATGGTATCTTCAGCAATGTGTGTTTACAAAACACATGTGCTGTGAGATAGCTGTGGACTTATCAAATATGAATATAATTCAGGAAATTAGCATGTAGGAAATTTTACCATAAAGACTTTGTGAGGTTACCAATTTAATAAGAAAAACACATCAAACAGTTATCTCAACTGCTGAAAGACCCTTTTTTTTAATAGTGCAGGAATAGTTCCACAAATTTATCCTGTGCTTCGAATCACTGTAGGATAACTTGGTTTATAATGTTTTCTTCATCTAATGACGCTAACTTTTGAAACTGCTGTTGCTGCTGCCTAGAGTATAAAATTAAACACCTTTTTGCCAAAAAAAAGAGCCTCCAGCTGCTCTTTTTCTTAGATAACATAGAGTGATTTTTGAAAGATTTCAGACACACAAAGTTTTGTCTCTTTTTCATGCTTTATGAGGAAGTCTGCAGAAAGAATGAACCAAACACGGAACAGAAGAACTTTTTTTTTTAACATTGTAAGCAAATTGTACA
The DNA here is from genome assembly GCF_012274545.1 of Fukomys damarensis. Taxonomy (NCBI): domain Eukaryota; kingdom Metazoa; phylum Chordata; class Mammalia; order Rodentia; family Bathyergidae; genus Fukomys; species Fukomys damarensis. The sequence goes on along the minus strand of NW_022900949.1, from coordinate 17,147,913 downwards.
CGAATGAACTCAGGCAGGCTGGAAGGCTGGTGGGGTGTCTTTCTGATTAGGGGATGGAGTTGTATTTTTGGGTTCCTCTTTTTCTATATCCCTTTTTTATTTCTTAAAAAGGAAAAAGGGTTAGCTGCCTGCCAGTGCACAGCATTCTGGTTTTAAGAGAGAAATCTGAAATTCAGGGCAGGAGTAAAGCGGTTCTTTCATTCCTGCAGCAGCTCTCTCAGTGCGATGCGTTCACCATGAACCCTGTGCCTCCAGACATTCAGGGCCCAGGGCTGGGGCCTGGGTGGCTCTTGGCCTGGCGGCCTTGGCAGGATCTCATTAGTGGTGCTGTCTTCTGAACTTTCTCTTCAGCGTGGCGCCTCTGGAACCTTTCTGCCCTTGCTCTTTGACTCTCACAAGAGTGTCCTGTGAAGTTTTAACAAACCTCAGAGGGGCATGTGATCAGGCCTGGAACAAGATCAAGGATTCCAGGTACAGAAGCAAGAAAAGGTAAGTGAGGCAGATAGAAAGAGGTAAAAGATTTATGTTCCTCATTTCACAGACTTTGCAAGTAACTTTGTATGTGTGTCTGGGAGATGAGCCTTTATCAGGGCAGGAGCAAAATCATAGCTTTCTGTCAAATCTAGGTGAGTGGCATGTGCCACACCCCCAGGAGGGAGGAAATAGGCAATGATTCCAATGGCTTTGAACAAAAGATACTTCAAAGATACGGTTTTGAGTCGGTGTCCCTTTGGTGCCCAAGATAACCCTAGAGTTCCGCTAACTCCTTTGTTTTGAGTTTATTTGAGCATCTGAACATTTCAAGCTCTGTGCTGTCCTCTCGCACAGCGGCATTGCGTGTATCATTCCTTCCGCAGTGAACGCCTTAGCGAGACAGAGCCACGGGTGAAGGGAGCCGTTGTTTGGGTCTGCAGAGGCCCAGAGTCCCCATGGCAAAGGTCTGTCCCCCAGCGTGAAGCTGTGGGAAGGGGTGGGCATGCGTGGGAGGTCTTGGGTCACGGGTGCTGTGCTTCGAGGGGGTTGTGGGACCTCATTCTTTCCCGGTCTCTGCCTCTCCTGTCCAGGCCACTGGGCCAGTAGCTTTGTCGGGTGCTGCTGCCTGGGGCTGTCGTTTTCCCTCAGACCGGCAAGCAAAGAGACCACAAGGCGTGAACTGAAACTCCAGAACTGTGAGCTAACACAAGCCTGTCCTCCACGGGAGCTGACTGTGTCCCGTGATTTGTTACAGTTGTAAAAAGTTGAGTAACTTAATGGGATTTATAACAAAATACTATGACTGTTAATAGAGAGTTTTATAAAGTCACATGGCCACAAAGAAAGGACTTCCATATCTGTTTTTCATGTAAGAGGAATTCTAAGCCCAAAGATTACCTTTATTATCAGCTTAAGCTAATGACAGTAAGTGAATAAATTTAGTAACACCTCAAATATTTTTTGTTCTTAAACGTTACATTCTTACCTGTTAGAGTGTATGGTTTTGAATCCTGGATTAAACATCTAATACTGGTTTTACAAACTTAGTCCTGTTAGTTAAACTCTATTCCTTAGTTTACTTTTTTTTTTTTTGCAAAATATAGATAATAATACTCAATGCATAGATTGTTCTGGTAATTTATTTAATGCATGAAAAGTGCTCAGATTAGTGCCTAGTCTACAGCAAAAACTTTATAAACTTTGTTAATCATTGTGGTGGCTGTTCTTTTTATTGTTGTCAATATTAATGGATCACCTTATCATTGTTTTCCTACTATATAGATCCTTAAATTGAGCTGTATGTACACAGGACTCTGAGAATAACGGTGCTAGACTGACTGTGTTATTCCAGTGGCACAGTTGTAAAGGCTGAAAAATTCAATTCCCCACTGACTGCACCGCAAGAGCTGAATCTGATGGGTTGGATGCAATAACAGCTTTGGCGAGGAAAATCCTAGAACTCCTCTCACATGGCATTCAGGAAAATCCTAGAACTCCTCTCACGTGGCATTCAGGAAAATCCTAGAACTCCTCTCACGTGGCATTCCAAAACATTTGCCCAGCAAAGATGACTTCTGGTAACTCTTCAGCAAACAAACTCAGCACACACAAATAATATCAGGTAATTGGATCAGAATATTGGTCTTGGAATCTACATTAATAATTTCAGGCTGAACGCAGGTCAATTCTAATTAGCTAACACACCGATGCTATTATTGCAGTACCCTGTCTTGCCCTAGGTTTCAAAGAACAGGCATCACATGGTAGATAAGTACTAAACAAACACAATCTGTCTATTCTGTTTAATGATTAGACTAGAAATTAAAACTGATTCTGCTTATGTTAAAAACCTGTGTCACCATGTTCTCATGCTGCATGTTAACATAGAAATGATATTTTCTTTAGTTTGTTGTAAATTTGTAATAGTGTGGTTGTTATTGGAGAAATGTTAAGACACTAGCATAAATGAGAGGATTTTATTACGCATATGATAATTGGAAAAATGTGGAACCATAAAATATTTCAAAAAAGGAGAAAAATAGGAGGAAATAATATTTTCCTCATCACAGTACTCTGGTCGTCCACTGTTACGGTATAACAAAACTGCCCCAAATGTAGTGGCTTAAAATAACACAACAGAAATATATAAAATTCAAAAATTATCCATGAGTAGGTTTATATGTTTGAGTTTATGGCTCACAAATCTATAACTGGGCCACCGTTCAGTGGGGAGGGTTGGTTTGCTTCATGTGGTGTCCAAAGAGATAGCTTCACGGGGCAGGAGGGCCACTCCGAGACGGCTTGTGCCCCCCCGGCAGCAGCTGGTGCTGGCTTCGGACTGTGCTGGTGGTTGCAGCCTCGGTTCCGCTCCCTGTTGGCCCTTGGATGGACCACTTGCTCTTCCTCCTAGCATGGCGGCTGGGTTCCCAAAGCAAGCTTCCCTGGAGGGAGGAGATGACTAGAGCCCTGTGACATAGAGAGGGGACACTCTTCGCGTGTAACCGGAAGCACTATCAAGGCACTTGGGCTGTGTCCCACAGTCACCCAGCCCCCTCAGCCGCATCTGTTTACATCGCTCACACATCCAGAGAATATTCACCACTGTGAAGACTTCTAAGTGTCTCCTCACATGACTTCATTAGACTGAGTCTCAAGGCCGGAGGCTTATCACTGAAACCAGTTTCAGGGGTAAGAGGAGCTTCCTCAGATATGGGCCCTAAGGTCCGCTTCTCAGTACAGCGCTTCTCCGTCTGCAGATTGACGAATTGAGACACGTCATCTGCCCAGTGCACTCCTTAAACGGCGGTGGGATAGCAGCAGCGCCTTCTACAAACCACCCTGCTGAGAGAGACACGCCCTCGCTGTGCTGCAGTGGTGCTGAGACCCAGTTCCGTGACTGGAGCCTGCTTATCATGTGTCCCCTCATTCTGCCATCTGGGCTTTTCTCATCGTTCTCTGGATCATCCTTTCGTTTTCCTCAAAGCTTGTAACTATGAGGTCTTTTCCACCCCATCGAGCCCATAAGACGTCAAGGGCCAAATAGCTTCATTGCGGAATCATTGATGCCTCTCTTGGGTCTCAGGTGGTGCTGCTTCCACCAAAGTTTTTTGCTTAACAGCCTTTGTGGTTCTCCATGAGTCTTTTTGGATCTGCACCACTAGATAGAAGCCAGACTTCACACGTCTGCAATAAGCACACGTTAACTGCTGGGCTGGTGCCGGCCTTCAGGGTCTTCAGCTCCACGCACTTTAACAGGGAGGCCTGGAAGCCTACTGCAGGTGTTGCCTGAAGGCCTTCAGCTGTTTTGGGGGCTGTGACCTGCTTAGGTCTTTCTCAGGTCTTAAGAAAGGATCTATTTATCTCACCCTGGGGTTGACCTTTGATGTGAGGCCTGATCTTATGTTGAGGATCATTTCGTCATCTGGAGAGACTGGGAATCAGAAACCCTCATATTTACAAACCCAGAAAATTCTAGGTCTTTTATATTTAAGAGTTCATTCTTCAACGTTGTTGCTTAATTTTGTATACTATCACAGACAATGAACAGAAAACCAAAAGATCATTCAGTATTTTAACTAAGGTTTTCCTTAGAGCTTTGAGCTCCTCAGGTGTATTCTATGTACACAGAATGAATCCTGCCCCACCTCGAAGTTCCTATCCTAAAATACTAGCTCCCAAAGTATTTGAAGATAGAGCCTTTAAGAAGGTGATTAAGCTTTTCAAAATGACAATAAAGTGGGGCCCAGTACAGTAGGACTTGTAAGAAAAATGAGTCAGTGAGAATCTTTGTCTTTTCCTTGCACACAGAGAGAGAAGGTCGCCTGGGGATGACTCACCAGAGCCCACTGTGCAGGTGCCTTGGTTCTGGACATCCAGCACCCAGCAATGGGGAGTGTGTGCTTACTGCACAAGCAGTGCGTATGTCCCAGTTTTCCATTGTCTGTGCACCAGGAGTCATCGCAGACTCCTCACCAACAGATCCTTCCTCTGTCTGCTCTCAAGCTTCTGGGACACATTTTCCACTTTTCTTTAAGCTGTCACAGACAGTTGTCTCAAACATGTAGAATTCTATTAACGTGGTCCAGTAGGCCCTTCCTATTTTTGTTGTTTCTCACACTGATGCTTGTCAGGGTTTCATCAAAACTCCTCTGGAGATCTGTGGCAGTTGAGCGGGATCATAAGCTTCACCGAGTTCAGGGCAGTCCTGAGTGTTCGTGGTAGGCCACGGACATGTGATCTTGGGTGCATAGTCTGGTGCCAGCCCTTCCTCCCTGGTGCTGCTCCCCTGCTCTGGTTCTTAGGTGCCATCAACCGAACAGCCTCAGCTTGGCTCTCCCGTGCTTTTCTGCTGGGATGTGTTTCAGCCTTTGAGCCAGCAGATCATGCACTGAACTTTCTGAACCTGTGAGCCAAACTCCTCCTTTGAGTTGTGTGTTTGTTGGGTAGTTTTGGCCCAGTAACAGGAAAGGTAATTGCTACAAGGCCCTTGTAGCACCTGTGTGATGCACCTCAAAGATAATGCCCTATTTTAAATCTTTGTTATGGCACACCCTGCTTCCAGGTACCGCATTATGTTCTGTGTAACAAATCACCTCCCGACACCAGGATGTAAAGCACAACGATAACTGTGCCGTGTTCTGGATTGTGAGTCTAGGCGGGGCCTTGTGGACCAGGCTCCTTGGCATTGCAGCTGTCAGCAGGGCGCTGGCTGTGAGCTCCGAGGTAGCTCAGGGTGGGGAGTGTGGGCTCCTTTCCTGCTGGGTCTTTGCCTGGGTCACGTGAACTTCCTTCCAAGAGAGGAGAAGATGACAGCTTGTAAGCATCTGGCCCCAGAACTGGCACTGTCCCTTCTGTCACATTGAACCGGCCAAGCTGTATTCATTAGACTCGGTTTCACAAAGAGAAGGTGCAGATTCCAGCTCCCCATACAAGAGTAGGGATTTGGGAAATATGCTTTAAAACCATCATCACTTAAAAACTGCAAAAATTTAAAACACCCAACCTCACTAAGTTTGACAGCACAATATGGACAAGAATTGGGAAATTGCTAGAGTTTTTAATGAAAGTCATTTTAAATCATTTCTTTCGAAGGAAAGCATATATAACAAAAACTTGAAAACTAAATTGTGTAACCTATACATTAACCCCCACTTTCTGTGACAGCTGTTCAATTCATAGGAGGCATATAGATTTCAAAGACTTAATTCAAGTTAAGGGCCAACTCTGTGAACTTCTTTCATCATCTTAAAAATCAAAACCGAGTAAATTCTACAACATGACCTTAGACATTTTGAACGTAACTAAGCCATATTAATCCCCCAGTTTCATGTGTTACAACTTAACTATTGTGTTTGAGCTGCCAGTTTTTAAACCAACAATTTATAAATTCCAACAATGCAGAGATAAATCTAGCTTTTTACTATGTACTCTCATAAAAATAAATGTGTAGTCACATTCATACACCCAAGGACATGGCTTTTAGGAGGTTCTAACATAAAGAGATTGCATTTAGTTTTAATTTACATGTAATTTGCTGTTCCATTTGAAGCCGTTTATTCTCAAGCCTCTTTTCTCCACAGTCTTTATCCTTTTGATGCATGGCTCCATAAAGATGTCAGTAGAATTCTTCACCTTCCTACCAGAGGTCTTTAAGTAATTTCAGAGCATATTTTACTTCTGATTTTATGAATGTAGAACTGGAGACAAAGATGCCTTCAGTCAGTTGCTCAGGGACACAGGAAACCGGCAGCGGCTCCCTGTGGGGGTGAGAGAGCCTCTCTCCGGCTAGAGAAGCGTTTCTAACCACTGAGCAGAGCCGCCTAATTTACATGTTACTTGTAGAAAGCAATAGATAAGTCACCTGACTTGGCATAGAATAAATAATAACACTATAATATATGAAATTTCTTTTCTTTGTAATTTAGTGCCAGATTTTTCCCTCCAAATTAAAGATAAGCCACACAATTAATTCCAATTTCTAGATTTTCATTGTTCAAACTAAGGTATCCATGCCTAACCTTGAAATTATTAGCCCACAACAAAGGTGTAATGATTTCTTCTTTATGAGATCCATTCTATATCATTAGCTGGAACTGAGTGTAGCTTCTACACTGCTATTTATAATTTAGTTTTATACAATTATATATTAGAAAATAATAAAAACACATGTTTCTCAGTCTGGAACTCAGTTACAGAGGTGGGTACTATGTTGTGTCTTGATGCCCTATGGAAATAGGGACCAACATGCTCTCTTCTAGACAGTTTTTAACCTGCTAATCATGGCTGTGAAAACAAATAGCTTTGCTGCCTTTGGAGCAGGAGCAAGCGGCCTGTGTATTACAGTCATGGCTATGAGACTGCACGTCACTAGGAAATTCAGATACCACTGGGCTCCTTTGTAAAAATTAACAGTATGGTCAGCAATTGGTTAACTATGAAGTTGTGAATTGCTAAAATAAATCTTACTTTAATGTCGCAATTGAATTTTTTGGCATATCTTTATCCTTTTAGGTGTTTTAGTTATATTCCTAAGATTTTTTTTGAGAATTTCAATGTTATTTAAATGTCATTTTTCCCCCAAATTTCTTTCCTCTATTTATTTGTCTAAACCCTTTCAAGTATAATTTTCTTAAACTTGTCATTCTACAAAAAAATAACATTTTCTTTCGTTAACATCACAAACCAGCAATGTTGAAATAAGGTACTATAGATAGGCACTTTTCATGAAATGCACTTTACAGGAACTATCAAGTACTGCCCAGAGGCCGTGAGCTACACAACTGAGAGCTAACATGCCCGGTGCGCGAAGCACTGATGTGTAAGGACCTACAGGAGACTCGGTGTGACTCTGACTGCTTTGGAGAGCCATGTGCCCGCCCCTCATAGTGCCCAGTACCGAGGCAGAAGGCAGATGTCAGGGTCTGGACCTAGCGTCCATGGTGGTCTGTTTATTCCCATGGAATCTCGGTTAATGAACAGGCTGTGTCCTGAGTGCAGGATGCAGCCTTGTCTCATGCACGCTGCAAGTCCGTGCCTGGGAGTGATTGTTGTCAGTAGTGTGTCACAAGTGAGGAGGCGGAGACCAGAGGGTTGTTAAACTACAGAAGGAGGCTTCAACTCAGAGGCAGTGCATCTCGGAGCCTGCATCCTCGGTCCCGGTGTCCTGTCCCCCTTGCCTTCTGCTGCCTGTGTCTTTCTGAGGAGCGAGGTTTGAAGGATGCTCTCCAGGGGCTGCTGGCACAGAATCGGGAGGGGAGGGCCACGAAGCACAGAACAGAAACCCCCACCCCTTCCACAGCCTCCAGCCTTCTCTGATGGGCAGTTCAGAAGCTGGACAGCCTCCCTGATGGGCACACAAACCCCTGATTCCCTAACGGCTATTTTTTCCCTTGTTACAGGCAAGTAGAGGGAATCATAAAATTTGCTTCCCACAAAAATAATCAAATCATTGGATAGATATATATTAACTACATTTTATTTATAGGCACTTGCTTCTTGTTGTATTTTGTAAAACTTAGAAGAACTAGAAATTTTTTCATTTCCTGTCTTTGAAGTTCAGAAATCAGACGCAGTGCTCAGAGGAGCCCCTCACATGTCCAGCTGGTCAATGTCCTGGTCCACAGTGCCCTATCACTGGATTAAACCGGCTCCAAACCAGGAGCTTCTGTTTTGGAAACAAGAATTTGGCAGCATTTAGTAAACTCTTGGCATTTCACTCCTGCCATGCAGTGGTAGGTGTTTCAAGGAATGGGAGTAAGGCTTTTTGGGCTCCGCTGTGTGCCATGGGAGTGGAGAACGGAGAATCTCTATGCTTCTGCCCCCTTTTGGGTGACTTTCCAGTGGATGAGATGGAGCAGTGGGATAAAAAGGACGGCCCTTCTGGTCACCTCGTGTGGCGTAGCTGGGGCTCAGCCTCCGACGGCAGGCAGCCAAGTCCCACGTGCTCTGCCTGCCCAGGGCAGGGTGCTTCTGCCCTACTTCCCCAGGGAGGGTCCAGAGAAGGGGCCTGCGCAATCCAGCATGCCTTGACACTATTTTAATCTCTCATGCACTTCTCTGGTGAGGCAATGCAATATTCTGACCACTTGCTTACCCATTACCTTTTAGATGTCAGCTGAATAGTAGCACAGGCATTCATTAGGCCTCGATAAACGTATTCTGCTTTAATGTTTGTTTACCAGTCGCCACTCAAGGCTTTCACTGAAATGCCTGCCACAAATCTCAGTAGGTTTTTAAGCCTTTTCTTAGATAGTTAAATGGAAACCTGCATCCTTGACCTGCAGTAACAACTGATGCATGGAAAATGAGTAATGTTTCTCTGTCTTCTGAGAAGTGGGCTTGTCACCAGATCATTGGTAAGATCAGTGATTTTCATCTTTAGTACCAGGATTTCCCTAGCAGACTGTACCTGGTTGGGCTGGGAGGGGGCAGGAGGCTTTTAGCTAGAAATTATTTTGAAGAGGTGGACATATTCAAAGCATATAGCACACAATATTAGTTATACTTTTCCTTCCTAAGTCATTTCCATTGGAATTTGGCTTTAAATTCCTATAAGTAGATTTTATGCTTCTGGCCTAAAGAATTATCAAGACATGGAAGCTTTGTGTATCAGGATATTGTGCTGTAATTCAAAACATTTATAGCAAATTAAAAAAGAAAGATATCACAGTCAAAATTCTCTGGCCAATAAAACATATATAAACAATGCTAAGTATGCAAAAATATATCTAAACCACTAAACACAAAACATCAAATGCTTTCCATCGTGAGCTAGCGATCAAAACCGAACCCATGAGAATGACACAGCTTCAGGTCAAGTCTGTGTCTGGAGAAACGACCCCTTTCCTTGGCCTTTCCGCTGATATACTTCATCTAGCATGTGATCTTGAACTAAATTTTCTGCGCTAGATTCATCCTTCAGTAACATCTGTCAAAGTACGGCATTCACCTTCTAAACAAATGCCACGAGACAAATTACATTCCACTTAAACAGTAACACCTATCACGTTTCAGTCTTCAGAAGCCAGCTGTGTACTTCGCACACTTTGCAAAAGGTCTGCCCTTGGCTGGACACAAATGGGGCTTGCACAGGTTATAGAGAAGTGACTGCTGAGGGATGGCACTGAGGACCAGAGCACCATCCCAGCTGCCCCTGGGAAGGAGTAGGGCACCCCTGAAGGTAACGTGTTCGTTTTCCAAAACTACACATGCTGCTCTTTTGATGTGAGGGTGTTCTGCTGAAATGCAATGGCCACAATTTTCATTACAACCGTTTTCTACAGGGAGGCAGGTTGAGAAAGCATGTACTGAGGCATATTGTGGCTTGGGGTTGAGGTGTTAATAGAGGATTTCTGCAGAAGGTTTGTGGTATATAATTAAGCTGCCAGCGATGAAACAAAACATCAAAAATTGTGTGTGTTTAAACATAGTCTAATTATTTGCAAAGTCATTCATTTGTTAAACTTTTAGACTATTTTCAAGACTTGTTGATATTTCTCTCACAAGAGAAAAATGAAATGAAGCGTGAAATTGAAAACAGGGATTTGTCTCTGATATTTTTTCCCAAGCCAGGGATAGCAGTTAAAATCTTGCCATGATCTAAATGGATGAGTAGTGCTGTTGATCTTTTCCTTATATCTTTTTAAAAGTGTCATCCTTAATAATTGAGGTCTGAATCTTTACTAAGAAACAAAACCAATTTCTAGAGGATTCTTCTATTAAGAATTTTGTCCATACTACTTTTAGGGCAAGGAATGTTTTGGAAATATGCAGTTAAGTATCTTAGGTCACGAAGGCTCTCTTTAGAAGACATTTTATTTTACTTTTTAAAATTAATTTTATTGGTACATTTAATGGATACAATATAATGCCATTCACTGTTGGAACTGCACCTTTACGTAATCTATCCTGGTTCTTATTTTTTTCCCAATGCCCTGCCCTCCCTTCAGTCCCTCCCTCCCTCCCTAGCTCCAAAGACTGTGTTTCCATTGTTTTTCATTTTCTCGTATTGACTCCATTCCCTTCTTTCCTTTCCCCTCCCCTCCGTTTCCCTTCCCCTTTGCCCCTTTTCTTCCTATTTCACATGATCTATTATATGTTTTAGTTCTTAGAAATGTCAAGTTTCTTAGTTTCTGTACCTTAGTTCCTATATCTGGAGAGAGAGTAGTTTTAAAAAATGAAAATATACCAGGGATATTTCTTTTCTTTTTTTTTTTTAAACACTGCTTTCATCTTCTTCGTCTTTAAATCAAATATTAGTTCTTGGATGTTAGCTTAAAAATAATTGTGGTTACTTACAGTCACTTACAGGAGAATTTTTCAGTTCTCTTCCTTCAGTCTCAAGAAAGTGACTGGAGAACACATGTGACAGAACCGAAGAGTAAGTGCACAGCTTGTCTCAGTCCCTTGACGGCGCCACGGCCCCCTCTTTACCCTGCCTGGTGTCCCCACACGTCCTCATGCCGCACACACGTCCTAGAGGTTTGTTACCTAAAGCACCTCCAAACAAACAGCGCTTCACTTCCCAGCATTATCAACTAATAGCTTTTATTTGGCTTCAGCTGGAACAAATGCTTGCCGTACCACATCAACTCGAGGCTTCTTCCTATCCTTCAAAGGCATGCTTTGTGTTATGGGGAGGATGTTCTGATTTGGGCTGCTTCTGTGTGCTCAGAGACAGCCTTCCCACCCGTGACCACCGTCTGAGGCTCTTCTGGCTTCTCACGCTTTCCGATGGAATTAAACAGGTGAGGACATTTCGAAGGACCAGCGCAACATCCTGCAGCATTTACATTTTTATTTACAACAGGAAATGTTGCAGATGGTCGTGACCAGAACTCTCGCAGTGTTCTCCAGCCAGGCCACCACGGTCTACCTCAGTGCAGGACACAGGGTCACCATGGCAGTTTGCGAAGTGACCTCAGCCCGTCCTGTGTCATCTGACACGCTCGGCGTGTCCTAACATTCCCTAAATTTTCAGAACCTCTTGTAAAATGGCTCACTGTGAACCGGGCATTCTGGCTTCTCACTTTTTTGGGTTGTTCTGGACACTGCTTTTATTGATAAAACTGGGTAGCTTCCTCTCACTGTTGAGCTGCCATCCAGGAGAGCCAGAGATCTTTTCTATTTTATGTGGTTCAGGGGTGTGCCGATCACTTCCTCCCTAGAAGCAGTGAATCTCTATATTTCTCCACTGCATTTCATTTGGTCAATTCTTAAGCCCTCACAATCTTTGCATCTTGATTTGATCTGTTGGCATCTGTGTTTTGCTTCCCTCTCCACTTGGGTTTGGGCTCCTCAGTCCCTCCTGAAGTTCTTCTTCGCGAGCCTTACACTGCCTTCCAGTTCTTCTCAGCATAGGCTGCCCCTGTCATACCCTGATGTCCTCATTCGCCCAGCACAGTTTTGCTCAGCACTTCTTAAGCGCCAGGAACTCTCCTGCTTTATCGTTGGCAATTAAAATTAAACTTTCCCACTTCCTTGTTTTTGGACTTGTATTGATCCACAAGTCAATCTCCTTTTGATACAAATCCAGATGAGTTTGGACTCTCCCTACACGAAGTTCAATTCTGCCTACATTTCTTTAGCTGTGCTCGAACCCCAGCATCCTTGGAAAGCAGATCTCGCCGCCCTGGTTGCTGATCCCCAGGGCCGGGGTTGTTTGTAGATTCTTGTTGCTCTCTGATATGTGAGGCACAGGAATTGAGACCAAACTTTGAGAAAGTTTTAGAGCAATTTCACAGAGAAATCTTATGTTGGCACACTTTGTGTCCAACAAGAAAAAATGGTTTGCATTTAGCATGCTTTTGTGATTTCAAATTATTGTGGTTCAACGTTATGAACAAAGTTGTCAGCAAAGAAACTTTTAAAGGAAGTAAACAAATGAAATCTGAACAGAAAATTGCTGGTCTGGGTATCCCTTGGTCTCATTGATGAAGTCTACACATTTTACATGTTAGATAATTTGACTTTGTCACTTGTGTTAATTGAGGCCCTTGACAGAGGGTCAGACTTGCCTGTGGGCATCCCAGGGTCTACTGGGATAGCAGTCCCTGGTCTGGGCTGACATGTCAGTGTCTTGTCTTAATGAACAGGCCTTGTCTGTGTCGCCCCCCACTAGTACCCGGCATGTGGCTTGGCAGGTATTCTTTAAATAGCTTGATGGAGAGAGCGATTGCATAAAGTTGAGTTCAAATTAAATTCAGTGTGTTTGTATACAAATATGGGGAGGATGCTGCTCTATGATCTACTTCTTTCCCTTGCATTTTCATCTGATACATCGCTATTCTAAAAAAGGATGTAGTGCTGTCCTGCAGGATGGAGGAGTCTTCACAGAGCAGGGTTGATTATCAGAAAAATGTTACCTGCTTGGCCGATTGTTTTTTAGTTTCCTTATTCCTCTTTCTCAACAGCAACTCAGTTGCACTGCACTTTCTGGTCTGGATTTCAGTTTTTTATGTTTCACATGAGGTGAAGCATGGTCCGCGTCACTCCATGTCGAGCTCTGGTTCCGTTGCATGCACATGCGCGTGGCGAGCACTGACTGTACACCCGTGTGTGACCAGCGGCACACTTGGCACACTCCACTGGAGCCCTTTGTAATCCTCCCCATTGTGTGGCTCATCCACCTTCCCCTTGTGCCACGCCGCCCGTACGGGCCCAGGATGCTGCCCGCCTCCCATCTTTCATACTGAAAGCATGTTTGCACATATCATCACTGACACATTAACTGCGAAATAACATTTCCCAAACCTTCCCCACTTTCCTAAATTAATAGATTCAACAAAGCATCATGGAATTTGTCATCTCTTTTAATCTCGGTCACTGGAGTCCATCGGAAGATATCTAATGAAATGAAGGAGATTTGTAGAGCTATTTTGAATGATGTGTTCAAAGACACCTTCATCCAAATAATAACCATATACAATTATATAATAAGAGCACTTCCCTTAAATTTGGAAATATCTAATTAAATTTATGCTTCCATAACATATTACTCAAGTTTTTAGAGAAGGAAGTAACACTGGGTAGCTATGACACAGCGTTATTTTATGTTTTGTTTTCTTTAAATGAGATTTCCAGTCTATACTGAAGAAACTGATGATTCTAAACAAGATACCAGGTGGATTAATTTTCAAAAGCAGAAAAGGAAAGTTTAGCGTTGTTCTCTTTTCTCTTAAAGATGACTTTGATAGCCAGGACTGAGATCTTGTCAGTGGCTGGGTGGGTGTGACAGGTCCCCTCTGTGTGGAGGGTAATTAATCAGTGAAATTGTGTACAATTGCCAGCACACAGGGAAATAAAAAATACTGATTTTTACCTAGCATTCTTATTGTTTTTTTTAATCCTCCATGAACTATATGTCTTTCACTGCCTGTACTCAGTATGTCCTTGCTCTGCCACTGAAGTCCAGATATTTGGTTTTAAAAATATAAGTAAAAAATTAGGTGCAAAATCTGAATGTTTGCTGCAGTTTTATAAGCTGGATAAAATATTAGGTTGCCCTTAAACTTTGCATTTGATGTTAGAACTTGGCTAAAGTTAAAAAGTTCAAGTAAATTTTTTGTCTTCCCATTATTCTGTTAGGGTGAGGAGATAATTTTTAGCATTCTTTCTAATGATTAAATAAATGTGATATATTTATGCACATTTTCCTCTGGATTTATTTAAAACAACAGTTTATCCTAAGAATTTTTAAATTATTTTTCCAGGATTCTATGTCTTTACCATTCTGCCTGAGTGTTGATATGATAAATTGAAGATTTAAAAAGTAGTCAATAAATAGTCAATATTTGATCATAGCTGTGAATTTGTTTTAATATTCTCAAAGTTTACTTTAGAGAAATACGGCTCACTTAGTTTTACCACTTTTCTCCCTGGATAGTAGCAAAATGACATAATCATTTTATTTGCAGCAGTTTGGTTGGCAACAAATTTCAACATAAATAGTCTATACTCTCTAGAGTCTACCTATTCTGGGAAGAGGGTCCCCAACCTTGACACCAATGCAACAGCGTTTCATATGTGTCTTGGGCCTGTGTCTGCATTACTTTTCTTCTGTTGATGTGCCAAAATACCCAACACCCAAAGTTAAAGGGGGAAAGGTTTATTTACTCACAGTGAGTAAAGGTTTCAGTCCATAATCGGCTGGCTCCAAGGCAGGGTGGCACGGCAGAGGAGAAACAGTTCATGGCAGGCAGAAGGCGGAGCCACAAGTGAGGACCACAGCTCTCCCTGCCCCTTTTTATCTTATCCAGGCTACTTCGGGTGGGCGGCACTCACACCCTGGATCCCAGCACTGCTCCGTGAATCAATCCCCGTGTCACACACTCTAGATCTGGCCACCTCTGTAAAAGTCCCACCTATGATCACGTGAAGCTTTGGGGGCCATCTAGATGCAACTATGACAGCCTACATCAAAGAATTTTTTTTCTGCCATTTCATGCTCCTCCTTTCTTAAGCACCATTTGCCTGTGTTCCTGTCTATTCTGCAGGCAGCTCTGAAGCCAACTTTCCATCTCTCCTCCATCTGTGCACACTCCTTTCACGGAGCAGGCGTAGCAAATGTTTGCTCATGAAATAAAACCTGCTGGATCCTCTGTAGTGCTTCTGGATTTTATGTCAGGTCTCATTTCAGTCAATAACTGTTATGTTTTCAACTTGATTGAACATAATACAAACTGCAGGTCATAGTGTAGGAGTCAACAACTCCCCTCAAGTGAATACCTACCACCTGGATGGATACAGAACAAATAAAAATAGAGGAAAACTAGAGAAAATGCACCTGGTTATGTCAGATGATAGAATCTGAGGCTATGTCCATGCTTCTGGTTAAATATTCCAATCATGAAAAAAATAATGAAAATAAGAGAATTTAAACTAGTCTGTCATAATTGATCAAAGAAAATTAAAATGACCTTGTGCTAGGTCTTGTATTTATGGCTCTTTGTAGAGTTGATGGGTGCAATGGAAATGTATTCTTCCTTTTTTTTAAAAAAGAGAATATCTGTTTATCTGATTATTTCTTTAGAAAGACTGGATGGCATGCTAGGTATTGTTACAACTCTAACATTTAGTTGTGCAAGATCATAGATAACATACCTTAATATTAGGGAAAGGACTTTGGGATAAAAGTAGGAAGGTTGAAGTCAACCACTTTTCCCAAACAATAAAACTTCTCTTTCAGATGGATTCTATAATTATAAACATGTTTTATTTTATTTTGTATTAACCTTTGGTTTTCTTGGAGCTCAAGTGATGCTCAGAAAAAGGCACAGTCAGAAGTGAACAAACACACTCCCTTTGGAGACACAAGGTAAATCAGGAATCAGCAACTAGACTATTTCCACTCTATGCCCACGGAACAGCTAGGATGATGTTTGCGAACTCTCCAGAATTTTCACTCTTGGAAGCAAATGCCACAGTGTATAATGAATAGGAGATTTGCAAAGACACATGAAGTATATTCTTTTTTATTAAAAAGAAGAAAGTTGGCCAAAAGTTGCACTTACTTTATTCTTCATGAAAAGCAAAATAAAACAAAGCAGAAATAGAATGAAAATGAAGCAAAAAAAAAGCCATGTGGAGGACTTGTGTTTAATGTTGTAGGGCAAAACCTTAAGCTTCCCAATCACTTATTTAATAAATGAAGAAAAGAAATAAAAGAGTCTGTGAAGAATAAAGCCCTAATAAAGCAGTCTGTGTAATTGCCCTGAGTCCACCAGATTGATTACAGCTTGGGGTTAGAGATATGCATTTGATGTATGTGGCTTTCTTGAAAACAAGGAAATCCTGTTTTGCTTAGAATTTTCAGTAGCTGCAGTTCTAAGAAATCAAATAGCATTGCTGAGATAAATTCTGTATTGCTTTAGTAAAATTTTAGATTAAAATAGAAAATATTTTCAAATGCAATAGGAATCTGAATCTCATATATCATTTAGTTCCAAGATTCTAAAATGTGGTTTTTATTTTAAAACACCCGCTTAGTCGTTTTTGGCTCACAAACACATTTGGTTGTAGTCATATCAGTTAATTATTATGAAAATATATTTAAGCCATCCCTGAGGGCCAGCTAGCTACAAAAATAAGCAGTAATGTTATATGTTGAAAATACGTACAAACATCTTCGGAGAGAGGAAGAGCTTGTGCTTGGTGACCAATCCCAGTTAATTTGCTTCCTTTGACAAAGGCTACAGCAACAATGGAAGAAGTCAGGTCCCGATTCTCCCACTTTATGGTAAAATTAATAACTTTTATCTTTCTTATCTAGTCATAAAACTCACCTAACAGCACTGTTAGTCCTGGTTGTCTGTTCTCAAAGAGTGGCATGCTGTGTTTACCAAGGTAGCAACTGTGTTCAAACAAAGCTGGAACCAACAAGATTTCATTGCCTTGATTTAGGTGTTGCTAATGCCTAACTTTTCACTCCAGTGATGCATGTTTCTTTAAAAGTTATCTCATTTTGGACAAATGAATCTCAGAGATCCTTTTAAACAATGTCATATTTCAGAGTGTGAAACCTATTCATTATTTTTTTTACTTCTGACTTTCTACTGACCTATATGTTTGAATAACTTTCCAATTGTTAGTGTTTATTTAATCAATGTGTGTGTAGAATATTTTTTTGGCCTAATATGACATTTTTTACAGTAAAGTAAGGATCACCAAGTTTTAAAAAAATAGATGATTATTTCTACAACAAAGATTGTAAAACAAAATATTTGGTAGGCAAGGTAGGAGAAAATAACACGGTGATAAAAAAACACTTAACAAGAAGATTTCTAGGAAATGAAGAAACCAAACATGTTATAGTATGGAAATGAGGCAATGGTAATTTTAGAAGAGAAGCTGAATTCAGCTGTATGGTAGCACGTTTTGAGACATGAATTCGTGCCTGTGTTCTCGATTCCCTCTCTGCCTCCCTTACTCACGCTCGCCCACCCTGCCACGGCTACCTCGGTGTTGGTTGTCTGAGGAAGGCAGCAACAATGGAAGCAGGAAGGACAGGAATGAAAGCCTCTGTGCTGTGTAGGTTTGTTTCTGCATGGGTCACCTTTGCTGCTGGACACAACAACTGACACCGCACCCTGCAGGAGCAGAGGTTTCACTGGACTCGTGTTACAGGGGGGTTCAGTTCAGGGTCTGCTGGCCCCGTGGCAGGATGCTCACGGCAAAAGTGTGTAGTGGAGCAAAGCCGGTTAGTTCAAGGCAGCCTGGAAGCAGAGCCAGCGAGGAAGGGGTCAGGGACCAGACCTAGTACCGAAGGCTGCAGCGTGGACACACCCAGAAGTCCCTGTGGGGGGGCCGGGCGGTTGTTCTCGCACTGTGACAGAGGGTCTTCTTAGGTAGGCTCTTGGTCAGCAGGCCGCCTAGTTCTGGCTGTGTGTTTCCCTCTAATCATGGGCTGTGGCTCCGAGGGATGAATTATTGTCTATGTTCGAGAGCCCCCAGGGAAGGTTTTGCAAAGGCAAGAGAACGAGGTCAATTATTCCTGGGCACACAATCCCACCGGTTATTCATTTCCAAACCACCAAAGTGGAACTTTTTAAAGATTGATAATTATTCACAGACAGTTTTGGATTTAAGCATATTAAAAGACACTCTATTTTTTTCTGTCACTTTTCACACCCCGTTTTCCTTAGCCTTGGTTCTCCTTTCAAGCTTCATACCTTTCCTTAGAGGAAAACCACAAAGCTCCCCTGACGTAACTCTTCAGGCGCTGTCCATCTCATCCCTCCTCACAGTCTTTCAGGAAAAGGGTGCCTTCTAATTTATCCACAAGGAGACAGGTCGGCCCTCCCAGGGTTCTGCCACGTTGCTGCAGAACTCAGAAACCCAGCCACCGCCACAGGCATAAGCCAGAGCCCCGCTGCCCGGCTCCTCCGTGGGGCTGTGGTGTGTGGGCCTGCGATGGACTTCAGTCGAGGACGCGGGACTACTCTTTCACAACAGCAAACCACACTGGGGGCTGCTTTTCCTTCTTGAACGTGGCGGTCTGATTTGAATTTGCTTAAGCAAGCTCTGACATGCATTTTTGCTGGTCCTGTCCCTAAATCAGACCTCAGAGGAAAGCTCCTGTTCACTCCGGCTCCTCACACATCAGTTCCCGGCCCCACCACTTGGTTCTCCCTGGGAATCTCTTCTTCTTCTGACGTTTTTCCCCTGTGGTGGTTCCTCCCACATCCACATATAGGGCCATCTCTCATATCCTTCTCCCAAGGCCTGGTCTCTTTTGGGGGATTTTAATCCCTGTCGGACATCACCACGTGTATTGGTTCCTTTACACAATATTTGCTTCATAGGATACTAGAAGGATACCGATTGTTTTTCTAAGTCTTCCCTAAATGCTTTCACCTGAGACATGGGCAGATGGATGGACGCCGGTACGAACAGAGAGAGATAGATGGACATGGACTAATGAATGATCAGAGGGTGCTGTACTTTGAATAAGGCCCTCTCCAAAACGCACGTTGAAATTTAACCCTCATGGTGAGATATTAAGAGGTCAGACTAGTTAACACCTTTAAGTGATGCTCACTTCATACACAGGTTAATCTAGTTAGGTGATGAATAGATCAGTGACCCAGTGTGGCACGTTATGAAATGACCAGACTTTGTTCTTCCTCTGTCTCTTGCCAGGTCCCCACACTGCCTGAGGACTCTGCCAGCAAGAAGGCTTCTCCATGTATGGCCCCTTGAGCTTGGGCCAGAGCCATGAGCCAAAATAAGTCATTTTGCTGACAAATATAACTTCCCCAGTCTGTGACACTGAGTTATCAGCAACAACATTAAACAGCTTAGGACCAATTCGTTACTCAGCGATAAATAGGGGATAGATGGAAGGGTCACAGCTCCTTCTGATCGGCAGGCACATTCAGTCTAACCTGCAGCGCCGCCATAGCCAGTGTTCTACGATGTCAAGGCAACAGTGGACTCCATGTTGCTCAGCGGTGTTTGTTTGCATCTCCAATTTCTTTGTTTTAACTGTAAACTTTCAGAAGCAATTGACATAGTTGACTATCTGGGTCCTCTTGAGATCTTTTATTTTTTCTTGATTTTCCTTCAACTTTAGGGGCTACTTCTTCTTAGCCTAGTTTTTTGTTGGTTTTTCCTTATCATCTCAAGCCCTAAATATGAGAGAGAGAGAGAGAGAGAGAGAGAGAGAGACAGAGAGAGAGAGAGAGAGAGAGAGAGAGAGGACATCCACAATCTCATTCCCTTTTCTCACAGCTCTCTTCTCCCAGGAAGCCTCATTCAAACAAGTGGCACTGAAAAAGTACCTCTACGAAGATGACTCATTGCTTGTATTTGAGCCAGGCTATCCCTCTCTAGCTCCAGACTCTCGGACTGCATGTCTGATGTTTCAAGTAAGCTGTCTAATCTATCACACAAGGTCAGTTCAGACAAAAGAAATATTTCAAATGAAGAAGTAAGTAAAAAATGTAACCAAACCAACAGAGCAACAGTGCTTTCCAAGTCTTTTGTGTCTCAGTGAAAAACTTCACCATGGCTCTAGTGGTTCAGACTCCAAAATTCCAAGTGAGTCTTAATTCCTCACTTCCTTTCCCTCCTCACCTGTGATCCATTATGGTTTCATACTGATTTCACTGGGTTTCTCCATCTCTGCTACTGGCACTGTAGTCTAATATGCTCTTTTCTTTCATCGAAAATGAGCCAATAGTTCCCTAAATTCCTAAGTCTTTCTCGGTTGCATCAGCTCCTTCATTAATATGCACAGCCCATGCTCACTGAGTGCCCATTATGTTTTTGACATGATTCTATGTGCGCTAATAAATGTGGTTTATTCAGTGTTTCAATAAAGCCTCACACAGAATGGATTCCTGACTCTTAAGCTGATTTTAGCACAAGGAGACAGAGTAAGCAAGCAAATAACCATCTAATTTTTACATTCTCTATTTTACCCCAATAAAAAGATTAATGAATTCAAGGAACTTGTCTACTTTGTAATGTCTGTATTCCAAGCATAGGCCATGAATATTTGTTGTGAATGATCATTGATACTCGTGTGTCGACAACTAACCAAAAGGCAGTGTTCACGTGTTATATGTAGGTACAGACAGTTTTTGTTCCAATTTTTTAGTGGCTTACAACATGATGGTAGAGAAAATGTGTTTATAGACACATTGTATAATAGATAGATCTATATAAAGGCAAAGAAGTAAGTGCATAAAGGAAATGGGTGTCAATATAAAATCTATTTTAATCATTAATTTTGTTTAGTTGCTACAATCCTGTAAAGCCTTAGTTAGAACTCAGCATAAGGACCAAAATGGAATAAGTGCTGAACAACCATGTGTTGACTACTTAAATATAGTAGTAAATAAATGAGTGCAGGCAGCTTACATTTGTGGAATTCTTAAAATTTATCATTACAGCTCCTTATACAACATATAATCTACAGAGATGAGCTGTTTGCAGACTCACAAAATTATACAACTGACCAAGGAGATGTTTTCTAAGAAATGAAGACACAGAGAATCAGAACCAGCACAGGAGGAAACACCCCACTTTTGGTAGAACCTACTAGAACATTGTGGATGGTTTATTTGTCACACTTTAAGTAAGGATTTGTGGAAACCACAGAAAGCCCACAAAGGAAGGTCACATTGCCATGGCAGCCATAGATAAACAATCATGAAGAGAGTACAAAAAGAAGTAGAAGAGAAAGTTAAGACATGACTTAATTATAATTATTGAGGATTGGTTGGGAAAGGATGGGGGATTTGTCAGGTTTCCTGATTACTTGTTCTTAGTAATGAACTCAAATCCACAGAAGCCGATGAAGCCAAAGTTAAGCACACATACAAATCATGTAAGGTTGATGGAAGCCCACAGAGACCCTCAGAACTTGGCCCTAGTCCTCTCTTGCAGCTTGCAAACCAAGCCATGAGAGTTGAAGAGGTGTCTTGTGGAGGCTCACATTTTTTCAGAGCAGCCTGGGCCAACGTACTCCTCTATACACTTTACTTCCGAGGGCCATCTGGCTGTCCAGGAGGAGATAGCAAACCGATTGCTAAGGGAGAGACAAGAGACCAGAGCACGACTCAATTTAGGTGTATCTGCGCATGAGGACTTTGGGTAGACATTCAGCTTTTGCCTTTGACAGGTCAGAAAGAAAGCCAAAAGCAGAGTGCAGGATAAAACTGGGCAAAAACTGGGACATCACACTCCACAGTGCTTTGCTGTGTGGACCACAGGTGCTTCTGTGGTCCTGGATGTGGCTTCCTGCCTTACGGGTCCCTTCCTGAGTCCCTTCCTCTGACATTGCAGTCCTTGTTCAGGACTGTATGGCCCTCCCTCTTGGACCAAACTGTGAGCTCCTGAAGGAGGCACAGGATGGATACATATTTATCCTCCAGTGACCTCCAGTCACGCAGTCCAAGATCGCTGTGTTCTGCAGGGAGTTTCGCCACCTTGTTTGTTCCTGCATTTTCTTTTTCCCTCATGTTCCCATTGCTCTTCTATTCCTTCTTGCTGATGGTGAGAAAGCTGATGGCAAGTGAATGAAGTGACCTGAAGACCTGTGATTTCTACCTCAGCATTTTTCTACTTCATAAACCTGCCTCTCTTTGGCCAGTGCGACACCGAGAGGCTCTATGATTTACAATTACAGTTGTACTAGGGAGTCTATGAAGATCAATGGCTTCACCCTGATCTTTCAGTCTTCTTTCAATTGACTTTGTTTCTATTCTATTTATGTGCTTTTTATGAAACCACTTCAAATATTTTTTGAAGGGAGAGGCACTACAAATAAATAATAAGAAAATATCAGAGGCCACATAGTACCATCATATCAGTGTAAAATCTTTTTTAGGATTTGACACTTTTTTCCCTAAGCCAGTGCTCTACCTAATGTAAAGCACATACAGAATTCGAGCCTGGAAATGAGGACGCACACCCCAATCACCAGTGTACCACAGGCTTTGCACTTTGGAAAAGAATTGTTGCATTATTGGTGCAAAGCTTCCTTGTCAGTTTTGCACAGATGGGCTTGCACTGGGCAGGGCTGTGTTGCTTCATGAAGCCTCTTCACAGGAAGTGGTTTCTTAGAGTAATTTCAGAAAAAAAAAACCCTAAATAATTACCAACATACTCGCAGTAGAAAATGAAAACTGACAATATTTTTATGACATTTTTTGGGTAATATTATCAGTTTCTTTGTGTTATAAATTATATCAAATGTCTAAGATAGAAAATGCTATTATGAGAAACATAAATTATCTATTTCTAGCTTAAAATAGATTATTCTCACCCCAACCATAATCACCATTCATGACAGACATTTTTTCATACATAGCTCATTTTAATAGTCAGAGTATCAGACCATAAACACCAGCAGTTTTCTTTAATTACTATCCTATATTTTGAATGAACTCCTATTAAGAAGATGCTTTTAGCATGCTAAAATATTTACAACCATTTGCTGAACTTAAACCATTAAGTGGGGAAATAATAACAGATTTAATTTTAGTTCTCAGGAAAAAAAACAATGAATGATAACACTCACTGTGGCTAGTAATTGGCCAGTTGGGTTTTGGGGGCTAGAATTCCATTTCCTTACAGCTTTCCTAATTGTAGTTTTTATTTTTCTGAGAGTGAACGTTAGTCAGTAATACATGCTGAGATTTTTAGTGTAGATGGTGGATTTTGTGCCTTTATTTATAGACCGATTCCATTTGCTCTGTGGACAAGGAGCTGGGGAAATGCTTTTTTCTAATCTCGTTAGTAGCCCTGAGAGGAGACCGGGGAAGGGAGCACTCTGGCCAAAGGGAGCTCTGGGCCATGTGCATCCCTGATTCACTCCCTTGTCAGCCACAAGACGGAACAAAGGATGGAAGGCAGGGACACTTCCGATCTGATTTATGCAAAAGCAGAGAGATCATGTTAGTGTTTCAAGGAGGTTCTGTGTAGGAAAACAGAAGCAGCTAAATAATCTTTAAGAAGCTCAGCAGAGGTCAGGAGCTGTTCTTGACGGGATATAGAGTTGTTTTCCTTCTCTTTACTTGAGCTTCCAAGGTGGTGGAGGGTAGTTAGAAACCCCTGTCGACTAAGGACCTGTGACCACGACATGTACCGGGTGGAGGTGGCTGCAGTGGACTGAAGAGAAAACTATTGCAATATTTTATTGTCACTGTTCCCTAAAGCTTACAGGGAGGGAGACAGCAACACGGTCACAGAAAGACAGCTCCAGGGAGGTCTACAGGCAGAGGAGAAATGCTGCGCTCTTCTGTCCTGAGTTCGGCCTCAGTGCCCACTGCCCCCAGCCTGTGGCCCTTCCTTCTGACAGTCTGAAGTGTGGTCTCACCGCCTTGAATTGTCTGTTGGTCCTAATTTATGATCAATTTCTACCTCTTTTGATTCTGGTAGTAATATGTCCACATCTTTTGACAATGGCTTTCAGAGTTCACTGTTTTTCATAGGAAAAGCTGTGCAATGCAAATAAAAAGTTAAATCACTCTCCAGTGCTGATGTCTAATATACTGTTGGAAAACCTATTTGCAGTTTGCTGACAAAACAATGTAAAAAGAACAAGCAAACCATAGTGGACTGCCACAGAACTTGCTTTTATTTCCTCTTTTGATTATCAGTATTTGTTTTCTATATTTTACCCAGAGGATGAAAAGCCATACCCTACATGCGCTAGTTATCCATTCTTTTCTTTTTTCCAAATCAGGATTTCTTTGTTTTACATTTTAATTAAACCGCATTGTTTCTGATGCAGTTCCCTGGAATTTCAAGTGAAGACAGTTAAAGGGTTACTTAGAAACACTGACAGGCTGTGGACTATAGGATACTGAGGTACTGAGGGGTCTATCCGTAATACAGACTATGGTACAGAATAACAACACTGTAGCATTCTGATAGACGCATAGAATTCAGCTCATAGTGAACACTACGAAATGATCTCATGAAACGCATACATAAAACTGAAACATAATTCCAAAGAAAGGAAATACAGCAAATCAGTAAATATGCAGAAAACTGTCCTGAACTGCTGTGCTGTCAGGGTTCTGCAGAGAAACAGACCCATAGGATGTGCGTGGACAGAGACAGATTAGTTGTTGGGAAGTAGCTGGTGTGCTCCTGGGCCTGAGACTTCCAATGCCACCTGTAAGCCGGAGATGACTGGGCATCTGGGTTTCGGGGCCAGTGCAGTCCAGAGAGCTCCGCACCTGGCAAGAGGCCCTGTCCCAGTTCCCCAGGCAGGCAGGGGGTTCCCTTCTCACCGGTTTGCTCTCTTCAGCCTTCCTCTGCCTCCGTGGGGCGGCGCCCACACGGGGAGGCCCTCACTCACTCACTCACTGGGCCAGCCGAACTCCAGACACCTGCATGATGCTCCAGGAAGCATCCGAGCACCCCACTGCCTGATCAGGTCGGTCCTTAAGTTTAAACACCATGTTCGTCACTGTCATCCAGGAAGCTCGCGTTCTAATGAAACCTAACTTTCCTGACATCCCAAGTTTTGTTATTTTTCTGTATTTTCGTACATTTGCTTCTTTTCCTTCATTAAATCCCATTCACCTTTCAAGGATCGATTCTTTATAAAGCTTTTCTCTCACTCTATATACTTCTCTTTACTAACAAAGCACATCATGCTTTTGTTTCTGTAGTATCACCACAACTGCTGTAGCAATTAACCATCACAGTTACTCAAGAATACCTACTAAAGAATGCCCAGGCCTGGTACTGCACATCTGTAATCCCAGAAGGCTGAGGCAGGAG
Source organism: Fukomys damarensis (assembly GCF_012274545.1). NCBI lineage: Eukaryota > Metazoa > Chordata > Mammalia > Rodentia > Bathyergidae > Fukomys > Fukomys damarensis. Next base: position 17,122,698 of record NW_022900949.1, on the reverse strand, counting down.
GCCCTTAGTTTGAATCCAACCCAGACAATTTAATGACCAAATAAGAACCCGTCTTAAACTTCAGAAATTTCAAAAATTTCCCAAACTTCAAACCCAGGGCCCTGAGTAGTTAACCCCAGAACCACACACACATACACACACACACACACACACACACACACACACACCCACGATCATAGACACACACTAAGATAATTTTTAACCTTCAAATTTTCCAATTAAAAATGCGTGATCAGGTACAATGCTGGTGTGAGCAATATAGTATTGAAAAAAATTGGAAATATCTTACATTTTCATACTCATTGACTTAATAGCCTTTGGGACATCTTTCTAAAATAATAATCCCAAAACATGTGAATAAACTAAATGCTTACAAAAACCTTCATCAACATTATTTATCATAGTAATAATAATAAAAGAAATTATTAATTATAATATATCAAATTGAGTCAAGAAAATGCCAAATCATCTCAAAAATATTTATTACAGGTCTCTAATAATGTGAAGTAGTTCACATTAAGTAAAAATCACAGTAATGGGCCGGGGATTTAGCTCAGCGGTTCAGTGGCCTGCCTTGCAAGCTCAAGGACCTGAGTTCAATCCCCGTGCCAAAAAATAAAAAATAAAAATAATCACAGTATTACAATTACTATATAAAATATGTGAAAAATCACAGTATTACGATTACTATATAAAAATGTACAAAAACTAAAAAGGAAATATTTCAGAAATGTTAGCAAGGAATTTTTGTCAATAGCAATTACATAGATGCCACTTACTTTATCATTCATATGTTTTTATTTTAAAAATATAATTTGATATTATAGGTTAATTCAATTCCTTTTGATACTCCTGTTTCAAGTTTAAAGAATGTAATACAAATTAGATCAAAACTAAAACATCCAATTTGTTTTACTGAATTTGTTAACCAGACCAAAGCTATTCTTTCATAATAACTATTATACCTGTCAACATTTTTGCACTGTCTTTCATGCAGAAAGGTCAGCCTGGCTGTTGTAGTCCAGCTTCCCACCATACAAAGCACCATAAAAGGGACATTTTACTCCAAAAGTGAGACACCTTTATAGACCTTTGCTGAGTGCTATTGATCCACGTATTGGGCAGTTGCACATAAATGTGCCAGGATATAAAGCTCACTTTAGGATAAGAGAGCAATAAACATTTATTACTTGCTCAAATAGAGAATACAATGAAAAAAATGCATGTGCAATGTGTGTTACAGCTGCTAACTCAGTGTTGTTGTTAGTCGTTTACCTTTCTCATTCTCCCTGACATAACACAGTTACAACAGTGAGGGCGACGCAAGTCTCTTCTTTCTTCCCCTCCTCCACATCCCCGGGAAGAGTTAGGGAACCGATATACAGTGAATGAAAAGGGTTTTTCTGAGAAGCCAGGAAGCCGTCCACTTGAGAGACAAGAAAGGTAGGAGAAGATGGGTCTGGAGCCACAGTTATTTTGCTTTGAATATATGCTGAATTGGGTTCCGTGGTATTTTAAACATCATAATCCACCAAACCGCCTCCGGTGACTACAAGAACAACTGCGGGCCCCATACACACCCACTTGTAGTTGTGCCTGCCATGAAGGTACAGACTCTCATTTTCTAATTTTCATACTGAATTAATTTACATAATAATTATTAAAAAGTTATGAACTCAGTGTGTGGAGGTAGATGAGCTGGGGAAGGCCTGAACATAAAATAACAGCAGCAGCATCACCTAACTCACCTGTGTCGAGAACTGACACGTCCCTCACTCCCTGCCACTGTGAGGAACAGCACTTCCTGTGGTCCTCTTTGTAGCACAACTCCTCCTTAAGCTGAGATGGCTCGTGTGCCCGGTGGTATTGCTGGACGCACACACACACACACACACACACACACACACACACACACTGGCCTCTCCATGACACAGCACGGCTGTTCCACTAGAAAACTAGTATTCCAGATTATTTAGCAGACTCCCCAATACACAGCAGCTTTCTTCCTTGCCCTTGACGCATGGGCAGAAGGTCACCAAGAACTTCCGGTCCCACATGCCTCAGTGCTGAGCAGTACTGTGAAGGTTTTGATCTGAAAGCATCCACTTTCAATGGTGGGACCCAGTAAGGACCCATTGCCTTTCGATGTTACTGAAAGTGCCATAGAATGACCATCAACAGCGCATTGAAACTCAAATGGCAAAGAGGACACAAAAATGATCTCATGGCTGCTAAAATCAGACTTGTATTTTCAGACCTCTGTTGCTATGGCAATGCCAATGGCTTTCTTGTAATTCATCAAAAATGAATTTCATTCATAGGCTACTTGTATTTCAGTACTGTTAGTGATGATCAAATGAGTTCAAGCATGTGAGACCCTTAGCACAGGGCCCTGCAAAGACAAACATAGAATAATCAGTGACACTAGCAACACCTTAGTCATACTTTACCTCTTTAATTTACCAAGGTCTTATTGAACACTTCTGCTTGCTGCGCAGCATTTTAGTCAGTGCTAAAATGAGAGACTGAACTATAAAACATATCCTCCGAGCGGCCTTCCGCTAGCCATCACCTTTGTAATATGAAAAATAGCAATAAAATGAAGTAACATGAAACAGGCAGTCACGAAAGGGCAGGCTAATGACACGGCAGCCAGAACAGCCAGGCCTCCCTCCTCTACAGTGGCCTCACAACCGTCCTCTGCTCAGGCAGGGAAACTGAGGGCCAGAGACCAATACACAGCAAACCTGGGGCCTGCAGAACTGGCATTCCGGGCCCAGTGGTCATCTGGCCTGGCCCTGTGACCACGCAAATGAACCTTTCCCACTGAGGCTCAAGGCCTTTGGTGACTGGCATGGTGGTTCTGGTGGCTGCTGTGTGGTTAGCAAGCCCTCCTCCTCGGTGGCTGTACTGCCTGGGTAGTGAGGGGCTTGGAATGAGGCTGCCCGAGTCCACAGAAGTGGAGAGATCGGTTTCTCTACGTTTCACACTAATAAGGCTAAGTAGGTTTCATGTGTCGCTGATGCTATTCTCTTGTGACTGACATTACCTTGAACCAGATGCCCAGAGTTAATATTTCCAGTGTTTACTTTATTGGGCTTTGTTTTCAACATCTTCACTTCCTGTCTTGAGAATTTTTGCTGGAATTGGTAAATTTCTTAAACATTTCCATCAACAGTTAAATTACTACTAGACAGTATTGAAAACTGCATAAAAAATTTGTAATAATTGAAACCTAATATTCACATCAACACTATGTCATCACTGACTCTGGAGTCTTCTTCTAACCCCTGTTCTGACCATTACTGGTACCTCTGATGTCTGGGACAAAACTGGGCTCTTTTTGTGACAATGGTCAAGAGAGTTTGATACAGCTTGTTTGTTTGTATGCCCCAGTTTTCTTGATTCTGCCCTACGTTCAGGTTTTCCAGTTGTTATATTTTTCTTTCCCCAAATAAAAATGAATTTTTCAACTCCTCTCTTGAGGCGTCAAATTTGGATTTAAATCCTAGTCGATGCCTTTGTTGTATGACCTGAATTTTTCTGAGTCTCTGTGTGCATAAGTAATAGGTAATAATGCTTGGATTTTGGGCTGCTCTGAGGATTAGGAGATGCAGTATACACAAAATTCCTGTCACCGTGTCCAGCATGATAAGGACCTGAAGCACATGGCTTGATTAGATCATCACCGTGCTGACAAAAATACAAACCTCCCCAACTGATGCGAGAGAAATATCTGTTGCTGACTCTGTTGCTCTGTTCTAGAGGGTCGGCTCTGATAGCTGAGTGTCCAATATACACTCCTGCAAAGCGAGTACTGTATAGTGGACTTGTGAATTGTCTATACAGTTCACAATTACTGTGTGAAAGCTCACAACTGAAATGTTCATAAGGCAGAGACTTACTGTATTCGGGTGGATACAATCTTATTTGCTCTCCAACAACAACCAATCCTCTGAGGTAGGAGCCCTTATTCCCAGACGAGAGGGTTTGGGGCCAGTGAGGAGAACTGACTTGCCAGAGATCTCACAGCTCACACAAAGCCATGAAGCAGACTTACAAATCCAGGGCATGCGCCTTTCATGCCTGCATCAGAGCTGCCTCTGAGGGAGTTGTGTGTTTAGTTTGTGTAATTGATCCTGTTTTATGAGATGCTGATGTGTAGGTCTGCTATGCTATGTTTAGATTCGAATTCAACTCGCGTATCTAACACCTTTGTTTTCTTTAAGTCCTTAGTGAGACCGGGTCCCTGTGTCTTCACGTTTTGTGGTGATTATACTGAGAGGGTAGCAAAGCTTTATCGTGATGTAAGTAATCACTGATGTTCTTGACAACGTAATGTAATATTCGATGAGATTTTAAAGTCAGGACTCACATCTACTCATTCCCATGAGAAAAAGTATTTTTCAAAATAAAGAAGCATGAAACAAACCCTCACTTCCAGCTTCTGTGGAGTTTTGCTTCCTCAACTGAGCTCGGAGCTGCTTCCGTGGGGACCTCGCTTCGCCCCCGTGGCGGTCAGAGAGCAGCAGCATCTGTGCGTCGCTTGTCCGTTGAGGACGGGCTGGCTGGGCAGGCTGGGTCGGGAACGCCAGCACCTTCTCCCCCCGTGCCATCTGTGCCCAGGTTCCCTGTGGGGTCGACTGCAGAGCTCCGAGTGTCCTCCTCCCACGGAGCCGTTGTTCGCTCCCTCCTGGTCCTGCTCCTCCCTGTCCAGCTTTCCCTACTCATCAGGCAGACTCTGCTCTTTCCAGGGAACGAGGCCGACACAGGAGACACAGGTGGCGTTAAGAGCTAGAGAGGCCTGAAGCCCAGCACAGAAGCCGTCAGTTACTCGGATTTACCGCGCCACTCTTTGGGCAAGGCAGGTACCGGGAAAGGCCTCTGCCACTAGCTCTGCGGTCATCCGGGTCTCTGCAGTCCCACTCTAGTTTCCAGCATCTGCAAGTTTCACGCGAGCGTGGACCACATGCGCGCCGGCAGTCTGGACACCTCAGGATGGAACTGCTGTCTTACAGGGGTTATCTGAAGGGAAAACAGAAGATGGGAGGAAGAGTGTAGCGGAGGATAGTGTTCTAACCCTACCTCCTTCACTTAACTCTTTAAAAAATCTTAAAACATTTAAAAAATTGTCATAGTACAAGTTTTCAGTACATAAAGTTAAATGACATAAGACATAAAGTCTGACGCATCTGTAAATGTCCTTAGGTGTAAGTTACAGCCACAAAATCGTGTGAGTAAAACACCTACTGAGAATCTTCATGGGCCGGGGATTTAGCTCAGCGGTTCGGTGGCCGGCCTTGCCAGCGCAAGGACCTGAGTTCAATCCCCAGGACCAAAAAAAAAAAAAAAAAAAAAAAAAGAGAGAGAGAGAGAATCTTCTATAATAACGCTGTGTGCTCAGTGACTCAAACGGTTCCAACTATAATTTAGTACAATGGCTAGAGAAATATCTAAGGTATGGAAATGGCGCAAAATAGAAAATAATTCAATTCTTTTGACAGTCCAGCGAAGGCTGCCTGGATGAGGTCATTTACTTCGGGAGAGAAGGTGGTGCGCTCCAGGCTGGCGAGCGTACTAGTCAGGGTTTTCCACAGGTGCAGAAGCAAAGCCACACATAGGAGGGGACTTATCACAGGGACTCGTGCACGCGGGTGTGAGGGCGGAGAGGTGGCGAGGTCCTACCTCTGCACCCTGCAGGGGAGAGTCCAGAGTCCGTGATGAAGTTCGTCCCAGTCCGAAGGCCTGGCCAGGTGTGGGAGCTGTTGGCCCAAGCAGAGGGTAAAGGCAGGCACCTTGCGCTGCCTTTGCTCTTACCTGCTCTGAACCCCGTCCAGCGCAGTCCAGGGACACACACAGTGGACAACACAATGTGCAAAGTTCCCGTGGGTCTGCGGCATTCCAGAGTTTACGCCAAGTATGAGACTCACAGCAGTGAGAGCAAAGCGGGACTTCTGGGTTGGAAAATGAAGAGCTGAGGACAGGGTTTCGACAGTTAAGTCTGCAGGGGTCTGCGTTATATCGTGAAGAGCTGGTTCTTTTCAGGGTTGGCACGGGCATGGGTGAGGGCCTTTAATGAAAAGACAGAGTTGTAGTTGGGCTTGGTGTTGGTCAGAAGATGCTCCAGAAAGAGCAAGAGTACAGGCTGGGGACCAGGTAGGTGGTGGCACAGTGAGGAGGTGAGGAGGCCTTGGAGGAAGGTGGGCAGGTGGGGACAAGGAGGAGAGGAGTTCAGGAAATCAGAGTAAGTGAAAAAGTGGCAGTCAGGACTCTAATGTTCCAGGAGGCCAGCTTTCATGGGCACTTTTAAAGGAAATATCACCATTAGGAAAATGTTTCTGAATCTTGGTTGGGACCAGGACTTAGATCTAGATGTTACGTCTTCTAAAGCAAAAGTTTCCCGCTCCAATCTGTGATCAGAACATTGCTTTGTCATTTCTTTTATTCCTGGTTGTTTTGCTCTGACCTTGCAGTATTTCCTTGTGATCGCTTCCACTGCATTTGTAATGAAACGTCATTACCTCCAAAGCAGGATGCTCTGTATCACTGAGCCACACCCACAGTCCTAGTGTTTCCACAGTGCGTGTGGAGTCTCTGCTTTGGGTGGGGTATTGTTCCTGGCACCTGTGTGCGCAGAAGGGAAAGGCAGCTCCCTGTCTCCCGGCATGCTACTGGTCGTCATAGCAATAACGAGTGCGTGTGTGGTGCACGTTACAGGACAGGCGCTGAGTTGCGGGCTTACACTGACCGACTCGTGTAGTGCTCAGAGCAGCTCTGAGCCTGATCTCAGAAAGACCTAAGGAAACCCCTGCCCCGCTGATGAGGAGCAGTTTCTCGGGCTTTGTTCTGCATCTTAACACTTTACCCACTACCTCGTTTGCTGCTCTGTGTTTACGGAGCGGCTGCGATACACATAGTCCGGTGTTAGGCCCTAGATAAAAAGAGAACTAGATAATTTTCCCTGCCTCCTGTGACTTGTACCCAATTCATATTAGCAAATATATACATGTATTCTTTTAAAAAATGTCTAAATCTACCTGCTATAGTCCATTCTAGGTTCCTGATTAAAAAATTGGGAACAAGACATAAAATGCCATAACTATTTGAGGAAGAATGAGAGCACTGGGGGAGAAGAGAGACATTTCAGGAAAGACCTCTGGGAAAAAGTAAGATTCAAGCTACCCTTAAAATAAAGGTGAGACTTACATATTCAGAGGAAGCCAAGGTTTTACTACTTCCGAGCCCCGGGGATGCGTTCAGAATCCTCCAGCTGTTTCCTGTCTCTTTCAGCGTTCTCCAGAAACAATACCCTTTCATCCACTTCCTGGGGGATTATGGGATGCTATTCTTGTAGGAAAATGATTTATTTCAAATTATTTTTCTCTTATTTATTGATCTTCCTACTGCAAAGTTGTGACTATGGTGAATCATCTTGAAAACAAAAGGAGCATTCAGTTCTTTAAATAACACAAACAGGAGAGTAAAAGGATGCTGTGTGTGTTCAGTTTTCAGGTAAGGTTGTCACACCTTACAGGTGATATTATGGAGCCGCATTCCACCGGAAGCAGTAGGAACATCAGACCCTGAATTTCCCATCCCATCCCACAGATGCCCACAGGAGGCCATGAAGGAGCTGAAACCCTATGAAGACATGTGTTGGTGTTGTGGACCAGGGCTTTCTCTCCACAGTGTAACCCTAAAGTGGGGATGTTGAGATGGGATGGGAAAGAGAGTTGAAACAGTCAAGATTTGAAGGCTCTGCTGAGGACGAGAAAAGGAAATACTTACGAGCACCAGGGACCCTGCAGCCCCTAACACAGGTGCTGAGCAGAGGTGGGACTGCCAGTCAAGGCATCCACAGAGTATTTTTTAGAAGGCAGTCTGAAGCCAGGTGTACCTGTCTGCAATCCTAGCACTCGGGAGGCTGAGTCAAGAGGATTGATGTGAGTTTGAGGCCAGCCTGGGTTACACAGTGAGCTCAAGGCCAGCCTGAACCACACAAAGAAAGTCTGTCTCAAAACCCCAAAACAACAAAAAAACAGCGTTAGAAACTAGAAACACCCAGGAACTCGGGATAGAGAAACACAGCTCCTCTCCTAGGTGATGTCTGTACTAGCAGATCGTGCCAGACTAGAGCCGCGTTTCCTGCTTGCAGTGGTGGGTCTGGGTCCAGCACTTCCGGACGGCTGCAGGCCAGGACTGAAGGAGAACTCAAGAGCAGTAACGAGCCTGCGAGGGTACTCTGGGGACGCAGCTGGTGAAGACGAGTTGGAGACCCACAAGAAGAGCTCGGATGAGGGTAAAGGACGCCTGGCCAGGTGCTCAGTGTCCGGGGCTGCCTATGCGGGCCGCCCTGTGTGCTCCTGCTGTGCACAGACCTGTATGTACTGCTCTTTGGCTCACTCACATCAGATCTCGTGGTCCACCTGCACATGTCAGGCTGCTGCTGCAAAAACTGGTCTGTGGCCTGGAAGAGACAAATGTGGCCAGAGCTCGGTACCAAACCATCCGGTCTTTCTTTATTAAACTTCTGCGAAGTAAGCAAAGCGGGTGTGTTCATTTACGATTTTCAGATAAAATGTTGACCTACAGCATGGAGCCAAGTGCAGAGTAAACAGAAGGAGGAGGCTCCAAGCAGGCCCTGGCTGCTCTGCACCACTCTTTCCTCGGGGAGTTCGCGGCTGAGCTCGCGGGGAACGCTCACCAGGTCATTAGTAGGTCAGCAGGAAACTCCTGTTTAATGAAGAGTTTGTGAATGGTGTATTAGCTTTTTAAAAACATATTTATATTTAATAATTCACGTGTGGTCTAAAAAGTAAAATTATTTAAAGTGTGCATATTTTCTTGAGAACAGCTACCACTGCTTTCCCATTTTTTAGCTCTCTTGAAAGTTACGAGGATGGTAATAAATACACACAATACAGAGAATGAAAAGATGAATTTCACGCAGCCCCATGAAATTAAAACCCTAGAAACATATGGTCCAGCTGTTAAGAGTTGCCAATAAATTGTTCCTCCCTGTAGAATTTTTAAAAATTGCCCATTCTAGTACAATTTTAAACACCTTCATAAATTTGCTTGTATTTCTTCCCTGGAGACAGTAATTTAATGCAGGAGGACCTGCTCTCATGACATTCTTTGGTGAAGGCTGTGAACGTCTTTCTAAAAATTTAATTGCTATTAAGTTCGGTATGAACCCTAATATTTCCTTGAGCATTGTTCTCCCTCTGGACTTTTTCTTTTAGATCTGCACCACAGCCATTTCTTTATGTCATTTTTATTTCTTTATGTCTTTTCTTAGCATCTCCGTATACTCCTTTCTCAATTCGCAGTCCTAGCGACCTCATGGAGTTGGTACCCAGCCACTTAATACTGAACTTATATTTTCCAAGCAAACTATTAAGAGATCTGCTATTTCCATATTTATTGAACTCCTAATGAAACTCCACTCACAGTTTTAAAACTGCTATCCTATATTGCAAGTTAGCCCTAGCTATATTTCATTGACGTTTTCATTACTAACCAATACAACTGGATCTAAAACATTGTTCCGAGGTGAATCTACACATTGCTGATAACAGAGAAAATACAAAAGGAAAGGCTTGTTATTAAAAAAATATGTAAAACTATTTTTTGAATTTCAAAAGGTAGAATACTTTAATCATGTTATGTGTAACCCAGTTCCAGTGAGATATTAGAATTGTGAAGTGCGCTCTGATGATATGGACTCAGACACTATTTTGTTATTATTTCAGATATAATTTGAAGATATAGTAAATTTGTTACCTTATAGTGTGATTCAGTTTTCAGATTTTCTTCATTCATCTCATCCTGCTAGCTCCCTCCTCTGTCTTTTGCCAAAATCTGTTTAACCAGATACCCCTGAGAGGACTCAGCTGGTTAACTCCCTGCGCTGTGATGGGGCTGTGTCATTTCCCTTAGGATCATGAAGCAGGAATGTAAGACAAGAAATAAAACCAGGTTAAAAATGTATGGAAAAAGGGAATAAAGAGATGAAGGGGAAGGGAGGGAGAAGGAAAGGGGATGAACAAAGGAATTAAGATGCGTTATGTACACGTGCCACTTCTGCACAAGGAACGCAAACAGAGTGGGGTACTGAGGTTACAGGGAAAGTACATTTTAGGGCAAGGAATGAAGGTGCTGCAAGGTGGGCACGACAGTAATGAGTATTCTCCGCTCAGACACAGCCGTCCTGTCGTCCATCTCAGCAGTTAGTAACTTACATTGCACTCGTTTGCCTGGAGAGTTTTTTGTGTATTTTCCTCTATGAGATTTGTTTCTTTTTATTTTTTGTTTAGGTCTGTCATTTATTTTGAATTAAGTTTTGTGCAGAGTGGAAGACCTGTGTCTGGATTCATATGTATCTAGTTGTTCCAATATCATTTGTTGGAAATGCTGTCCTTCCCCCACTGAATTAATTTTGCTCCTTTAAAAGAGCAGTTGACCATGTGCATGGATCTGTTTCTGGGCTTCCTGTTCTGTTTCACTTATCTGTTTCTTGATTTTGCCACCAATACCACAGTTTTGATTGTTGTAGCTCTTTGTTAAAGTCTTGAAGTCAGGAAGTGCCTGTCTCCTAACTTTGCTCTTCAGTTCTCTGTTGGCTATTCTGTATCCCTTGCCTTACTATATAAACTTGAAAGTTAGTGTGTTGTTTGTTACAACAACTTGCTTCGATTTTGAATGGAACTGTGTTGAATTCATCAATGAATTTGGGAAGACCTGACATCATAAAGCTTATTGAATTTTTCTATCAATGAATATGGATATCTACTTATTTTCATTTTTTGTTTCTTTCATTACAGTTTTGTAATTTTCTTTAAATAGATCTTGTACTCATTTTCTTGGATTTATACTGAAAAATTTCAACTTTTTTGGTATTGGTAAATATTGCATTCTAAATTTCAAACTCCAATTTATATAGGTTTATAAAAGGAAATTAGTATATTAATCTTGTATCTTGCAAATCTGCTGTAATTATCTATTGATCCCATACATTTTTATTTGGTGATTTCTACTGATTCATCTGTGGACAAAAGCCTTGCTCCTTCCTACTTCATTTTCCTTGTATCTCATTGGCTTGTCTATTGCACTGTTAGGTGTCAGGTGTGACACTGAAAATGAGTGGCACCAGGGGCTTCTGTGATGCTCCTGACCTTAGAGGGAAAGTGTATAGTTTTATTACAATATTTTTAACAGATAAAATTAATTATAATTTATTATAGCAATTGAACAATACCAGTTTCTCTGGATAGCACGTCCCTGTGGCTCATTCTTAAGGAGTTTACATTTGGGGAGAAAGAAAAAATAAACAGGAAAATAAATACATATATACACCCCCCTCTTTATGACAGCTCTTCACTAGAATATTGTCAAACACTGACCCAGAGATTACGAACCTCTCTGGGCTGCTCTCTTTCCACCCCATCCTTTATTATTATTAGCTCACTGTTCTAAGATATTAACTCAATTCTTTCTGCACACAAAACTAAACATATCCGGAATGTCAACTTTTTATTCATCTCTATTTCAGATTTCTGTTTCTCTTTGTTCACACCCCCACTCTCACTTTCTTTTTTTTTTTTTTCGAGAAAATCATTCTTTATTCTATCCATCTTTGGAATCTCTATTGATTACCCCCTTTTTGTGCTTTCCTTTTCCTTATCTTTTCCTTCCTATTAAAAGAAAAGAAAACTTTCTCTTCTCTTTTAAATCTCTCCATATAGCAAACTTTTTTTTGGCGTGAGGCTCCCTAAAAGGTTTGGCTGCTATTTGCTGACTGTGGCCTCTCTCTCTCTACATTCTGTCCCTCTGTAACTCATGGATACCTCATGATTTCCCCTTTGACTCTGCTAATATTGCTTTGAAAAACTTGTCTTCTTTTTGCCAGAATGAATCAGTCTCACTATCTTAAACTTTTGGATTTGACATTGTTAGACAGACTTTGATTATCACATCATTCTGGATATATTTTCTTCCTAAAGGTTCTATCAAAGTACAATTTTCATGGTTCCCTATGTCTTCATTGCTTCTAACAACTTTCTTTCAGAAAACTCTATGGAATTTTACAAAATTCTAGAAAGCTAGAAGGTACAAAACAGCAGCTTTTAGCTGCCTTTACTCTCCTTCTCAATTTCCTATCTTGACCTCCATTACCTTTCCAGCCAAAGACTTTTCTCCTTGTGCACGAATCTCATATACCCTTTCCAGCTCTGGGCTCTCTTGCATTCACCTCATATTTCCCAGCCTCTTTTTGACATCTATGCCCACGAGGCTACCTGTGTCCTCAGACTTCTCATGCCCAAGGCCATTCTCCCACTCCTCCTCAGAGTCCTTCTCCCTTAGAAGGCGGGCTCAGTGCTGTGGCACCTCTGTCATGCTTTGGGGCTGTTGGTCCTCGTCGGTTGTGATGCCCGGCACCCCAGACGCTGCCATGTCTCCACTCCCCTGAGACAGGCCTCAGCCTCTGACTCCGGCCTCCTGAGATGGCTTCTCAACAGTTCATGCTTTTTACAGTGGTTTAAAAAACGTCTCCACTGCTATGTTATAAACTACTCTAATGCATGCAAAGATTCCTAATCTATTTTTATAAATTCAGTATTCATCACATAAGCACACGGTAAATACTCAGACAATATTTGCTAAATAAAATGGAATTAAGCCTCCTTTGATTTCCTTTCCTTAATAATTTCTCTTTTGTAATTAGAGTCTCAAAAGATGGCAGATTGCATTTTATCAGATTTTTATGTTTTATTCTCTCTCAACTCTTAATTAAGGAAAACATAGTGTCTTATAACCAATTTGGCTATTAACAAAAGCTGGCACCTTGCCACTGTGTTCAGCAGTTTGAACTACACGACAAAGCAAAAAGAAAGGAAGTAGCAAAGAAAAGAACCTTACTCTTATTAAGGTAAAACCAATGTTTTATGGTTAATGTATTCTAATTTAACCACCTAAGAATTCTAACGCTGCCATAGTTGAAATGACAGGTTCATTCAGCATTTCCCCCTTCAGTTTCTTTTGACATTCTGCAGTGCTACCTTCAGGCTGAACATTTTCTGGCTTGTTCTTAGTGCACCCTGCTCATTGTTGAGGTAATTAAGGATAGAAAATTGCTGTCTTTTAACATTTTTAGTGTGGAAGAAAAATTTTACCGTTTCATTATTAGACACTGTAATAAGATTTGCAAAATGTCACCCCCCAGATTCATGCCAAGACACCCTGAAAGGGAACGGTAGGGATGCAGCTGTGACTCAGGCCACACTCAGGACCGGTGGAGGATGATCACTGTGGAAGTCACTGGCTCCATTCCAACAGCCATATGTGCAGACCTCCCTCTCCGGTCTTGGGGGCCCAGTGGGTGGCTCTGGGGTCATGTTTTCTAAAAAGAAAACCTTGGTGGGGAGGGGAGACCCTTCACCTTTCCATGCTGAAGACGCAAACTGCAATCTCCCAGCCCAGGCTCTGCTGCGGCTTTGGCCTCACCCCGCTGGCACAGAACTTTTTGCATATTTGTCTCAAGCAATTTTAAATCCAGGCAAGATATCAACATTTAAGAAATCATGAGAATTCACAAATACGGTGAATAGTTCACTTAACAAAAATGACAGTGAAAGGCACATTGCTATTAATGCCCCTCAAAACATCCCGTTGATTTGAATACACTCATTCTGTGCTTCTTGCCACTGTGTGAAATAGTTCTGGGAATCCTCTTTTGTGTCTTTAGTTGTGCTGTCATGGCTGCTTTTATGTCCTGAATCAAACTCAAAATGTTTAACCCTCATGGTCATTTTGACTTAGGAGAAGAGCCAGAGTTGTTGGTGACAAATCCAGTAAGTAAGGTAGATGAGAACAAATTGTAATACTTTTATTTGACAAAAACTGCCGTTAATGTTTGATCAATGAAGAGTGATAAAACAATACAGTGAATGTTTAACTAAAAAGAAATCATTATAGTGTGAGACAGTGCCATTAATCCCCCTCAAAGTGCTCCAAACTCTCTCCCTTTGAGTACTTACCACTTCATCTTGGCAGAATGTCTTTTATTGTCATAAGGTTTTTTTGGTACTGGGGATTGAACTCAGGTCCTTGCAATCGCAAGGCAGATCACCGAACCGCTGAGCTAAATCCCCGGCCCTGTCATAAGTTTTTAATGTAAACATTCACCTTAATTTTTAAGTGAGTCCTTGTAAAACTTTGGACTTATGGCTTCTCCTCATAAACTCGAGTGTCTGGTGTTCACACTCACAGAGGAGAAGTTGGCTGGAGTTGGATCGTGATTAACACTTTCACCCTGAGCTGGTAGTGTGTTCACAACACTCTCACCGCTGAGCCGAAACCAGCGCGCATGGTCATCTCATTCTCTGAGCTGTTCTCTAACGCATAGCGTGGGCTGCTCCTGTGGGGGCTGAGCCCTGTGACCGCGGCTTACATCAGGCTCTAGGCATCCCTTAAAAGTTATCAGAAGATCTCAAGCAAAGTCTTGATCATCAGAAAAGATGGCTTCATTTTTAGAATGAAAAAATTTGATTGAATATCACCTAACTATAAATGAGTTGGAAGAATTAAGAATCTATGTAATTACATTACTTGAAAGTCAGAAGAAAGTTCTTATGCCCCAACATGCATTTCCTCCCAGACTCTCTTGGCTTGATACTCTTTATATTTTAAAATATTTTAAATAAAACAGTAAGTCGTCCCTAAGGGAATAAAGATGAGTTAAGTGGGAGTTTTCCTTTTATTTTTAGCTACTCAGAAGGACAAAGTGTATGTTCTTCCGAGACTCGGTTTAGCACTGAAATGCTTCTACACTCACAGCAGAGGGCCCAGGAGACCTTAGGAGAACGCCTCACAGTTCTCTGAGGGTCACATATGTCTTTCCCTACCTGTAAAATAGGAATAGGTCCACTTGCCTTACTTACCGAGTGGCAGTGAGGATTAAAGTCACAAGTAATGACCCACATAGAGAAGGCATCAAGGGGAAAAGTGTCCTTCCTCTTCTTCAGATTGCTATTACGGGCATTCCTGGAGAGCCAGCAATGGATACTGATGGGACAGAAACTAAGGCATGTATTTAGATCACTCCAGATTCTTTGAGAATGTGGACAAAGTGAATAGAAAGGCTTATCTTTACCTTTTTCTTCTTTTGATTCAGGGTCCAGGCTGATCTTGATTTATAGGCTTCAACTGAGCCTTCTGTCTCAGTTGCAACTTCAGGCATTGACTACCATGCAGGGAGGCAAATATTTTCTAAAAATTCACGGGTAAATATAGCTCCATGGAAGACTGGCTTGAAGAGGTATGTACTCAGCAGTGTGGAGCCAGGCGGAAAGATAAGTGGGCCCACGGTGGGAGGAAGGGCTGTGGGCCATCTTGGATACAAACAGCATTGCTTTTCCAGAGTCGTCTGCTGGTTGGACATGGCAGACTGTTGAATGTGAAGACTGAAGGATGAGGGAGTAGAAGAGGACAGAGAAGGATCAGAAGTAAAGACCCAGAACAAAACCTAATGTTTCTTTATTCTGTAAAAAAGATTGGCCTTGATCACTTTCTAGAGAGACTGGCTGAAACCTGAGGATGAAAAGCATGAGTTCCCTTTACTTGGTTGATGAACTCTTACAAATATTCTGAAATCCTATAAAATATCCTTCAAGATAACCCGTTTTAGATTTTATATTTTAACTTATGCTTCTGCTCTGACTTATAAAAGGCGGCAGTGACAGATGGAGAAGTTGAGTGACAATGAAGGTCTCTCACCTCTGGACTGTGGTGTCTTCCTGGACTGACAAGCCCTGGCTGACGTAACATCCAGTTCGCACACCCTAGCTGACGTCACATCCGATGCTCACGTGTTCCTCTGCTTTCGGTGCACAGTGACTACTCAGTTTTAGTATCGTTTCTTTACTCTGTGCATTTGAATTACTCTTTTTGTATTTTAGAAGTTTGTTCACTGAAAGCTCGTTGTAGGAAATAGGATTTAGTGGGATTTTCTCATTTTTGAGCCTTGCTCTTAAGAGCAGTTTCTTGTGTTCAGATTATGAATCCTCTATACAAACTAATTTAAGAAAACTGAAATCAAATTCCTCAGGCCCACTTGCTTAGGTCTTTTGGAAGACACTAAGTCACCCAGTCAGTTGGTGTGAAGTCTGAAAGATAGAGCGCTGGCCAATGTCCAGCAGTGGGGCAGTCTGTCGGGGTTCGCTTTTAGGATTTGCAACTGTCAAGAATTTGGGATATTTTGACTCTTGAGGAATGTTAAATTTTGCTTTGAGAAAGAAAATCCCTCCAAGGGGGAAGGAAGAGGCCTATTTTTCAAGTCCGAACTTGAAGGATACTCAGTAAACAGTGGCTGGGCAAATAAGCAGCCCTCCCGGCCCGGACGGGGCGCTGCACTCCTTGCAGACCCTCAGTGTCCTGGGCCCGCACGCTCCTTCTCACCTCACTCCGCTCTGTGGCAGGAGAGGTAGAGGGAGGCAGGCCCTAGCAGAAGGTTAGTCCTCAAACCAATGGCAGAGGTGGAATTCAAGTCTGTTCGTGTTTCAGGGTGAGTGGGAGCTGTGTAGGTGGCCAACAGTGGCCCCTGTGTGAAATAATTTATTAGTTTCAATATTAGAATGTGAAAACGTTGTCGGGTTCTCAGAAAAGAACGAAATTCTCACAGCGTGCCCTGGACTGAAGCCAGTGGGCTGAGGTAAGTTGAGGCAGTCGGCCTGAGTCGGAGAAACGCAAGTGAGGAAAATGGCATGACGCTTGAATGGAATGTAGCGCGGAGTTTTCTTTAGTTTGGTTTGTCACATTTTGTCTTCTCTTGTCATACAGCAGGAATCACACTTGCAGCTTTACAGCTGCATAGTAATCGATGCTTTTTATTTTCAAATGTCTCAGCATGTCTACGGCATTTAGTGACATGACACTTCTCTTTCTTTCTCTCTTTTCTTTTCTTTCGTTCTTTCTTTTTTGTATAGGGTACCAAACTCACGAACTTTCATTTGCCAGGCAGGTGCAGCACCACTGAGCTACTGCCCTAGCCCTAGACTTACTTCTGCTTATTCTGTGGAGATTTGAAGTTTTCACGAAAGACTTCTGCTTTTTCCTCATCTGCTGAAATGGTTTTCTTCCCAGAAATGAACACAGAAGTTCTCACTCACAGATGATTGTACATTGCTCACTGCTACTCGGTGTAATCTAAACGTATGGTGCATATTTACATTAGAAATCGTTACAGTAACAGACGCATGCCCATTAATCCCCTCTTGCTTCACACGCACTCATCCCTCCATTACCGCCCTCTCTGAGGCGGTGCCGCAAGGCCACTTTGTGTCTGCACTGCGCCGCCAGGTTGTCTCAGTGTCTCGAAACAATTCAGAACGCTTACTTTTCTAGGTTTGTCATTGACTCGGTGGGAGAGCCAGAAGTCACAAGGCAACAGGTTGGGGGAGTGAGACTAGGAGGACACGCTGTGAGCACCCCTGGTGAGCACAGGAGAGAGGACTTCCAGAGCTGCTGCGGACAGCAGCAGGCTAAACACTCCCAGTGGGGGAGGCAGTCTTTCAAGGGGGTCACGACGATGTGTGTTGCACTGTAGCGCTTTTTAAAAGATGTAAACATTCTGAACATTCACAGTATACTCACCCCTTTTACGCCTTCTGAGAATTGCTCTCTCCTGGCTCCATGCGGTAAGCTCCCACCTAACTCTGTCTGTATAACAAATGAGGCTGTGTGCGTGGTTTAGAACCAGATCGTGCTCAGTAAATTCAGTCTGCTCTTGGTGCAGGTTTCAGCTGGAACCCTTTAAGTGGTTTGAATGTGAAGAATCTCCTTAGTAAGTTTGACAGAGAATTCATTGTTGACTAAAGGTATTCATAAGGTAAATTATGTGATCAGCATCACAATTCAGTCATCTGTTTGTGAAACGGAAATCAAGAGTAGAAGTTAAAGCCCAACTACTTGGATGAAGCCTTGTTAGTGTGATTATATTGTAGAACACACTTCTCAGAGGTAAATGGAACCTGGTAATTATAGCTAAAACAGATGCAATTAGGACATATAAGGATGTGTAGTGATCGTGGGGTGGGTGAACAGCCATTTGTCATTTGCATCAAAATTGTGAATATTCTCCCAGAACTTTCTCAGTGGATACATTGCTTGATTTTATTAAGTCCCAGAAGTATTTGTTTATATGTGAGGAAATGTTTATTAAGAAGCACAGCTCCTCCTCCTTGGAAGCAAAGGCTTGTGATGGCAGCCGTGGCACTGGACTCTTGGGCAAGTCCCTGAGCCACCTCAGTTTACTTATGGCTGTGCGGCATGGGTACAGGCTCTGTTTCAGGAGGATTGCTTGATGATTTTTACCTAAAATCTCTCCTTTGAAGATCTGCTCTGCGCTGAGGGCCAATTAGCTCAGTGTCAAATGATCATACGATGGAACCTGGTCCTTGTTCCCCAGCTTATACTCTGGGTGGATTATTACCTTGTTCTAGGCTTACTCATTTTTTCCAACACATCAACCCCTTCGTTTGTTTTTCCTCTTCCTGCAGTCTGTTCATAGTGAACCTGCCTCTTCTCTTTCCAAGAGTGGCAACCGGTCATCAGGAAAGGAAGCCAGGGAATGGCACAGGTAACCAGGCTGGCTTTGAGAGTCAGATATTCTAGGAGGACACAATTTACTGTTATTCTGTGCCATTCCATGGCTCATGGAATGTGATCCAGAAAAAGGAGAAAGTTCTAGGAAAAAAACTAAACAAAACATGCAGCCCTGCTGAAAACAGTCTTTTGGAGATTAAAAATGTAGGCATTACTACTATGCCAAGAGACTCACAAGGAAGTATGTTGGGCAACACAGTCAAGAGTGGCCTTTGTTTCCAAGCTGCTGAAACAGTTACCAGCTGGGAATTGGTTAGTTCATGTGACCTGGTGATCTGAAGTCCATTAAGAGACCCTTATGCAGGGTGAGAAGTAACAGCTACCACTTTGCTGAACACTGTGTTTACCATCTTAGACTTTAAACCGACCTAATAAATAGGACTTACAATGTGCTGCGCAGAGAGGAAATTGGAGCATTGTATTACTTGCCCAACATAGCAGAGCTGCCTAGGGAAGCCAGATACCAAACTCAGGTCCAATTCCAAGACTGTGGTTCTGAACTATCGTCCTTCACAGGGAGCAGCAGATGAGATGGCTGGGGAATGGCAGTGATTAGCTAATGAGAAAGGGCTCACTTGACAGTAGGTGCACAGCGCAGTATAATTCCGAAGCTAACACAGACTGAGAGCTTTACTCATTTAATTCACATGACTTTTTGAGATGCACACCCTTGTTATTCTCTATTTTATAGACACAAACTGAGAGAAGATGATCAAAGCCACATGGAAAGGTTTCTGCACAGTATCTGTGCTAACCACTGGGCACGTGTGGATATGAAAGGTAGTTTTAGATGAACTAATATTGAACTGGACTTTTACTTTTAGACTGAATTATAGTCTCAGTTTCCCTGTTGCACTGGCCACTTTTCACATTCTCAATAGCCACTAAATTGAACAGCTACGTAAACAGCTCCGATATAGACTGGCTCTAACTTTTCAGAAAATCCTAGTGGCTGTGTTGTCAGGTGTCCAGCCAACTCCCTTCTCTCTGAGCACAGAGCTGTATTCCAGAAGCACCTGCAGCTGGGTGCCACCCGACTGACTTCCTGTCCATGGGATGCACACAGGGGTGATCTACACCTTCTCTGAGTCTGGCCCACACATGCTTCCCAGAGAGATGCTGAGCTTTTTCTTCTTTGCCACATGGACTCAATTAAATATGGTAAACTGACAGCCTCAGGTGGAAGATGGTACAGCCCAAAACCCAGAAGGAATGTGGGTCCCTGAAATGCTGGCTGGAAGAAAGAAGTCTACCATTAAGAATCCCTGTTGTAAACACAATGTGGACAAGGGATGTGTTTATGCTGCGTGCATCAGCCGATGTCTTGGTGTTTGGTTGTTATTGTAGCCATCCTGCCAGGAAGCAGTCACATAATCAATAAACTCTGAAGCTGTGATTTGAATTTAAGACATTGAGAAGAAGAAATTTGCTGACAGCCACCTTGCTGAAATCAGCAAAATAGACAAACAACACAAATGAGAGTTGGCAAAAAAAGCTGGTGTGATTAGCCAACAGCTACAAAGTCCAATAATTTTCCTTTCAGGGTTAGAGAACTTGCAAATAATAATAAAAATAGCAAAAATTATTCACATTTTAAATTCTATGTTCGGAAGAACTATGCATTCCTGCATTTAATTCCTAACCACCACATGTAATAAGTACTGTGTGTGTGTGTGTTTGTTTGTTGCTGGGGATCAAAGCTGGGTTCTCAAGCACGTGAGACTAGGTTTCCACCCCAACCTATAGGTACCATTTTATTCCCCCTTTTATGGGGCACTAGCTCAGCAAGCTTAGCTCACTTATCATTTTCAAAACTCTGACATGAGGGAGCAAACACAGAGTCTGAGGGCCTCTAACTAGCGCTCACTCATAAGGAGGTCAGGACGAGGTAGCCGGACAGAGGCCAGAGGAGGCTGGATGCCCTCCAGTGAATGGTGTGCGGTGAGGCGTCTGTGGTGCGTGCAAGAGTGTGTGCAGGTGTGCCCTGCACGTGTGTGGTTTGTGTACACATGTGCACATGTGTAGATTATTTTGTTAGAGGCTGCTCCACAATTGTCATTTTGATAGAAATTGAAATGAAAAGAATGACTGTTCTCCCTCTGGATTTTTCAACCTAAAACATCATGCTTGCTCTTCTCTGTTCTGAGCAGACAGGGAACTTAATAAAAATGTTCCTCATCCACATGGTGCGGCAGATCAGCATGGTGCACGCATTCCAGAACGATTGTGTGTCACATACAGAAAGCCAACCCTGCAGCCATCTGCAGAACCGATTTACTCGTCCCCAAACACATCCTAATTATTGTGTTGCTTTTTTATAGCATAATAGACATTTTATGGAGGAAGACAAACAGAAGAATACTATTTTATCATCTTTTTATGGATGAGAGAATAAAGAATGACCTAGAGAACATCCAAGATCATTTTATCTTACATTCGAAACCACGAATGAAAATTGAAGTACACACACACGTAGACACACAATCCCGTACACATCATGCAACTAATCCTAGTGCACAGAAACGTGGAAAGGAAAATCCCCCAAACCAGCAGCACTGGATGAGATACAAAGTGAACCGATCAGAAGAATAAACGAGATCATATTCAATAATGATCAGCATCACTTCCTGTAAACACAGATTTTCACTCCATTAATCATACTTTGCAGTAATAATTCTTCACAGTTACTCAGCAAGTGAAAGTAACATATAAAAAGACTAGCATACAAGAAAAGAGACTTGTTCAGTGCTTGAGAAGGTATAGCTTTA
Organism: Fukomys damarensis; assembly: GCF_012274545.1. Lineage (NCBI taxonomy): Eukaryota > Metazoa > Chordata > Mammalia > Rodentia > Bathyergidae > Fukomys > Fukomys damarensis. The sequence goes on along the minus strand of NW_022900949.1, from coordinate 17,101,267 downwards.
AATGGCAACAAGCAGAACAAAGAACCTGCCCCAGATCTTCAAGGATGGCTTTGAATAATGCATGTGATGCTGCTTGATGAGTTAGAGAGAAGCAGTGTGCAGGCGGCAGGATGTGGTACTTAAAATATATTATCTGTCTGGTGGGACCGACTAGCAGGTGAGAAGGAATCCTGCACTTCACAGGAGTGACAGTCATGCAAAGTGTAGAGAGATCTTAGGGATTATTTTAGTCATAGTGAAATGGAGGAGGCACAACAGCACCAACCTAGTATCAGATTCTAGAATCTATAGTAAACCTTTTGTGATTTGGAACTTAGCTTCTGGCTCTCATGAACACTAGATATAAAGAGTAAGCAAGGAAGCAAAACACAATGAAAAATCAATACACCGAGGAAGAAAGAAGAGTGTGAGCTAAGGGTTGTCGGTGGCGAGAGTCAAGACTGTCTGGGCCAGCAAGCAGCCAGAAGGTCCATTCTATTCAGAGGGGAGGAGACCTCCCATTGTGTCCCGAAGCCTCACCGGGCCACACTTTTTTCCTATCCTAAGTCAGCAGACTTTAAAGAGAGATGAATTATACAAAATAGAATATTTGTAAGAATAAGGAGCACGATGACATAGAGCAGGCCTGGCGGCAAAGCGGCCTGTGGGGCCGATGGACCGCCAGGACGTACGCAGGTGCGGCCCCCAGCACGCTCCACGTGATGGAGCTGCCCGGCACATCCAGCATCCACCTATCCACTATGGCAGCCGATAACCACAGGGGAGCGACTGAAAAACTAAATTCCAGGTTTCATTTAAGTTTTTAAATTTAAATAACGACCTGGAGCTAGTGGCTTCTATACTGGACAGCACAGGTGCAGACTTACGTTACAATATTTTTAAAAATTATAAACAAATGTCACAATTATTTACTTAATTAACAGTTTTCTGGAGCCCATGACATATCTAGTACTCTGCAAAGCACTTGGCTTCTGATACTCTGGCTCATGTTATACGAAATCATAAATTTATTCCAGATAACTCACATTTCTTACTCAGTGAGAAATCATTAGCATGAGCAGGCCAAATATTCTTTCAGATTTTTCTTAAATATTTCTGCCTATCTTGATCAGAATCTCTACAACGTCCAAGCTATTCAAAGACAAATATGTGACATTGTCATTGATGACTTTCCTAAAGATTGGCCAGAAGTAGCATACTTGCAGAGGCAACTTGACCCAATTTAAGGAGAAATTTGTAGTGACTCAATGTGTACATCATTTTAAAGAAATCTCAACTGTTTATACATGTCAGGATGAGAAAATTCAGTGACTATTGTGTTTCAGGCACTAGTATACTTGGCACAAAATCATTTTACATGTTCTGTTCATATAGTGCCATTATTTTTTTTCTCCTCTCTTTCTCTTTGGCTTTCTGGTTTGTGTGAGTGTGTGCGTGTGTGTGTGTGTGTTTGTGTGTGTGTGTGTGTGGTGTCTGGCTTCACATGTCACAGTGGATCATGCTTTTGGAATGTCAAAATCATGTCTGTGGTCATTGCTTAAAAAATCTTTGGCTACAAAGAGAATGTATTTTTATTTCCAGGAAACAACATTGAAAGATAGTTCTGAGCGGCAGCTTCACTAATACTGGTTTCAGGTTTCTGTGCTTTAGTGCATTTGCATTCCTGTCCGAAACAACCCACTACAGGAGGAACGGCTCACACCCGCTGTGCACACAGGACCAGCAGCCTCTGGTGTGAAGCAAGTGGAGATTTCCCATTGCTTTCCTCAGAGGTGGAAACTAACCCTGTCTTCAGCATGCAGAGATTGACATGACAGCAAAATATACTTTTACCACACGTGTGATTCTTGGGAGTCAGGAGGGGCTGCTTTGTTCTTGGGGTACAGAGTCCCGGGAAGGCACTTTGGGATGACACCAACGCTGCTCCCGGAGCCCTTTCCTGTCGGAGTCAAGTCAGGTGAGATGCGAGAGTCCTGTCTGCTGCCACCTTGTCCCAGTTTCTCTGCTACCAGATGGAAGAGGTAAGGACATGTGGATTTAGCACACTGAAGACTTCACAGAATCTTTTTTGTAGGTAGGGAAGTAAATTATACAAAAGATAAGAAAAAATAGCTTTATGAGTGAGCTAGTAGATCGGGTTTAAGAACAGAATTAAAATTGGTTTTGAATCTGTTTAGGATTAGAGATAGAGAAAGACCTCCATAGCATAATATATCACTGGTTTTGGTAACTTTATCTTTGGTGGTTCTTAATAACAAAATATCTATTGAGCAAATGTTTGTTGAAACCAGTATCAAAACTTTCGGTGGCAGCAATCATAGTAGGTTTATGGCATTTAGAGAAAATTAACTGATATTTTCAGAGAATTTCAGTAAAGTTGGATCTCTGCTGGCTACTCGAAGAGAGTGCGATACATAAAGTTATAAAGTAAGATTAATACCAACATTACTTGTATCGGTGAAATACGATATGTAGCATTAATTAATGAATGCTGTTGTGTTTCTTTGTTATATATATAATGTCATTCACAGATGATAGATAGATAGAGGGCTTTGGGTTTCCCCATGTCTAGCCCAAAGTGAGCAGGCAGATATTTGTTGAATGAGTGAGTGCTCTAATTCACTGTAATTTTACTGCCAGACAATTTAGCTATCTCTCTCCTTCACCTTCTGAGGCATATCTCTCTTTCTTGATAAGTTTTTTCTTCATTCATAAAAATATTATTTCTTAATGTCTTGTAAGTGTTTGAAACCAAAATTGGATTTAACTAAAGCCGTTCTGTACTCTATTTCTGATATCATTGACAGATTCTCCCTGTAACAATGACACGACATATATAGGACAGGTGTAATGAGTCCCAGCAGGCAGGCAGGACCTACAGAGATTTAGTGTTCCCTAAAAGCATGTAAGTTACAGTGCCACGTAAATGGGTTATGACCCACGTCTTCTGCGTCACCCCGCAAGCAGCGTGGGTCCACTCCAGCAGGTCCCAGAGTTGGGGCTGCACAGCCAGAATCCACTTCCCACCTTTGCCCTGTCCATGGGCAGACATAACACAGGCCACAATGTAGCAACCTAAAGGCCCAGTTGTCCCCTTCGCACAGCGTAGGGTCTTCTTGCCCTTTCCAAACGCTTATCTTTAAGAATCACACATAGTTTAAGTTGCCTAAAGAGCTCATTCAAACTATCATCAAATATAGAACATAAACTAAGTCTGTATTTTCTAAAACTTAAGAAACGCCTCTGTCACTAATAGGTGTTTCCTAAAGACACTGAAGTTTTTATTATCTGGCTGAGTCATGTGATTAATTTCAACAGGTAATGGCAGGAACCATGACTCACTTTTAGTTTGGAGCATGTGGGCCGTGGATGAAAGACGCCCATATATTTTCATTGAGAGTGAAATTCACATGTTCATGGCATGTAGCATGTTTGCAATATTAACTTTTCTGAAAATGACGCTTGCTTTTGAAAATCCATAGGGTATGGTTCCATCGTACTGGCCACGGTCCCTGTGTTTGTAGCGTACACACTTCGTATCAGCTCAGTGTTGGTGTGTGCGTCTGGAGCTGACGTGAAAAAACGTGGTAGCTGGGTCCCTGGGGCACTGTTTCACGATTCAAAGTTAGTGACATTAGTCGAGATGGGCTTTTTGGAGGAGCAACTTCGTGTGTGTATTGTAAAACATCCCTAAATAGGCATAGGAATCTGTGGCTGCTCCTACGAAGGCCAGTCCCTCCTCGTGTGCTGAAACCTGACTCCCTGTGCACTGGCACTGGAAGGCGGAATTCCAAGAGGCCATTTGGTCTCTGGTGAAGCCTGCAGGAGTGGAACAAGAACCCTCAGAAACAGGGTCCCAGAGAAAAATCCTTTCCCCATCCATCAGGGGAGCGCACACAGTGTGTTCTGAACTCCAAGATGAGCCATCGTGGACAGGAGTCTCCTGCTGGCCTTGCTCTGGTCCCAGATTTGTGAAAAATCAAACGTCCGTGGTTTGCAAACAACCCAGTCTGTGTTGTTTGGTCACAGGAGCCCAGATGGACTAAGGTAGTAGCAATGAAAGGAGAGGCTCCTCAATTTCTGAAGACTGAGACTCTAGGTGATTAATGGGATGGAATGACAGCTTGTCTGACCCTCATGTCACAAGCTCAGAGCTCAGGGGAAGTGGTCTTGCACCTGGCATTGAAGGCCACAGGTCTTGCGTCTGCTTTCAGTTTTTAGGCTGGGTGACTTATGACGAGGTCAGACCTCTCACTGTTTTCTCAAGAGCGAGGAGTCACTCGCATTTTGGCTGTGGGCTAGGGTCTGCTTAGGCAAGCTTTCCTCTGTGAGTTGCTAAGGGAGTTTGAGTTACTGGTAATAGCTGGAAAGTCCCCATTTGGGTTTCTTCTGAAAACACAGAAGCGTCTAAACACTGAGTCTCACTTCCTCAGTGACCACTAAATTCTTGAGCTGAGTGACAGCTGTCCCTGGGGTTGGGCTGGCTACTCTGGGACCCACCAAGTGTACGCAGCATCAGAGTTCCGATTCATCGTCACTGGTCATTATAACATTGTGTTTACTCTGTCCTTGTGAAACTGTTTTTCCAAATGTGGGTCCGTCCAAGGTGGTAAAGCGAGGTCTACATTACATTGGCAGCCTGGCCATGGAGGGCATTTGAGTTTGTGATAGGCATCTGAATCCAGCATTTGCCAAGTGATAAAAGTTTTAAATTCTTTGCAATGCTCCTAAGTTTACTGTCTTCCTCCCGTGGGCCTTCTCTCCCACCGCAGTACGCTCTACGCACGTGGACCCTCTTGTTCTAACCCTCCATGGGTGCTCTACCTTCAGGGCTTTCTGCAGTAAGGAAACCCCTTCTGTTCCTTTTAAGTGGGACTGTTTATTTGCTTCAACTTTGTTTTGTTATTTACACCTGCCCATTTTCAGAATTAAGTTGGCATGCTTTTGTTTCTACTTCATTTTTGTCAATGTTATTTTTCAGAGCTTTCAAACTCAATGGCATTCATGGTTTGCCTTTGTTGTTTTATGTTCATCTTTTGGACACTTAAGGATAGCAGGGTTGTTCAATGGCTTTGGGAATCATGGTCCCTGAGCACAAGTGCTTACTTATAAGGTTGGTATAAGACTTTGACTTTGGGGAAGTAAGTTTGATGGGATAGAAACCAAAAGCTAACTGGACTGGGATTCTTCATGTCAGCATCTGGAATTTAATCATTTCTCTACCTCTGGAATAGACACAAATGGGACAAATTACTCAGGAAAAAGCTTTGATGAATGACCCTAATCTGTCAGGGAGAATCTGCTTCGGCTCAGCAGTGGGAGTGGCGTGAGGACTTGACTAAGGGCTGTACTCTTGGAGAGTGGGTTGTGTGTTTGCAGCCACTGCCCTTGGGCCACCCCTTCACCAGCACTCACCCCAGGGCTGCTGGCTGAGGCTGGAGAACCGTGCAAGGCGCATCAGGAGTCTCTGATTTAAGAGACCTTTTCCATTACAGTTCCAGGATGCAAATCAAGCCGCACAGTAATGGGTAACAGTCGCGAGGCAGTCCTACTCAAGCCACAAAGCTTCCAACAGCTGGAAGGAAAAGTGAAGACAAAATGTAAAACAGTATTTCCTCTAACTTGGGATCATCGTTTATGAAAGTATAGGTCAGTAATTTCAGAATTGAGATGTGATCAAAACGACAGGTAGCTTTACCTTGTTATTTAAGAAATAGAATGATTGAAATTTTTAAATCTATCATTTCTTTGTTATTCCTCACTAGCTACATCAGTATGAGGAATCAAATAAAATTAAGTCATTTCTAGGATACAGGCATTCTTCTATTTTATGCACATGCCTCTAGACTCAGTATGTGCGCATAGGCACACACGCGCACCACGTCTCAGCAGTTCTCCACCAAGCAAAGGCGATTTTACATCCTTAGGAAGTGTGTGGCAGTTTCAGTGACAGACAGGGAGAGGAGGCGGCCTAGCGTCGTGTTCCTGGAGGCCAGGGCTGCTGGGGATGCGAGAGCAGAGGGTCCTCAGCTTCCAGTGATACTGGGGCGAGGGCTGGGAGATCTTGACGTCCGGGTGCGTGTACTACCACAGGGGTCCTAACGGATCCACACATAGAGCTCACGATGTGTGCACACAGCCCTGTCCCGTGGTGGGGAGAGGGGAAACACCATGAATTTGCCCACAGGACCACAAGCAAGTGCTCGATTTTACTTCCAAAATAGCAGGATCTCGACATAGAAAAGAACAAGTTTTAGGGTTTTTGTTCCTCTTTTTATTTCAGTGAGGGTTTGGGAAGAGCCCTTATGGAACTACTAGAAAAGAAAACTCAATTAGAATCACAGGATTCTCAACTGCGTCTTTACTTGCCCATCGTATGGGGAGCTCTTTACCTTCTGAGCCTCGGATGCTGCACTTTTATTTATTATTGTTATTATTATTGTTATTCTATATTTTTTGGTACTGGGGATCAAACTCAGATCCTTGCTGCTTGCTAGGCAGGTGGCAGAACCACTGAGCTAAATCCCCGGCCCTATTTATTTATTATTAATGTAATTATTAGAGCATTTTATTGCCTTCTTTCACTTACCTATTTTTGTTAGTGCATGTTCGCAGTATGTAATGTGTGCCTTCCTTGTGTGGAGTTGGTACGTGTTATAACATGCTAATTCACTGTTAAAATGAGACAGGTAATGAACATACAATTAAACACATATAGAAGCCACCTTTTAAATCCAAATGTTCTTGAGAAACGAAGCATGAGTATTTAAAAAATATTTTTAAAAATGTATATATATTTTGAAATCTGAGAATTTTATAGAAAAGGGACCCTGGGAGCAGGAAGCCAAACAGCTCCAGGGACTGGTTGGTTCAGAGGGCATCGTGCAGACAATGGCACAGGTGGAAGGAGAGTGAAGTCAGCACCAGAAAGCCGGAGAGAGAGGTGGGAGAACCAGGCCATTGGTAAAGAGAGTGGGACGAGAGAAACAGACGGCAGATTTCCCCTCCCCAGGAGAAGCTGATCCGGGACCGCCAGGCCGCGTGCCAGCCTGGGACAGTTCAAGTGTGCACCATGCGTCCTGCTGGACACGGGTGGATCGTTAGAGAGAGAAGAGGCTGCTCATCCAGAGACTCCATTTGTGTTCTTGCTGATCAAACAAAGGGCAGAGGAAGAAGTGAGAAGATGGCTGTGCACGGACTGGACAGTCAGAGACAGACACGGGCCCAGATGCACTGTCCGTTCCTCTGCATCCCCGCCGTGTGTCTCTCTGCATCGACTTGAAACCATTGAACGCTGTTTCTGGCAGTCAGTGGGATCGCAGACATAAGGCAGTTGCTAACCTTGCCCATCCTCCCATTTGTCACTGTTCTGTCTGTGTCCAGTCCCAGACTAATACATTCGGAATATTTACTTGGGGGTCATTTCAAACATGCCATAAAATTGGGCAACTTTACCACAGCTCATGAAAACATGGACTTGGTGTCGACATCCAAGTAAGTGTTCAACCAAATGATATTTTTTGTGCTTTAAGCCAGAAAGTTATACGGTGATTGAAATCTTCTCACCTTTCTGTAAGTTAGGAAGAGCCATTCTATGTATTCGTTTTCTCATAAATGTGTTTTGTGGCTGTCTGTCTGTCACACACCTCAGGGGGAACAAATACCTCTGTTTAGATAAATGCACTAGTCTAGACTATGATTTTAACTAGAATGGAAGATAGACCATATATTATTATTCAGAAATTTGAACAGTGCACATAAATAAAATACACATAATACAAATTATACAGTGTCCTGTACACCTGTAGGACACACATTGGTTTACAAATAAAGAAAATTACATTTCAAGGGCTAGAGTCACACAGGTCTACTACTAGTATGAATTTTTCATTAACCAAGAGTTGGTTAAAAAAGAATGACAGGGCTGGGGATATGGCTCAGGGGTTCTGCCGCCTGCTTCGTAAGCACAAGGACCTGAGTTTGATCCCTGGTACCAAAAAAAAAAAAAAAAAAAA
>NW_022900949.1:17083929-17092914 GCF_012274545.1 Fukomys damarensis | reverse complement strand
GGATGGTCTGGGGGTGTAGCTCAGTGGTGCTCTACCAAAAACAAAAGCAAATGAATAAAGAAACCCCAAAACAAACAAAATCCAAAAAACAAAGAGTTGGACTTTACAAGGTGGCTCTTGGCATTCGTTATTTGACTGGATTTTCCTCTTACATCTAGAGAGTAGAAAAGTCATCATTTTCTTAACTGGGAATAGATTCCCATGGGGTGACAGGTCATAAGTCCCTTACGTGTTATCTTTATAAAATAAACCCTGGGAAAGCAGATCCTAAGCAGCTTTATCATTAGCATAGGATTTAAGGGAAAATGAGTGGTTTCCATGGATTTGGACAACAACGACATTTCTTGTGTCATCAAACAAACAAACAAATAGAAGAAGAAAAAATGCTAAATTGTAGCTAATTATTATGCAAAAACTCATCTGAAAATGAACCTTAACTTGAAAGGATAAGATGCTGCAAGGAACTGAGCTCGATCCCTGGTACCCTAAATAAATAAATAAGAAAAGATAAGATGTAATTTGCTTTCCATAGTGAAATTTTTACTGCTTCAGTCCGGTGCCTTCACAGGTCTGGATAGAACTTTCCTCCAAGTATGGAATATCAACTATTTATTTATCAATTATTTGTTCATTTATTGGTATATTTAATGTACGCAGTATAATGACATTCCTTGTTGGAAATCTGTATCTTTACATAATCAACCTTGGGTCCTACTTTTCCCCCATTCCCCTGCCTTCCCTTAAGCCTGCCTTTTAGTGCATCTTTGTGGGTAGGCAGAGAAGGGTTTCACTGACATGGTCTCACTGGAGAAATCCTGGGAAGATTTCACTCTGTCTGAATGTTTCCCATCGGTGCTTCAAAATCCATCCCCGCGATGCCCAGCCCAGGGAGGAGCTGATGGTAGCATGGCGTTCACGGGGAAGACCCCACTTCTGTCAGTAGCAGCCACCCAGACGGACAGCCCACAGGGGAGCACTGGAATCTTAGGAGAGAGAGCTATTGCTGGAAGACGCCTAAGGCTCCTGCTTCTAATGAGCTTGTGGATAGCTCTGCTGACAAACGGAAGAGACACCTGTGGGACTCATGAAAGGGTCCACCACAAAAGATTATTTCTGGGAGTCTCCTGTTTTGTCCTAGTATTTCTGGAAAGCTTGATCCTGATCTACAGTATAATTTTAATTATTAAAAATTATATCGTCCCCAAAGCTTCATGTAAGTCTGATTTTTTCTTCCACAGCGTTACAATTTTTCTTTTTTTTTCTTTTTGGTACCGGGGATTGAATTTGGGTCCCTGCACTTGCAAGGCAGATAGTGGAACCACTGAGCTAAGTGGCCCCTAGCATTACAATTTTTCATGTAGCATCCTGTTACAACCTGAGTTTTCAAAATTATCGCGATGAAATTGGTATATGCAAACATGTAAGTTTGGAGTGAATATATTTACATTATCTTCACTGAACACAATAAAACCTTAAATGACTGGACTAAGCAAAAATGCCTCTTAATTTCCTACACAATCTTTTCCAAAAATAAAGCCCAGAACAAAAAGTTATCATGAATTTTAGTTGGTCTGACTTGAATGGACACAATCCTTCTGAAGAGTGTGCAGCCTGTGAGTCAGCCCTTCATGTAGTTAATTAAATGCCACTTAGCCGGCAGTGGGGGACAGAGTAAAAACGTCCCCCAATCACTGCACCAATCCGAACCTGAACTCATTTACAGCAGTCATGTAGGCTGGAGAGTCAGCAGGTGGGGAACCCATCAGCCACCCATGACCACTTGCACATTATCGCTTCCTACTGCGCGCAATTAGATCAGGGATAATTGCTTCGACTTCTATTTTTACTGCTCAGAATACCTCAGAATGTTGGAATCATAATGTTACAGAAGAATCTAAAGCTCTTCTCATTCTTATTCAGGGAGTTTAAGAGTTTAAGTGAGCTGTCCAAGATAAGATCACATGTAGAATTATTAGCGATATTTAAATTAATTACATTGCTGAATAATTAATATCCTTAACCAGCACCGATATTTTAAGTGTAGAATATGTACATACACTTAGACATCGGCCTGTGGACATCCAGTGCAGTAACTTTTTTCTCTAGCACATTCTAATAGTACTGCATGCTCTGTCCAGTTCCTCACATTGTTATTTGTGCAGTTAATTTTAATCCCTCCCTCTCTACCACTGGATAGAAAAGGTCATATCACAGGAATACTGAACAGCCCCCTTCCTGCAGTAATTGGCCAGTCCTCTGCTCAGAACTCCGGCATCCACTTCTTTTCCTCTTGCTTTAAAGTGGCCCAGTCTGCCTGACAAAGCCCTGCAACCTTGTGCCCGCGTGAACTCTGGAAGGGCCCACGGCCTGGGACCGCTGGGGCCAGTTCCGTGCAGCCCCATCCCTCATGTCCCACAGCCGCGGAGGCTGCTCCCGTGGGCCAGGTCCACGAGTCCTTCAGAGACGGCAGGAGCCAAAGGCAGGCGGAGGCAGCAGTGCGCCAACACACCACGAGTTCTCCATCTCTCTGCCCACCGTCGGGGAAGCCCTGCTTGTTCCCCCTGGGCGCTGGGCAGGAAAGAGGAATTCTAGTGACGTTCACTTGTGAGAAATTCTACATCACAGGCATCAAGACAAACCTGATGATGAAGAAAATAATGGGCTGGAACTTGGGAATCCAAAGGGAAATGCCTCAGACTCAGGGGCAGAAATCTCCTGAGCAGGTCTCGAGGTACAAGGCTGGCCAGTGCTGAAGGCATCGGGTGCTTCCTCTCCGATTGTCCTTTGCTGGACTGAAGACAAGGTGGCGGAAACCGGTGATTGCTCTTCCTAGTAGGGACCCTGTGCACTCCTGGGAGCACAGCTTTTTCCAGAGTGAGCTCTGAGACTTTCCTTACTGCTCTGGTTCAAAGACAACCACATATTGTTTCTCCAGTTGGGGCTTCCCGTGAGTTCGGGAAATGTAATACTTTCTGCAAATATGTCAGTCACTCAGACAGGTTTTAACGGGAGTTAGCAGAAGGTAATTAAAGCAATGTCTAATTGAGGAGGGAAACTCCTGTTGCTATTTTCTGAACAGACTGCCCTCCTGGCCTCTCGAAGAGCCTGGGCTCGCTCTCCTCCTCTTGCCTTTGGCGGTAATGCACTGTAAACAGCACTTTTAATGGTTGGCCAGATTGCTCTTCTGAGGTTAGAGTCAAGAAGGATCTTTGGACTCGTGCACAGAGCAGATGAGAAGTTTGCATGATAAGCTTAGGTACTTTAAGATTCTTTGCTCCTTTTGCATAGAAACAGCTCACCTTAAAGTTTTATGTACAGTAAAGGTCTTTTTCCCAGAGCAAAGTATTTGGGGGAGGGATGAGCAGGCAATATGTGGGCTTTGTGGTCTTAGAAAATAGTTTCACCCAGGGCTGTGACACCTCCACTGGCCTGGGAAGTAAGAAAGGTAACACAGAAGGACGTGCTCAGGTGTGCCTGGCTGAGCCACTTGTACTGACTTTGTTTTCCTGTGCATAAGTTCATACTGATTAGTTTAATTTAAACTTTAATATCAGCCTCACCCAGCAGACAGACACCAGTTTGACCTTGATTATTGAAAAGACATTAATTTTTTGACTGTTGAGTTTTCCATGGTTGCTAGGATTCAATTTATTAGGCTGGCAGTCAGCTTCCTAGCCTTTCTAGATGGATGAGCAGAAGGCGTTTTGTCAGTGTTGCAGTAGGAGAAGGGCAGACGCTGGACAGTTGTGGAAAAGAGGTCAGCTAATAACAAATTCATCGGACTTTTTTCTTTTTTAGAAAGTGTCTTACCATGCAGTTCAGACTGGCCTTGGACTCACTGTGTAGCCCCGGCTGGCCTTGAAGGATCATGGTGGTCCTCCTGCCTCAGCCTCCTGTGTGCTGGATTACAGGTGTGCACACCCATCCGCTCGTCTGGATTTTTAGCACTGAGTTAGCTTGTGTTGGCCACACCAAGAGCCCCTTTGAGGGTGAAACACAAATCAGACACAGGGGTACAGAGTGGGCTCGATGGGGATCTTGTTGCCAGGGTATGTGGCTAATGGGTGGGATGGAAGCAGCAGAAGGGAAGAGGGACTTGGATCCCTTTGCGGAGAAAGCTGGGCTCACTTCCGGAGAGGTGGTGCAGACAGCAGCTCCCAGGAACGACGGGGCCGCAGCAGCTGATTGTGAAGTTATACCCTTGCCTGTAATTCAGTGTGACATACGTGTGGACATGTACGTGTGTGCTGGATGCAGACTTTCCACGATTAGCACCTTTTTCATGACTGTTCGCCCTGGGACTCCGGTGCAGGCACTGTTTGGGCTTATCCCCCACTGCTCGGACTCACAACCCGTCTTCACTGTCGCACAGTTCTGTGCCTCTTCTGTACAGAGCTGCAAAGCCCATTTTGTACCGTGCACCTGCCTTTGTACTGTTCTGTGCTTTTTGCTGATTGTATTGTACAGCAGCACAGCACATAATTTTATGTCCTGCTATACATCACAGCACTGTGTGTAAGAGTTATGCAAATAAAAGCAAAGTCACCAGGTTGGAGCTTCCTGTGATCACTGCTTCTGAATTGATTCTGAATGCCTTAAAGTCCTCACTACACCCAATTCCTGTGGTAGGGATAGAACTCGGTTGTTAAACGAGGAAGGCCTGTATACAATACCACAAGGACAAACACAGTTGGAGTAGAGGTATATCTGATGGGAAATAGAAAGTGAGTGCACATTGTAATCTTTCTCTGCATTTCCCTGTTTGTGTCCTCTGTGAATGTACGACACTGAGTTCCCGGAGAGCAGACACGCATGCGTACCGGCTGGCAGCATGTCTGCGGCCACAGGGCCTGGGTCACCTGCCCCGGGGGTGCCACTCCCGGTCACTGTCACTGCACAGGGCCCCTGTGTCTGGGGCGTTCTCATTCTTCTTAAGTCAGCTTCCCCTGACTCATTTCATAGTGAGAATATGATAGACTGAAACTGGCAGGATTCTACAGCTTCACCTTTGTGCCCAGAGGCAGAGGCTGAGAGCCATAAGTACAATGGCTCAGATATATAAATACGGTTGTACTTGCATACTTTAAATGCATTCTCATGAAGTAGCTGCCCTCTCTGCAAATGTGCACGCAAATAGACAGCCGCTGACTCCAACGAAGCAGGGGACGGCGACCCTGAAGACGTAGAGGGACTGGGAAGGCAGACACATGGCCCTGGGGGCTTGTCTCAAGCCATGGCTGCCTTCCAGAAGCTTCTCTGTTGGCCCCCCTCTGTCTTCCAGGTCAGGCTGCTCTCTGAGGCATGTTGACTGTGACAACTGCTCATCTCTGGCAGAGGAACAGCTGGGTGGGGCTGGGCGGGTGACCCATGTGTTGGTGGATGGTCACAGTTTGCTGCCCACAGGTGAGGGAAATGAAGGCAGGGTCCTGAGCAGCACCTCCACGTAGAGACCCAAGTTGAACACGGGCTGTGGGTATCGTCCTTGCGTCCACATCATGCAGGGAGTGTGGGAAGAACGGGGCGGAAGGGGCAAGCGGAGAGTGGCAGGTAGAGGATTCTACTCTGAATTTGTTCTCAGCTTACGCCCGGAAACTGGTGCTGAAAGGACCAAGCAGAGATGTACACAGAGGCCCTACTGTGCAAGTGCTCAGGGCCGCCTTCCACCCGGGGAGTCTCCTGCTCCATCTCCTCAGCCCTTGGACTCCTGGACACCCCTCTCCCCTGTGGGCAGCTCGTCTTTGTTCACGACTGGAAGGAAGTACAAGTATTGTACAAACAGTGAACACACTGGTTTGGTCACTGTATTTGTAAGGAAAACAGTGGAGTTTTATGGAGATGAGTTGCAGCTCCAAGTTCCTGGCAGTCACAGACAGCTTCGGTGCGGATTACCAAGCTGGTGTACCACTCTGGCCTCAGAGCCAGTGTGTGCACCTACAGCAGGATCCCGTGGTCTCACGTGTTGAGGGTCTGCCGACGGTACTGTCGGTGAAAGTGTTTCCACCAGAGAATACTGGAAACAATGACGTGGCCACTTTTATAGCAGTCCAGTGGCTCTTTGATGAACATTATGATGACAGATTAACTGCTGCATTCCACTGTTTTATTTTTCATTGAGTTTACTGGTACTTTTTAAGTGTACCGCGCAGATACACTCATCGTGGGGATCTCGTACCTCTACATGGCGTATCTTGGTTCTCATTTTCTCCCCAGTCCCCTGCACTTCTTCACCCCTCCCCCTTCCCCATTCACAAAGACTTTGTTTCCATTTCTTCCTTTTCTCACATTTTCTCTTGTCCGTTATTTCCTTTCCCCTTCCCACTTCCCCTGCACCTTTATAACTGCTGCATTCCTAATTGTCACTGTATGTGGAGGAGACGTCTCAGTCTGCTGCCGGGCTCACCCTGACACCCTATAAATCTTTCCGACTTCCCCAACACGTCCATATGGGTGGACGGCAGGTGTCTCGGGAAGCGGTAAAGTGTTCAGCAGCGGGCTTGCTGTGCGACCCAGGACGAACCATTCACTGAGGCTCACAAGGTGCCGATGTGACAAAGTGACATAAAGTAGGCAGCGGTGTTTTCCAGACCCCAGTACTGAGAAGTCGCGAAATACCTGTCATTCTGTTAATAGAACACCGACTCCAGTCTGCTGTAATTCTTGCTGCACTGAGAGCTGAAGAACTTCTGAGCCTCAGAACTGGGTACTGGAACCCTGCTGGCTCTGAGTATCACGTGTCCAACAACATCACTCTGCATAAAAATAGAAAATCATGACACAAAAGCTTTGAGCTGCTCAGCTACGTGGGAGCAGAATTACATGGAGAGAGAGTGGCAACACCGTGAGGGTTGTCACTGAATAGAATCGTTTTCATTTTTTTTTTGACAGAAGTACAGTTTTAGTTTAGCTCTTTCTTGCTTTTAAACATCTTTCACTCAAACTGGGGGTGGTGGTGAACGCCTGTCATTCCACAGGAGACTGAGGCAGGAGGATCACTGTGAGTTCCGGGCCAGCCTCAGCTGCAGAGTGAGAGCCAGTCTAAAAAAAACGAAAATTAAATAAGTACATAAAATTAAATATTTTACATAAAAGAAAAATATAATTCATGGTATCTCCCTGTATTGGGAAAAATCAGAGAATAACTCTAATTTTTAAAATTTGAGATGAGCCCCTAAACATCGTATGCAAAGCAGAATGTGTTAGAAACTGCTCTTCTGTCCCTCTCTTTGATTTTCCCCTTGCCAATTTTCCACATGAGCCAGGGATCACTTCATTGTGCATTTGCTCAGTAGCTACGCACCGAGGTTCTCTTGTGTGCTCAAGTGACGGGCCTGGCCCTCCGTACGGGTCCCGGTCACGTCACGGCTTGGGTGTCAAAGCAGAGGACCTTCTGAGGAAAGGGCCCATGTCCACCTCAGAGCCCGAAGCCGAGGCTGGACAGGAACGGAAGGTTAGGAATGCGAGAGGAGAGACACTGCCTCGGAGGAAGCCCTAACGTAGGGCCGCAGGACTGAAGACAAGCACTGGAACCTGCAAGTCAGTAACAACTGCAAAAGGAGTCAAAAGAATACAGAATGTTGCACGCAACTCCTGGAGCTGGACAAGCACCAGTCAGAGGCCTCTGTCTCCACACTTATCTGCTGACTCCTGTGGTGCAGTTCTATCTCCACACGCAGGTAGGAGAGCCTGCTTCCTGCTTCTGGAAAACCCAAAACTTAAATTTTCAGGCTTCAGAGATTCAGATAATCAGTCATTTATTGAAAGCAGTGTCCTAGGTCTACATTGTGACTTGGCCAGACAATGAATGACTTTGCTTAGATTGCAACTAAAGCCTGTGGAGTCAACATTAATTTTAATGTATTTCTTCAATAAGTAAAGAGAGTAATTTAATAGAAAGGCTCCTCTTTAAAGGAAAAAAGTTTGAATTACACTTTTGCATAACTTTAAATTAAATCAACTTTACCTGAGTAGAAACAATGTGTTATTCAACATCACAAAGATAGTTATGGCTCAGAAAAATATTCCCATCTTGGCAGGTCTTGGTGGCTCATGCCTGTAACCCCAGCACTCAGGAGCCAGAGGCAAGAGGATCGCTGGGAGTTTGAGGCCACCAGGGCTACACAATGCATTCAAGGCCAGCCCTGAACTATATAGTGAGACCCTGTCTCAAAAAAAAGAAAAGAATTCCTATCTTCATCTTCAAGCAGTTGATAGAGGTACAGGGAGATTCTGAATTACAGTTTAATTCCAAGAAATGAGTTGTGTGGTTATCTAAGTTATTTCAATTATTTACCCTTTTAGTATTTGCCTCTATTCTTACGTCATATTTGTGGTCTACAGATAAATATAAGATAGGCATTTTTTTCTGTTTTTATTTGAGTATCTATTGGAAATGAAATAGAATGCATTCCCTAATTTGGAGAAAAGTTCTCTAGTTTAATTCTAGCAACTGCACTTTTCTGATAAATTTAGAAAGAAAATAAGAATATTAAAATCACTGAAAGTAAATTATTTCTAGTTTATCGTTTAAAAAGGAACCCACTTAACACCGATTTCTATTTAGTAATAATTCAAAGACAGGCTTTCCTGTGCCGTTGTTAGTTTCTTTAGAAAAATTAAAAGATTCTGGTGTGTATTTCTAAAAGTGAATTCTTTCATCGCTTATTTTGTTTTTTGTTTTTTGAGACAAGGTCTTGCTACGTAGTTTAGATTGGCCTTGAACTTGTTATGAATCCCAGGCTGGCCTCAAACTCATGGCAACGCTCCTGCCTCAGCCTTCCAAGTGCTGGGATTACAGTTGTGGCCACCATGCCTGGTTATAATTTATTTTGTCTCCTATTTTTACCCCACATTAATTAGAGCTTCCACATTTTAACATGCACCATGTGACTTAGGACAATTAACTGTGACTTCCTCTACCTCCCCTGTAAATAGCTTGATCTTTTTTTTTTTTTTTTTTTTTTTTTTTTTTTTTTTTTTTTTTTTTTT
>NW_022900949.1:17079637-17083860 GCF_012274545.1 Fukomys damarensis | reverse complement strand
TTTTTTTTTTTTTTTTTTTTTTTTTTTTTTTGTAATTTCTTCATATGTTGTTCAGGGAAAGGGAATTACTCAGTTTTAATCACCGTTCACTTGGTGATGGGTGTGCTGTCAAATCGAATTCCTCCTGTGTGCAGCTGGCTGTGCAGTGTGCTTTGGTGTGGGTCTACAGCAGGACCGAGAATCAAGTTGGAGACATTATTAGAGTGCTGGAAAGGACCACCTGGTTTGAATCCAAATATTACCACTTTATTTATTTCCCGTGGAGGTTTCAAGTAAATTGCTAAACTCCAGGTAAGTTGATAGAATTGTGCTGCCTATGACTTTTCCTACCAGGAAACTGCCAAATTTAATTAAACAAGGATCCATTGGGAGATTTACGCTGCCCGCTTCACAGTCTGAATCTGACGCCCCATGTTAGAGAATCATATCTCTACCCTTTTAGGAAGCTGAGCCAAACGTGCTTGGAGGACCCTATAAATCTGTGGCTTGAAAGGATTTCCTGTTAGCTAAGCGTTCAGTTAGCAAGGGGCGGTGGTGCAGGTGGAGCCGCCAGAACCCGAGAGGCCTAGGACTGCAGACAGAGGGTCTGACACCAGGGCCCAAAGGTAGCGCTGTGCTGATGAAATTCTCTCGGAGACTTCTTGAGCTCTGTACAGATTCCCAAGCTGTGCAAGGGATAAAGTCCTCAGGTCATCATGTTTTGATAAAGAGAATTATTGTTTCTGACTCCACCTCGAAACAGTGCATTTTTCCCAGCGGTTGCCATGGGAGTACAGGAGGGAGCGGGGCGTGCAGGCCCCTGCTTTCCATTTTTCTTACCTCCCAGAGAGGACTTCTGAGTTGGAACTCGGGTGGTGGGAAAGGCGAGACAGTCTCGACCTGGCTGTCGCACTGTGGACAGCTGCACCATCCGTCTCCGGCGTGGAGCGCCTGCTTCTTCGGGAAGCAGAGCCATAGTGGTTAATCTGCCCTGACTTCCTGTGTGTCACTTGGGTCTCTGGAGCCCTCTCTCCGCACCCTTAGGCCCCATGTTGGTTACTCTGTAGCTCGATGTTACATTCGATCTCTCTTCCACTGCAATCTGTTCAGGAGATTGTGCTAACTTCCACCTTCCTTCTCACGGATCGTAAAGGAATTGCTAACTGCTGCCAGCCAGGCACTGGCCAATGCATTATACTCTCATGCGCGTTAGATTTACGTGCACTAACATGATGAAGTTTTACAAGAATCCCACCGAGCAAGTGGAACATTGGTTCCCACTTTGTACATAAGAAAAGTGCCATGCAAAGAGTTGGAGCAGCTTGCTAAAAGCCACAGTGCTGCATGGATGGGGGGCAGGCTGGAAATGTACAGGGTGTGGAGCTCACCTTTCTCTAAGCACTGTTGCACACCATCCTGAGGCATCAGCGTCCTGGGGGAAGGGACTACTTGTGCTGAAGTCGTCCAACTACAGCATCATTCCTGGCCCTTTCGAGCATGGTTTCCATGTCTCTCATAATGAAAGATCCAGACACAGTTGCTACCTTACAACACCAAACCTGTCAAAACTCAAGTCCTCTTAGATGATTAGAATGTAGACAAGGGCTGAGAAACTCCCCTCTGATTTTAAAGAAGCGGGGATGGGGGCCGGGAGATTGGGACAATCGTTCTGTGAGCACAGAGAGCCTCGGCCCAGCTCATCACAGCACACTAGCATCTCAGGTTCTGCTGGCTTCCAGGGCAGCACAGTTCCCACGGTGCTGCAGGGCCGGGCGGGGGTTCCTGCAGAGGGCCAGCTGTCAGGCCCAGACAGGAATCGGAGGAATAGGAAAGGATCTGAGGGGACCTGAAGTAGGCAGGCAGAGGGTACTCCCTGGGAGCTAGGTGCTGGAGCTGCCCCATACGGGAAGGCCTCGCCTGGCTCTGTGTCCAGTTGGAGAAGGTCTCCTGCAGCCCTTGCCCAGGTGCTGGACAGTCCTCCCATGAGCTGCCCCCGGAGTGCAGGTCAGCATCCTGCCCAGGCCATACACGTGGGACTGGCCTCAGAGAGCTACCTGCAGACCCCAAGGGAATCCGGGTTCCCAGGAAGTGGGAACCTGACCTGGAAATAGGAAGACGGCTCTTTAATTATGGGGACGGCACTAAAAGCCACCCACCCCTTGGGTGAATGAGGTGAATCTGCTGACTAGGAACTAAAACCCCCTTAGCTCAGAAAAGTTAAACCTGCATTTTGTTGCGTTTTCTCTTAGGTTCCCGTGCTTCCTTTTCAACACAGAGATTCCAGTTTGCTTTCCAAGCCCTTCACCTTCCCTCACTCTTCCCTGAGGAGAGACTTCCCAGACCTGTCCTTGCGTTTCATTCTTCTGTGAGGAACACGCATGCACCCAGGAAATAAACAGGCACCGTTTTATCGAAATGGACTTAAGTAATTCCTTGTGATTAGCTTTATCAGATGACTTTAATTTCTCCCTGTGTTGTCGACTCTTTCCCACGTTCGCTTTCCACTAAATGGAAGTAATTCTTAGGAGGAAGAGAACTACCCGATGATCAGCCACACTCAGAGAAGGAAAGAGTTTGAGGTGAGGAGCTGGTGCACGATCACATGGAAACGTCAGGATCAGTTAGCTATTCATGGTCAGACAGGAACAAACGTCTCTACACAGAGGAACTGTTATTCTTGGATTCCAGCTGAGAGGAAGAAGGTTGAAAGATTTTGACAGGGAGGGTTTAGTCCATGTCGCATGACATGTTTTAAAATTGCTAGAATCTGCGCACGTGCACACACACACACACGCATGTGCACGCACACACATGCGCGCACACACAGGTCCTCTCTCTTCCAGGACTTGGGATATTTTTCTTTACATAACTGTGCAGAGCTGCCTTCATACATACTTATTGGGCATCTTCATAAAACAATATCCTGAAGAATGTAACTTCTGTAGCTCTCGGCCACTGCTAACATTCTCTGAACTTCTGTTTGGGCTTTCTTTAGGTGTAATGAACAACCGTTTATCGCTGACAGTTTTAATGTGGCCCTGAAAAGGTGTGTTATTTTAAGAGGTTCCTATCTTCCATGTGGCTTGGGAACATCTGCTCAGACGAGAACACACCAGTGAAAGCCCTAGTCTGCTCTTCTCAGCTTGAGTCCAGATGGTTACATTTATGTACTAGGTACTGTTTCAATTACATACTTGATTTAATTTATTCTATTTTATATGTGTAATGAAACTATTTAAGACAACAAGAAGTCATAATGCATTTCTAAAGTCCTAAAAGTTCAAGCTCTTTAAATGTGTGTGTGTGTTTGTGTGTGTGTACGTATTTCTGTTAAAATACTTTGAGATTACTATTGAAACCTGTGTGCACTGCATACTAGTAAAGAAAAAGTTAAACATTTTCTCTGGGTGAATTATCTAAATCTAAAAATCAACTTCATTGGAAATCTACTTTCAAGAAAGAAAATCATTAAAAATAGCAATAAAATTCTTATTTAATTCAACAAAGTTATACATAGCCCATCATAGAAATGTATAACAAAGTGATTTTTCTCACTGATCATTATTTTTAAAAAAGTGACAATGCTATGTAAATGATTAAAAACAAATCAATTTTTAGATAGTTTTGCTTCAGAAAGGATGTTTCATGGTGCTTTGGGACAATGATCTTCAGATGTTTGTTACTGTTTGCTATTATTTTGCAAAGTACAGTCTCTTAATCATTTGTAGGCTGACATACAATTTTTTCTCATAAGCTTAGAGTTGCAAACAATGCAAATTTTAGTTAACTATAGTATAGACAAATAAAAAACCATGAAATTGCTCTCTTAAATGCAGTGAGATTATAATAACAAAGTGACAACACTGTATCTTATTAAAGAAATATATACAAACTCTTCCTTTTCAGGTAACTGGATATTGTTCCAGTTTCTCTTTGAACTTGTATTTCATTTTTATTCCTCTATAGGTCTTATCTTAATATAATATTTTTACAATTATTTTCACTGTTTTATTATTCCTTCTGTGATGAAAATAAGCATATTAAAACCAAAATATTTAAATATGGCCATATAGCTCTAAATGTTGTATATAGCTCTAAATGTTGAATTCTCATTACAAGTATTACTTTTTACAAAACTGATCAAAATAGCACATACATTACCCAATTTTATATTCAGCAAATGAAAAATAAAATTTAATTAGAAATTCATATCCAAATAAAATATATGGATTTTTTTCCATATA
>NW_022900949.1:17007110-17079021 GCF_012274545.1 Fukomys damarensis | reverse complement strand
TTTTTTTTAGGTACATACTGAGAAAATATGGAATGCTGTAGAATTTCACTAAAGTGTTTAAAAGTTAGATCAGATGAAATATAGCAATGATCTGTTATTTTAACAATGTAATCTATCAGACTGAGGAAGGAGGATAAGATCTGGTCTCAAAATAAAAGATCAAAAGGGCTGGGGAGGCCCTGGGTTCAGTTCTCAGTGCCAGGAAAAATCGGTGAGCCAAGTGTGGTGGCCAGGAGGGGTGAGCACTCCACTGAGAACCTGGGTTCAATCCCTAGTGCCCCAAAAACTTGTTCTGAAAACAGATCACTGAAACTCTATGACTTCAAAAAATGTATTATCCAGTCATGACACTGCTTTAAGAACGTTTCTATTGCCTGTTCTTTGTGTATTTGCTTTTTTGTCTTTAAGGGACTTACTTTCTCTTGACCTTTTCTGTGGTATTACAAGGCTTGAAAAGATGCCCTGAATCTTCCTCCTTTCCCACCTCCTCTCTCTTTCCCTCTTCCTCCTACTCCTCTTCTTTGCATGTTGGGCTCTGCTTGATATTTTTGTAAAACATTTTAGATCATTTAACACAGCATTGCCTCTCTCAAGCACATGGTCTGCCAACCAGAGTGTATTAGAGAGTCACTTTCCCTTAAATCTTTATACAGAAGTGCACACTGGTGTCCTTGCTGACAAATTCCAACAGTGCTTTAACAATGTATAATCTTCACTTTTAGAACATTTAATTCTATTTATAATTTAATGTGCAAATCAATTTGTTGGTCTCTATCAAAGAGATCTTGGTACATTCACAGCAGGTGGCCTTTTAAAACTACTATTAAGGCCTCTGCCTCGGGAATCGGCCATTTGACTGAATCCTACCAAATGGGCCCCAGGACAGTGCTATGGGACATGACCGTCACCGCAAGCAGAGGCCTCTCCTGGACGAGCCGACAGCAGCCAGTCTTTCCTCAAGGCTGCAGCGGAGTCATGGAGTGTCTGTGCATTTGGAGTGTCATATGGAGTGTCATGGAGTGTCTGTGCATTTGTTCTGCTGCGGATCGGGATAAGGAAGGGCAATCACGCTCAGAAGGACGCTGGTCGGGAAGGCTGAGCTTCCTCTCAGGGATCGGGAGGAGTGCGTCAGCCCTCCCTTCGCGCACCCTCCGTCTGTCCCTACACAACTGCCGGAGAAGGGGTTTTCCTTTCAGTCCGCACAGTCTTTATTCCTTGAATTTCACACTAACTTAGAAGTAACTGCGTCTGCATCTTCGTTTGTCTTCTTATTTAAGGAGATGTGGACTTGGTACAAGGTACCCGTTTGTGGGAAGTTTACATCTTCCAAGAGCCACAAAGCAGCAAAGCGGGAAGACAGACTGAACTCGCTGTTCGGGGGCCAGATGTGCGGTGCAGTGGCGTTTGCTTGGTGTTTGCGAGTCTGTGGCTTTGTTCCCCATGTTGCAAAACATGAATTAATAAGTAACAGATAAGTTAACTCCATTTTCCCTCATACACCTTTTTACACTTTACTCTTTCAAGACTTTTTTGAAAGTGATATATTATGTAATCATAATTACTTTCACAAGATAGATTCATCACATTTTATAGAGCCTGAAACATACACTTTTGGGGCCCCTCCAGAAACATTAAAAAATAATGAGAAAGTTAGTATAGAATGAAATTTTATTCAGAAAGGGGAAAGATATGCAACTGCAAACTTTATACAAGTTTGCAACTATGACAATATTAAAACAACTCAAAAAATAAGTGTGCTCGTATTTGAATAAGCTACCTAGCCTAACTCTGGAACATTCTAAAAAATTTGTATCATACTAAATTATTAGCTTTTCTTATTGTTTATAGATGGTTCAGAACATTTAATTTTTCCTTTAACGTGCTTCACAGAAGTTCTAGTTTTTTCAGTGCTGAGGATTAAACCCAAGGCCCTGTGCATGCTGGGTCCACTAAAATATATCTCCACCCCTGTTAATTGAATGTTTTTAAGTAATTGAAATAAATTCTTTCAGTTTTACAACTTGCTTCTGGAAATGACATGTAAATTTATTAGTGTGCAGTAAAATTTGTGAAGACCTCTATCAAGAAATTAGACTCTATGAAAAATACCAGTTACCTATTATAAAAATAAGTAAATTATAAGGTTGTGGGGGTGTTTCAAATTTTTCTCTTGGCTTTCTTTCACTTATGATTGATGGAATTGATTGATGAGCTTCATTAGCTGATTTGTCAAAAATGTTCCATTTCTAGTGGCGCAGTTTAGAGTTGATATTAACTGAATCAGTGCCAGCATTTTGTGCCAAATCAGCAAGAATTTAAAAATCGTTTGCCATGTGTTTAGATTATATACTTCTCTCTGTATTAGTATTATCAAATAATTAAAAAGCCTTTTCATTGCTTCTGCTTCAAATTTGTTTCTTAACTTTAAGAAGTTATTGCTTTTGGTATAATCTGAGAAATATTTACTACAGTTTATTTTCAGTGTTGGAATCAGTATTCTACCTTCTATATTTACCTTTTGGTTTTGCTTTGTATTTAGTTCCATTTTTGCCCCTCTTTCTGTCATTTACTATATAATAGATGCACTTTACA
The DNA here is from genome assembly GCF_012274545.1 of Fukomys damarensis. NCBI lineage: Eukaryota > Metazoa > Chordata > Mammalia > Rodentia > Bathyergidae > Fukomys > Fukomys damarensis. The sequence continues at coordinate 17,076,429 of NW_022900949.1, read as the reverse complement.
ATGATGGAAACACACCTATTGTATGTGTGTATGAAAGGAGCTTGTAACTTGCTTCACTGGAACTTTCTGGGATGCCCTTCCAACAGCACATGCAAGTTTTCTGTCTTTCAGATAAACTTGTTCTATCGCATGTTTCACTTCATTTGCTGAGTCCATAAGTGTGCATTTCAGAGTCCTTCAACCATCATGGGAATCCGTTTCTCAGGTCCAAACCCTGCACCAGGTAGACTGCTTTGTTAGAATAAAGGGAAAGCCAATTTGTCGTCTATATTTAATCCGAGGTGATGACTCTAAAAAGAAAACACAAAGTGTGCAAAAGGCTGAAGAGTTCAATTTCGTATCTCGTTACTTTTCCCAATAAAACTAAAGACCTGAGCTGGGCACGGTGGAGCCTGCTGTTGGTGTCACAATGTCAGGTTGTTGGAGTGGGTGAGGGGAGGGAGCAGGAGGCCGTTCAGAGCATGCACAGCTAGACCTGCTGCTGAGAGTAACACTGGCTGGAAACTGTGGCCTGGGCACATCTGGAGCTTCGATCAGGCCCAAGTCTTCCACGCTCTGTTCTCCCAAGGATCACAGGGCTCGAGACTGATGTACCACGTTCCTACTCTGCTCAGGCTGCTGCCACAAAATGCCACAGACCTGGTGGGTGAAACTGCAGAATTGTGTTTGCTCTCGGTTTTGAGTGCTGGAATGTCCAAGAGCAGAGCACTGCATGACTGACTTCCTGCTGAGGACTCTCTCCGCTGTGTTTTTCAGAGACAGCAGAAGGACAGGGAACATGCTTGGGTCTACACTACAGACACCAGTCCTGTCAGGCCAGAGCTCCACTCATACCCTCCTTAGTTTCTGACTTCAAAGGGTCAGGGGAGACATTAAGGCCTCGGCATAGGAACTTGGAGAAACAGGATTCAGTCCATAGCACCATGCACCTCAAAAGTGTCCACAGAAGAAAATTCTAAAAGCCGAAGTAAAAATCTTTTGTTATGAAAAAGTGATTAAATTTGTTACTGTTAGAAAAAGAATATATGTGCACCCTCACATGCAAAGCACACTCAAGCCACACTTCTGCAAGTTTTTCTGAGTTGCTTTTGACCTGAAGACCGTGAGCTAAAGACCTGACATAATGGTGGATGGGCACCAAACACCTCCGTGCATCTTCTGTGTGTAGCACAGGCTCCTGGGAAGACACTGCTTCTTACAAATCCTGAAATCCTGAGAACGGTGACACTTTCTTAATTACAGTTCAAGATGGTGAGTGATTCTCCATGACTCCTGGCCCTGTCATAGTGGCTTTTGGCTTTGCAGATTCACCTAGTGTCTAAAGCTGAGTAGTTGAGGCCTCTCTGTGGGTGGGGAACATCAGTGCATATGAGGCTCTTGGTTTTACCCTAGTCCCTCAGTATCTCCCCAATTTCTCACTGACTATGTTCTCCCCACTTGTAGTACCAAAATCTAAATAATTATTGAGCGCTGCATAAAAATTACCTCAAGGTTAGTGGTTCACTGTCACAACATGCACTTGTTATTTTTTGAGGGTAGAATAACTAGGTTGAAGGCCTGCAGAAATTGCAGTTCAGGATGTCAGCTAGGGCTGGGGACAGAGCCGTGCACAGCAGCTCCTTCACACTGTGGGCAGAGTTTTGCTGTTAGTAGTAAGAGGACTCAGTTCCTCTCACTGGCCACTCTACTGTCCTCACGGTGTGGTAGCTGCTCTTCTCCAGAGCGGGCCATTGAGAGGCCAACCAGGAAGTAGCAGTGCTGTCCTGGCCTCCTCCAGAACTCACACAGCATCACCACCACCACACTCTGTGAGTTAGAATCAAGTGATTAATTCCAGCCCGCTTTCAAGGGAAGGAGAAACTAGGCTTTGACTCTCAGTGGATGCATTTCAAGGGCATTTTATACGTATTTCCAAATCATGATATAGTAGCTAAACATTAGGGGTGCACGAGCCCACACAGCACATCGGTCTTCAGGTGGGTCCAGATGCAGCTTTATTCTGAGCGGAAATCTCAGTCCACTTGCTGTGATTCTCATGGGTTTGCCTAATCCCAGGAATAATTTTTGTTTCCCTTACAGCGATGACTGCAAGGTCTCCAGGAGCCGCATTTGCATTCTGCGCTATCCAGAGCATGAGAAAGAACATATCTGATTCAGTTCTCAGTTAGACTGGATTAAAACAAAACTTGGCCAGGAAATAGGATGATGCTTAATTATCTCTAATTAGGATACACATGCCATATCTCGAGTGAGAAATACACAAACTATTGGCTATCACTTCGTGACCATACCTAGGGGATTTATTAATAAGATAAACATAACTCAAGTCTTAATTTTTAACCTGAAAATGCAGAAAACTTGGCGGTTATTTGCTCTGCCCTAAGGGTACCCCATTTCGATATGCTTACAGTAGAGTGTGAGATCTCCTGACACAGCTCGAGTCTATAGGAGAGCCCGGCACACAGTAGATCCTGAATGAAGTGGTGCTGGAGTCACCAGAGGATGAAGGGAGCAGGTTAATACGCAGTGTTACGGAGCAAAAGCATCACCGGCACTCAGGTAAGCTGCAGGGTGTCCATGGCAATCAGCCTGTAGGGCCTCTCCCATCTTGGAGTCATCTTGGCTCTGCTCGCTCTTCTTCACGGTCTCCGCTCCACCTCCTCCCCGCTCCCGGCCCCGCGCACAGCCTTAATTTCCCGGAGCAGTTTCCTCAGGCACTTCCTCTTCTGCAGTGGAAGGAAGTCAGGGTGCCAGGTGCCAAGAAAGTCTATCCGTGTCTCCTGTCATACACCAGGAGCAAGTACAGAAAAGTGCTCCTCCTCAGCCTTTTCTGGACTTCAACAGCGAATTAGTGTCTGTTGATGAAGTCATGCCGATTGGTCTCTTTCACGAATCCACTGAAACTATGCAAGAGACGGATAATTTTCAATGAAAAGTGCAAGGTAATAAGATATGTGCTATGTGAGAGCGCAGCCGTAATGGAGGGCACCATTGGGCCCTTGAACTGGGTGCTTCCTGAGGCCTCTGCATTTGCAGCACGTGCACAGCCCGGCCTTCGTGTGCCAGAACAGGCAGGAGCCCCGTGACGGCAGGCTTAGTGAGGCTGGGATGGAGCGCTCTCCCTCTAGGTGAACTGGTGGTGCGGCTGCCCCAGCAAGCACAGGGGGCTGGGTGGCACAGCAACAGTAGTTATGGTCCCACGGATCGGGAACTGCAAGCCCAGAGTCACTGCTGCAGATTGGTTTATCCTGAGGCTGTCCTTGCATGTGGTACACGTGGGGCATCTTCTCCCTGTCTTCCCACTGTCCTTTCTTTATAGGTGACTGTGTCCTAATCCCTTCTCATGAGATCATCAGTCATCTTGGGTGAGGGTCTACCCTGCCAACTCCATTTTCCTTTAGGAAGATCTTATCTCCAAACTCCGAAGTATTGGGGAGCAGGGTTGCACTGAGTGGATCTGGGGGAACAAGACCCAGACCATAATACCATGACTTCTCCGAGGTAGTACAAGATACCTCTGTGCCTGGGCCCTGGCGCCCTCACTCTGGGAGGGTGTGTGATTTCAGCAAGTGTGCGGCCACATGTCCAGAATAGATGAGGGATGAAGTGACTGCAAACTTCAGATTTTACTCAAGTAAGTGAAGCTCAGCAGGCAGAACAGGCTATGGGAAAAATTACTCTCTGGTACAAGAGAATCTTTTGGAATAAAAGGCCGGTGTGGTTTTTTTCCACCTGAGAGGGATGGAAAATATTGTTTGGTTCTTTTGTCCAAAATCTTGAGGTCCTCAAATTTTAAGTGTTTTTCAATTAGCCAGTGATATGAAATCCCTTCTCATATCAAGGAAAACAATGACTTGTGTGCAATATTGAATTCTTTGCAAGAAAAGAAAAATTAATGGAATGGATAGAACATCTCTAATCCCTCTCCCTTCCTTCCAGACTCTTTGGTAAGACACGCTGGCAGCATGTTGGGACATTCAAGCTGGAGGAAAGGTTTTAGCTCTGATAAAACTGTACACATTACAATAGTTTTGAGCTTGTGCAAACTCAGTTTAAGAAGCCAATTTTCTAAAATAGCGTGTTCTAAGTATCAGTGCAGTTCAGAGCAGCGGAGTCTGTCTACTGTGTCTGGTAATCGACTTCTCTTCGCAGGAAATGCAGAATGGTGCTGTACCACTTCGAACTCTATTCCTCTGCTCATGCCTCACAGCGGAGAGAAGGAAAACAGAAGGGCATGAGTTCAGTGACACGAGGAGCAGCTGGGCAGGTTTTCTCCTGCTTCGGTGTCGGGTTGCCCCATACTCTGCTTGGGGAAAATACTAGAGGGATATTTGATTGGCAACTAAATTTTAAACAACATAATTTTTCTATGAGTATCGTGTATTTTTTATTTTTTAAAATGGGCTCTTTTAGTAAGTAACAATTAATTTAAAAGTGAACTCACATGGCAGATTGAAAACATCGGTTTTCAAAATCATTCTTACACATTTTGGCTTCCAAACAGAGCGTTTCTGTCTAGGAGTTGTGACCTTTTCCATGTGATATGTGATTTTACAACATCTAAATAACCTGGGACAAAAGAAGATCAATATTTACACCTACACATCTATTCTCCAGATTGTCACACTACATCTTAAGCTATTTCTTACTTCTTTGTTTGTTTATTTTTTTTAAAGAAATAAATTGCAGTGGAGGGTCTCCCTAAGATACTTGGGTTTGTTCCCATGAACACTTAGGTAAGAGTTCAAGTTGGGCACTTATGGGGACAGCTGCCAGGCTAGAAGCAACTGTGAGATCTGTCAAAAAAGAACAGCCAGAAAACCATAATCACAAGTGGAACTACATGTCCTTCCGGCTCCACCTCTGCTTCTGTTCTTATCCCTCCATTTGAATAAAGGGGTCTATCTTAGAGCCAGCAAGGTCTATCCCATCACCCCTAAGCTCCTTACAAGGCCCTGTGCTCATGCTCTTGGATTTGGTTTGCGAGAGTTACCTGCATTTTACCCAACACATTGGAAGGGTCTCAGCTTAGCTTTTCCTGAAACTGGGCTTGGTCCAGTGAATACACTCTAAGGTCCCGAGCCATGCCAAACCTAGAAGAGCTCAAAGGATAAAGCACGTTTCATTTTTAAAGATTATTTTCATAGGAATGGCAGTTTCAGTGTATGTGGTGAGTAAGCATGACCCTATTAAGCAATTACTGACTATTCCATATGACTCCTTTGCTTTTCAGATGTTTTCAATGCCTGAGGAGATGGTGTGTGGAAGAGAACCTTGCAGGAGCACAGCAGTGAAGTGGGGCTATGGGCTCTGTGCTCCCTGGGAGTGCTTGCGGCCGGCAGTAGCTCAGCCCGTCCTGGCAGGCACACAGTGGGTACACGGCAGGTGTCCGCAGACAGAAGGCTGCTAAAGAGCCAGGCACATCCACTGTTGCTCTTTCCAGTTCCAAGTTGTAAATCATTCCAGCACCGAGAGCAGTATGCTCATTGACAGCTTCTGCTCTAGGCATCCAGAGGAGATACAAAATCATTTAGAATTACACACAGCTCTGCTCTGATGCTAGAAAGGGCAATACGGAGGTGTACCGCACTGGTTTGATGACTGTCTCCAAGCATGTCAAAGGCTCGGTCTCCGGTCTAAGGTACCTCTGAGAGGCCATGGAACCTTTAGAGGGCTGTAAGTCCCCTTCCCTGAGGCCTCTCTGCACACTCCTGCATGATGTACTTCCTGGCTATCGGCCCGCAGGCAGCATAGCTAACTAACCATGGACTGCAGACTTTGAACCCACGAACAAAAGTCGTTTTCCTCTTTTGGTTGCTTTATCTTGGGTATTTATTATGTTAAAGGAAAACTGACCACATAGATACTTGATTAAAAAGCCACATATAAATTATTGATAATGGGACCGAATCCCTTACAGTGACCACGTTATCTCCGTAAGAATTCCTCTTTTCGGCGGCTCACGTAAAAGCCCGTTTCCCTTTTTCTCTACCTACAGACACTGAGTGAATTCACCCGGCATCATTAATGAGTTCTGAGGAAAGCTCCAGGCACGTGAGCGGGAAGGACAAGAGGATGTGCCGGAGACCATGCCATAGCACACAGTGAACAGGAGCTCCTATTTAAACACAAAATCACCACCAGAGCCAAGCACAAAATCCTGTGTGTGCCGCAGTGTGGAGTGAGTGCTGCTGTGTTCTCTCCACCTTTCTCCAGGTGTGTCTTCTTGCTGATTTAGCCACTGTCAGCCCAGCACCATTGTAGCAGGCTCTGAGGGGGTGGCCTAACCCTGCTTCTGCCTGTTCTGTTCTTTTCCATTCTCTGCGCTCTCGCTAGCCCGATCTTCCCTTAGAAACATTCATTCATTGAGCCTCCTCGAGCCACATTTTTGACCGCTCTGTTTATCTTGCTGTGTGGATTTGTAGCTCCGTGCTGGCCACCCCGATCTTGGGAAATTCACTCTGCTGATACAAGGAGAACAGTCCTCGATGTGAGGAAGCCACCACACAGAGGAGCCTGACTTTTTCCTGGACTTCCCTACACTGACTCCGGAGATCCTGGCATGCAGTACACACTCCTGCCTGCTCTTCACTCCTGGGAAGGTCTGGTCAGATTGGTGCGTCAGACCCGAAAGTCTGCAAGACCTGACACCAGCTCTCAGCTATCATACTGCTCGCTGAGTTCTTAGCCCTCAAACTACAGCATCATGCTGACCTGGGTGACCCTTCGCTCACTGTTTTGTGAATGTTGGCCCCATGATGCAACTTGATGTAAGAAACTCCTTACAGAACAAAGACCACTTATTTTGTTTCTTCATCATCACTGATGGAGACAGCAAAACAAAACAAAAACAAGACTAAAAGACAGTTAACCAGTCTTCCACTCATAGTCTCAATAACCCGAAACATTCAAAATTCAATCATGGGAAAGCCAAAGAACTGAAAATAAACATCTTAATTTTGTAGGCTTATTTAAGATTTTTGAAGATATACAAATAATTCGATACTGTATCATAACGGTATGGATTTCCAAGAGGAAAACCCATCACTAGGATAAGACACAAGTTCTGTCCTCTTACAGATCTGTCATGTAGCTGCCAAGAAATCCAGGAAAGAAATGGCTATTCCTTCACCACAAGAAGGAATTTTTTTCTCATCTTCTTATGTACAAGGCTGTAACTATTAAAGCAGACAGCCATAAAAATCCATAGATAGTTTTATTTTTCTAGTGGTTAGTTGCATATTTATTGGTGTTGACGAAAACCTGAACATGGTCCTGTTTTCATCGGATGGGAGCTGCATGCCATCTGGGCATCTCTGATGGCACTGGGCATAACTGCAGCTGCACTGTGCCTCCATCTATGACCACTGTTCTGCAGAGTTTCACCCAAAGGAAACAGGCTGCTTTTGAAATGAATCACTCTGTGCAAAACCCTGCTTGAGCGCTCTCAGCACATGTGTACTGAGTAGACTTTCCCACGTGGTTGGAGCACTGAAGATGGGGTGGAGCCCGGAAGAGAAGGCTGGCAAATGCAGAAAGATAGGCTATGCTCTGGAATTTGATCAGGACTCAGCAAGCTGCCCATCTGTTTGGTGAGATACTGTGCACCGGATCTGACTTATCCACAAGATTAGCTGAGCTGGCTAAGGAGTACTGCAGGTGGTGAACACAGGTAATAGGACCAGCAAGTTGGGCCCTGCTGCTACATTCACACCAATCTTTACTTTGTGGGAGGACTTTGTATTTGCCCCATTTTCCTGTAATGGGGAAAGGTCCATTACCATAGCCCCAGTCAGACAGACTGGCTATGTGTGATTCTCATGGCTGCCCTAAGTGTGAATGTCCATAGGTGCTCCGGATCTCAGGAAAGGTAGAAGAGCTCTGCTTAGGGTCTTGCGTGATCTCTATTTTTATCCATATTTTGCTTCTGTTTAATGCTCTGCCTAACAGAGAAACTGGGTCTGCTCCCTTGTGATTACAGGACCTTAATACCTTTGCATGTTCATAGAAGCACCAGTGTGAGTCACTGGCAAAAATTAAGAGGAATGGAACCTTTGATGCTATCTGAACACTCACCCATTGTTTTAATGCAGTGAAGATATTCTGTGGGAAACTTCGTGAATTAAAATAACCTTTGCTTTTGAACAGTCTCTACAACACTCTGAATGTTTTCACTCTCACATCTCACTTACACATCAGCATCCACATTTCAGGGAGAGATTATTAGCGCTATTTACAGGCATTCTTCATCTCATTTTACAAATGATGAGACTGAAATTTGAGCTGTTCACGAGCACCTTCATAGTTGACACTTACTCAGTACTTACGTGCGACTCTGAATGCCCACGTGCAGGGGTGAACACATCCTCAGAGGAAACCACCAGGTAAGCCTGGTTTTCCCACCTGGGGGATGAGGGAGTGACACACAGAGCATCTGCTAACTGGCTCAAGCACAAATCCAGTAGCTGCAGCCCAGTTGCTCTCTCTTCAGGGCCTGAGTCTTGACCGCTCTGCTCTGTTCGGCCGTGGTCCTTGTTCTGCACCCGGTGCTCACTTGCCCCTGTCTGTTCACACCTACGCCATCCCTTCATAGACTGCGAACCCCTTCAGGGGATTCACTTATCCACTCACGCCGTGTCCCAGCACAAACCTAGTGTTTGAAATGTATTTACTTAAATAAAATAAAATAAGGAATTAAAAAACATAAACATAACTAATTTGCTGAAGATTGTTTCCGTGTGAGCTTTTGGACTTTACACGCATTTTCAAGGGTTACTGTTTGCCTACAGTAAGAGACCACAGTGCTCTCTGCACAATGTAGCCCTGGCATCAATTTCAGCTGTGAGTGTGCATCATTTTGTGCACAGGCTCAAGAACAAATCTGAGGACGTGTGTCGCATTTGCTACATTACCCTTCCCTCACTGCACAGGGTGACACGCTGACCTCAGAAATTCCTTGCAGTTGTTGCTCCCAGTTTCCAAACTGTATTCAGGAACTTCTAAGCCCTGAAGAGTTGGGAATTTACTTGGTTCTTTAAGGATTTATTGCTGTTCTAAAAGGCTTCTGAACCTTTTCTAAAGCATTTAATGCTCAATTGATTTAAACGTTTATTAATTTTAAGAAAAAATACATATATACTTAAGAAGTACTTTAAAATATATATGTATATATGTATAGTTTTAAGGAACTCTGAAAAACCCAAAAGTTGCCTTCCTTCTCTTTGCAATCTCTCTCTAGCTCTTTTCCTTGGCTGGCAACTCCAATACACATAACAAGAGTTAGTGTCAGTAGTGTGTGCATGTTACTGCAAATAGAGGAACAGGCCAAGAAAATATGACAAAGGATAGAAATAAGAGACTTTCAAAGCAAGAATTGTAAAATTTGAGCAACTGCAAACTTTCTTTCAGTGGAGCTGTGGTGTGGTTCAGCAGTCCTGATTTTCCTTCAGGAAACTGTTTCAGGGCGGACAGACCCTCAGGAACAAGCCCACAGCCCAGTCTGTCCCTCTTAAGAAGTTGCTCAGTTACCCACAGATCCCAGGAGCTCCATGGTCTGGAGGGTACAGTTTCTGCACCTACAAATGAGGCAGAGAGAAGGTCCCCCTTGTGGTCTCCATGCTGCTAGGCTAACAGATGAGGCCCGGGGCTGGAGCCCTCCTGCTGGCCCCAGGGCTGTAAGGCTCGCTGGGTTGGGCTGGGTTGGAGCCACCTGTGAGAGGGACTCCAGCCCAGCTGTTCCCTGTCAGTGTCACCTTCCCTCAGCCCACCTAGCTGGGCCCCTGGGTGGGACTGGACTGAACTCTTCTTCCCAGCCGACAAGTTTCCCTGACACTTTGTGCTCTTTCCATCCCAGGAATCTCGGTCATCACACTGCATGGGGCACAGGCCGCTCCACCTCGAATAGGTTCCTGGTCACTGGATTCCGGGTCTTGGTTTTCCTCTCAGAGCTTTGCTTTCCTTATGCCAGCAAGTCTCAGCCAGGCCCTGGACTCTGCATCAGCACCTTATTTCCAGGAGGAGAAGCCCCTGCGGCCAGCGTACACAGAGACGCATCCCAGGAGTGTGGCAAGGATTTGTCACCTCCACTGCGCTCCGCTGTAAATGCTGCATGCTCATGTGCACTTAAATTGGCAGTTAAGTATGTCTGGATTATCACTGCAAAAATGCTCTTATCCACCAAATCTACAGACTGAAAAAACGTAGCAAAATGATGTTCTTATGCACATAAAAACCTTAACAGAGCAGTCCATTTAATTACGCAGTCACATTTCTTGACATTAGTCTTATGGAAATATAGTCAAATTCACAAAATTTTATAACGGTTATTACTGAAAACAGAAATAAAAACCCAGAATTATCGATGACATAAATCCTATTATGTATGTGCAATGCACAATTATATAACCATTCAAATGATTGTCTCCTCTAGATCTATATTTATTGCCACATGAGAACATTCACAACATAGTGTTATTAATCAAAGGAGATCACAAACACGAAGTGGCACATCCCACTGCTCCGAGGATGACTACACCCACAGCAAACGATAGGAGAAGGGTTTTGGGCAGGAGGGCAGGAAGCTGCAGGAAGCCACTGGGCAGCTCAAGGGTGACTATTTCCGTCACACTGCAGAGTAACTGCAGTTTCATTCCTTTATCGTCACTGTAGCTTTTGAGTCTCTCTGTCTCTCTCCTCTCTATACTTTTGTTTTCTGATTATCACCTGTGTGGCTGTGGTTTCAGAGAGCCAGACACCATAGAAAGTTACAGCATCATTTTCAGTGGAAACCTTCCCAATTCCCCTGTAAATGAGGCTCTGAGAATTGGGGTGATCTTACAAGTCCATAAAATCAGGGGCTGGGGAAACTAGAGTTTGAATTCTGGCCATGTTGTAAGATCATGAATTATTCTCATAGTCAGAAAAAGAAATGACAACATATACTTATTTCATTTAAAAAGAATAAAAGACAATGTTTCTCTCCAATCTTCATCTTGGATGGTGCATACCCTCTTTATTCTTAGAATATTGAACAAAAGCAAATGCAGAATGAAGCAAGAGATTGCTGTGGGTTTTGCCTTTTCTCCCTTTCACGGAGTCTAGAGTGTTTTGCAGTTAATTTTCTGGTTATTAAATATATCTTAAAACAGAGCAGTCTTTCATCAGAAGGAATGGTAATTTATGTTCATTTCTATGCTTACAGAATGCATGATCCCAGAAAGTGCTCTTTCCAAATCTACCCATGAATATAAGAAAAGGCAGGCCTGTTCCCTAAAGGGGAGGTGAATGCAGGATGTGGCCATTTTGTGATGTGAGAGGGAGCGTGGTGGCCAGCTGACACGCCGAAGATCTGGTGGGAACCCTGCAATGGCCATCTGCTCCGAGAGCCATTTACAATCTCTCCAACCACGCAGGAAATGCTGGCAGATGCAGGAGGGAAAAATGTTTCCTTTCCTTCATGAGCTTTCTATCATCCTTGAATGGACAACACACACACAAACACACAGGAAGACACAGAAGATGTGATATTATTGTTTCTCCCAGAAAAGCGGACGAGTCCCAGTTTCATTCCTACTTTACAGCCGAATGGAAATCCGGGTGACTCAGTGGCACTCACACAGCTCACGGGTGGCCGGTGGGAGCCGGGCTTACCTCCCACCCACCCATCGGACCCATCTCTACCGTGTGCACTAAGTCACCAGAGGCAGCAGAGTCAAAGCCTTAGCCAGATGAGCCGGACAGGAGAACAGGAGGGAAACCGGGCTTCTGCAGGAACTGGGGAACAATCACACACATACAAGAGCGCATGAGTGTACAAGGCAAGGAGCTAGGCTGGTGACCAGGAAAGATGTGTGGAACAGGATAAACCAACTGCATCTTAAAAATGCAGTTCTTTTACCACAATATAAATGAATCTGGGAATCTGATACTGACTGAAATAAGTGGCGCACAAGAAGACAAATGCTATGACTTTCTGGCAGTAAACAGGCTCAGAGACAGGAGGTAGAATGGTGTTTACCAGAGGTGGCAAGAGGGGAGGAGGAGCCATTGTTTAATGGGTCCCTGGTTCCGATTTTATAAGACAAAGAGTCCTGGAGATGAATGTTGGCAACACTTGCATAACACTGAATGTATTGCGTCCTTCACTTTAAGGCTCATAAAGATTCGAGGCAAAAAGCCAGGCAGCCAAGTCCGACGCAGCTCTTCCAGCCAGGCCGACAGGGAGAGCTGCCCAAGTCCTGAGCTGGAGCCGCCGGAAACAGCATGCCACCCTCACTGGCCACTTCCTGTCTGTGCGGCGAGGGCCACCTACACCTTTGGTTCTCAGGGGCCCAGCCGAGGTTGCCCGAGGTTCAACCATGCCACCCCTCCTGCGGCTCCATGTGCTGTAAGACGTCAGCCAGCATTTTCCTAAAAGGTTAAATGCTGTTGTCAAGACTTTCTGTGCATTCCTCTAATACAAAGTGTGTGTTCACCGAAGTGTGTATGTTCCCTGTTAGTGAAAATTGTGTGTGGCTCGTGTGTGTGCCTGAGTGACAGAGGTAAGCTGGGGTAGTCCTGGCAGCGCATATTACATAAAGCTGTGATAGAAATAATGTTCAGTTATAAGGAAATACTTCATATAATTATCTGCAACAAAAATATAATGCATTAGCTGTCTACAAACAGAAACAAACCACTGTGAATGGACCCAATATCTCTGAACTGTACACTTTAAAATGGTTGAAATAGCAAACTATGTGTATTGCTCCACAATTTTAAGCAAAAAGAGAGTAAATTTGGGGGAATGGTAGAAAACCGGCTTCACGTGCCCTGTGTTAGAGACAGCAGCCCGCAGATCTCAGCTGCTCCCTCCCTTGGTTGACTCTACATTCGGGGGACAGCGCTGGCTGGGCCGCAGGAGACCCCGGGGTGTCTGGAGAGAAACTGCTCTCCCGCACGTCCCTGGTGGCGGTGGTGTAGCTGCAGTCTCCACCAGAGACCATCGCTGTGGAGCACCAGGCCCCACCTCCCGGGGAGAACCCGCTCCCACTGCATCCTCTGCTCAGGACTCCGCCTCTCTCTGGTGATGCCACGGTCTCTTGCTCTTCCTCCACCCTTAGCATCAAATGCCAGGAGCTGCAGGGCAGGTTCTCTCTGACTTTAAGCCTCCCCATCACCAGGGGATCGGAGCTCTCTGTTACATTTCCTCTACCCAGAGCAGAGGCTGTTATCTCGATTATTAATAACGAGTGTTGTGTGGTCCAAAACAGTGAAATGCCCCGCTGATCTTCCCCGGAGCCACAGAATTGTGCATCCTCACCTTGGCCATTTGAAGATGCCAGGAAGCCCCAGAGGGACATGTACCTCATACTGAATTCTCAGGTTTAGACTGAATGAAAACCGCACCCAAGAGCTAAAGGCGTGTGGTGGTGAAACACAGACTCGGACATCTTTATTGGGAAGAAGACCAGAAGTTCTGAACAATTGTTCAGCTCAAAAAGTACAGCGCTACACTAAAACATGGCACACACATGTACAAACGTGTATCACACACACTTCTGGTGACGGCAGAGCCACTGTGCTCAGCGTCAGGGTTAAGTCTGTGTACTGTGGTGAGGCCGGGCCTCTGCTCTGAGATCTCTGGCGACAGCGTGGTCTGCAGAGAGGAGGCAAAGGCTCGGCCAGGAAGTCAGGCCGTGGAGGGCGCATGACTGGCTACACCTTCTCCTTGAGACCGAGTCAGAAATAAGGGCACCACTGTGAAGGGAGCCTCAGGAAGGGCGGGGTACTGTAACCCCGGCTTTACCTATGGGGAGATGAGTAAGCAAAGCATCCTGATTTGTCCTAAGAAGCAGCCCTAGGTTCTACTCGTAATGCTATCTGAAGAAACTTCCAGGCAAATTTGAAATAGACATTGAATTTGTAGCAATATAATGACAGATATAAACACAAGTTCTCTTTAGAAAAATGTACCTCAAATGTGTGCTTTACATGATTCCTATGGAGACAAGTTTCAAAGATTACGAGCTCATAGCTAAAAGGTACAACACTTCAACCGGCAAGGAGTAGAAATGGCAGATGTGCTAGACTGTAGGATTAATGGTGCAAGTGCTTATGTACTGGAGCTGTCAGTTAGAGTAGGGTAGGATAGGACAGGGTAGGAATTCAACAAAGTTTTACATACACATACAAGGTAACTAAAATTTATGTAATAAATACTCTAAAGATTGTCAGACATTTGTTATTATTAGATTTCTTGACGATGGCTGTTCTCTTTGGAGTAAGATGGCATCTCAGCGTTGTTTTAATCTGCATTTCTCCAAGTACTTCTTGGCCACTCATATGTCTTGTCCTCTAACGTGTCTATTCATTTCACTTGCCCATTTTTTGATTGGGTTTTTTATTTTAGTGGGTTTAATTTTTTTGAGTTCTTTACATAGTCTAGATATGCGTTCACTGTCAGACGAATCATTGGCAAAAGATTTTCCCCATTTTATAAGTCGTCTCTTCACTCTGTTGATTGTTTATTTGCTTCGGAGAAGCTTTCTAATTTAATACAATTCCTAATAAATGCTGGAGAGGGTGCAGGGGACACTCTATACTGTTGGAAGGGACGTGACACCTTCCTGAAGGAGTTGAAGACATCATATTACAGAGACACAGGCACACTCATGCTTAGGGCAGCACAGTTCACAATAGTTCAGTCAAGGCAGAGGTCCACATGTCCATCAGCAGATGGATGGACAAAGCAAATACAGTATTTATGCACCATGGAGTACTACACTGTCATCAAGAAGCATAGACCTAAGTCATTATAGGAAAATGGATGCGCATTAAGACCGTAATGTTAGAAGTAAATCAGATGCACAAGCTTAAATATTGCATTTTTTGTCTGATACAAGAAACCCAGAGAAAAATACATAGCAAAATAAAAGCTGGATAATAGGAGGTAGGAAGAATGATTGTTCTCACAGGGTAGGAGACCAGGAGCTGGAGGGAAGGGAGGGACGAGGGCTGAGTGAGAGGAACTGTGATGTGTGGGATGTTGGCACCAACTGCGTGCAAAAAATATAAACACTATGTACTGCAAACAGGTACCGAGCAAGGAAGGGGTCAAAGGAAGGGGGAAGAGGGAAAGAAGGGAAGGAAATAGGGGTGAAAAAGAAACTAAAATGTGCCGTAGAGGAGTAAATACTATGTACTACACACATCTACTAACAAAGCAAAATTTAAAAAAATAAAAAATTTAAAAAGCAGTCCAATGTGAACAGTGAAAGTCACATTTCTGAAAATAAGAAGCACAATAGCATACATTGTTTTAAAAATTCAGTCTTCATTTGCAAATTACACAGTGGAAGAGGCAGTGTATCAGAAAATAATATAACTTACAGCTATATAAAAAGCAGAGCTGACAAAATAGAATTCAAGTCTTGTGATGAAGAGTGTGGGAAGTTCTAACGTTTATCTATTCAAGACTCTAGAAGGAAAGGAACAGGGATGAGATTAGCATGTGAGAAATTCCCAGATTTGCTGAAAGAGATCCACTCAGCAGTCTAAAGCTCCAGTGTGGAGGAAAGTGCAGAGAAAAAATCTGTACAGTGTTTATTAGAACTGAAATTTCAAAAACAAATTCACTGAAAACTCTTAGTGAGAAAGCAGTGCTGTCCTCAAAGGCAATGGGGTTGAAGTTACTCCTCAGCTGTAAGTAGGATGATGACAAAAGAGTGGAAATTATTTCCTACTTGCACTGAAAAATGTCAGTAATCGACCCAGTTGTATCCTCATTAAAACTATTTTTTTAAGAACAATTATAAAGGCGTACAGAGCACTTGCCATCCACAAAATCTAAGTAAAATAAAAATCTGACTTATAGAATTCTAAAAGTTAGAACTAAAACACAGAACAAAAAATATCACAGGTAATATTCTTAGGCCTTTAGATTGAATTAAGAGAGGGAAAGATGCTGGTTCAACTGGGACTTTTCAGTGAAAACAAAAGATAACTCTAAATATCAAAGTAAATAAGAAATGTAAATCAAGAACAGGAGAAATCTAAAAAGTGGAAGGAAGAGGAGCAAAAAAAAAAAAATTCAAAAGATGGCAAAAAGGAGGAAAGTGGGAAAAATAGGGGAAAAAAAGCACAAAAAGTAGTAAGGTAGACTGGAATGTCCCAAAGTCCACAGTGCGTGGCCACTGGTGGCAGAGGCAGCAGGGCTTCCAGGCCCCCTGCTCGGGGACCAGGTCCCGCCCACCGGAGCAGACCACAGTGGGGCAGCTCAGGGAGCCTGGGAATCGCTCAGCTCAGCAAAGGCCACCCGCGAAAGAAAAGGAGGACCACCCGGAAGTCTGTGGCACGTGCGCCTGCAATCCCAGCGCTCAGAGAGGCTGAGGCAGGAGGGTCGAAGTGTGACACAGGCCTGGGGAATTTAGAAACTTAGCAAGATCCTGTCGCAAATACAGAAGCTAAAAGTGGGCCGGAGAAACTCGGCAAGGGCTCCAGGTTTTCGGAGGACGGTGTGGGCAGGACGTCTGTGCCGTCGGCAGGGCTCCCTGCAGCAGGAGACGCAGAAGCAGCCAGTCCCCGTGCCTCGTGGGGTGAACTCTGGGCCCACCCGGGAGGCCTGAGACGGAGGACAGCCTGGAGCCTGCATGCAGCCTGAGTAGAGAGGGCCAATTTGGCCCCGGGACTCAAGAGCGGTCCACGATGAGGATATTTTGGACAAAAGGGTGACTGGCGTCTTGCGGGGATAGAACCCATGAGGCCAAGATCCCCCCGCGTGACTTGGAATGGCGTTCAACTTGAAACTTCTGAGTCGTGTATTTTTGGAATTTCTCATGGTGATAGCTGGCTATAGAAATCTGAAACCGGAAAAACAAAGCGAGGATAATGGGGGACTAGTGTATACCGAGCTTTGATTCTAAAACTCCAGCTAATTGCAATTTAAAGAGACATCCAAATCACAACACATTAATTTGGTAGTTAAAATATTTTCTTTTCATAATCTATCTCCATTTTATGTTATAAACTGATGTAATGTTTCTTCTAAAAATGTCTACATATATAGAGACACAAATATGTATCAAGCAAATAGTAAAAGAAAACTTACATATACTATTATTATGAACCAAAGAAACTTAAGAGCAGAAATCCTAAGAAGAGGGACATTATGTAATATAAACACTTCAATTTTCTCAAGAAGAACATAATTACATTTAATTTCTCAAGAAGAATTTAATTTAATCATACAATTTCAAAAACAACTATTGGCAAAACGGAGAGAAACTGACAGATTTAAAATTTTTGTTAGATTTTTAAAGAATGTGCTTGGCTTTACTTTCTACCTTCATAATACTTGGACATTAAACTGTCCGACTCACAGTGGAGAACAGTACAGTAGGCTAAACTCTCCTCAGTGCACTGTCAGACCAGTGATGTGGTCTCTAGCAGAGTATCTTGCATGCAGGAAATATTCTATAAAATTAAATACTTTTATTAGTAGCATAATGTTCTTTTTGAGGGTGATAAAAACATAGGGCGACTGTATAGAAAAACAAATTTGTGTTGTGGAATTCTAAAGAGCAAGAAAATCTTGGAGGACGGGTAATGGGGATGGAATGGGCTGTCTGGACACTAACTGAAGGAGTCCCGAGTAGAATATAATAACCTTTTCATTTCGAGTTGCTTCTATGACCACAGAAAAAGAAAGGATGAAGCCCTGTGAAAAACAAACAAAAGCCTATTTGATAGAAGAGTTCATTGCTCTAATTTACCTTGAAGGCAAAGCATATTGCAACAAAATTCATCTTTCTTAGTCTCTAAATTCTTCAAATTTATATTTCAATATGTTCACACAAATTTTATTTCCTGCCTGAGTAATATGCTGGAACTAACTCACCATTAGGCATTGATTTCATTACTCCACAGTTTTGTAAATCTACAGGTACATGTAAAAAAAAAAAAAAAAAGAAGAAGGAAAGAAAACCAGAAATACAGCATCTCTGAGGTAAAACAAAACTCAGCTTCTGTTGGATATTGTGGCCCAAGGTCATTGGTCAGTGGGGACGCAGCTACCCTGGTCATTGGCTTCCCACTGGCAGTGTAAACACGTCCTTCTACACCAGATCTTTTGGTTAGAGCAGGCAGTGCTCACCAAGTTTCCCTGGCCTCTTCTGTATCTAAGGCAGCTGTTGACAGTTGAATCACTGGATTCAAAAGGAGCCCATGCATTTTTGATTTAGTTACATGTGACTGTCTGGCTCAGGAACCTATATCTTCAATGTCACTTAAATTCAGATTGTTTCTAAGCATCTCCAAAAACTTCAGGCATGCAGAAAAACACTACCTTACTCTTGGGGTTTGCCAGCTGATAACCCTACTGCTTTATGAAAAGAAGGTGGTTAAACATGCATTTTTTAAAAAGGCATATTTGGTCTCTCTAAAACTGAGCCATAAAATTGCACAACTTAAAGGAAGGAACAGTTTGTTTTGCCCATTTTATTGCCAGCTACATGCCAGAAGACTTTTAAAGCAGCAGCAACCAGTGCAAAGGAGAAAAGAAATCTAATAAAAACTTTTATGATCTTAAAATAAACCTACTGCTCTTTCCTGTTCCATAGTTTTACAAAACTTTTTATACCTTTTGTCACTAGAAACTACATGTAATGGTTTTCCTCTGCAGACATCAGCAAGGCACTGTATAAAATTATGGCTAAAGGAATAGAGGTACTCTAAAACCAAGCAGGAAAACAGACAATTTCCACACAGAGAAAAGCTGTTGATGTTATTTTACTTTAAGAAAGCCAAATTTATTATAAGAGAAAAATAGTACAATTAGATGTATCCTTTATTTTGCCCAAAGAAAACCTTTAAAAAATAATGTTTAGGTAGTTCTTACTTTTAAGAAGAACAGTTACTTATACCTACTTCCATCTGATTTAACTTCAGAGCAACATTTATCACTTTACCACAAGTCTTAACTGTGGTCACACAGGAGAATCAGCCTGGAAGCCTCACTGTCTCTGACTCTTGGGGCTCTGAGATTCTGATTTGGTTACTCTGGGGTGCGCTTGGACTTTTCCTCCTGTAGTTTTCAGGGTTCTCCAGAGGATCCTGCAGATAACCAAGGCTGAGAATCATAGCCTTGGAGGGAGAGCAACTGAAACCATTTTGCTTAGGTGAGAACAGGATGTACAAAGTCAACTAGTCGTGGCAGGGAGTCTCACCCAGGAGAAGTGGCATCTTTGTCGTGGCGTCTAACGCTAATCCTGTTGCATGGATCTTGATGAACTGTAAAGCTACTCTGGACCACAAGCCTGGTTCTCCCTCTCCTTGGATACTCCAAATTTTACTCGAAGGGAACAGAATAGTTGTGGTTTTGGAAATATCATGGTAACAGAAGGATGTTTTCAGCATTTGGGAATCCATCTCCTTCCCGTGTGCACCACTGGCACACAGCTAAGGAATTGAGTGCTGGTCTCCAGGCCCCCGCCAGTGGCTTCCTTTAGCTTGTGCTGCTTGCATGTCTTTGTTTTCTCCTTGTTCCCTCCACATCTTCTTTTTTGTCGCAACTAGCTTGTATTTCTTGTGCTGGTGAGGTCAAGCGGCAGAAGGAGAGACTTGGGGGTGGGCCAGGGTGGGATGTGGGGCGAGCCTATGTGCTGAGCTGATGTGCAGGGAGGGGTGATCCTCCCAGAGCATGGATGATCCTCCCAGAGCGGGGAGGGGTGATCCTCCCAGAGCAGGTAGTGATGGTCCTCCCAGAGCAGGGAATGATGGTCCTCCCAGAGCAGGTAGTGATGGTCCTCCCAGAGCGGGGAGGGGTGATCCTCCCAGAGCAGGTAGTGATGGTCCTCCCAGAGCAGGGAATGTGGCCCTCAAAGAGCAGGGAGTGATGGTCCTCCCAGAGCAGGGAATGGTGGTCCTCCCAGAGCAGGGAATGTGGCCCTCCCAGAGCAGGGAATAGTGGTCCTCCCAGAGCCACAGCCCAGTGCAGCTGGCAGGCTGCTGGGAGTAGTGCATATGTGTGATTTATTTTCGGTGTTCTAAACATCTGGCAGAGCCAGGAAAATCTACCTGACTAGAAATGGGAATTATTTGAATTTAAATCCTGATGGAACACAAAATGCACCCCTGAATATATCTGGGAAAAATGCACGTAAGGATTGAAAATTAACTTGGAATAGAAAGAACTGACCTTGTTTGTGGAAAAAAAGTTCCTGATAAGAAAGAGTGTATTTCCTTTTTAAAATTTATACAGTAGAATACCAAGTTTTAGTGACGTATTGTAACTTAGTCAAAACAATATATGATAAATAACTGGTGATGATTTACTGGGAAGTGGTACAGTTTTTATAATGTGCTCATAGTTGATATTATTGAAAGTGTAATGATTTCTAAATCAGAATAACAGTGTGTAAATAATTAATGGAAAGGGAACCCCAGCGAAGGGAGTGATGACGGAGTGGCAGCTATGAGACGTACAATCAGGGCTACGTGGTGCCTTCTCACCGCTCTGCTGGCTCCTGTGTGCAACTCTGCAGGGTCTGCTCCTGGCTGCATCCCGAGTGAGGTGCGTCACAGCAAAGACGCGTATCTAATCCCTAGATACTAAGCAGTAACCCCAGATACACGGAACTCCACAAACTAAAGCCTAGTCTCATTCAAGTGCCCTGAGTAGATTCTTTGAGGAGATGACTTTTAAACTAAGCCCTGAATTTTATACAAAAATACTCTGGCTATGAAATGAGTGGGCGCATTTAAAGCAAGAGGAAGGAGATGCTGAATGCAATGAGATAGAGACGTTCCGTAGGGAAGATCTGCTCACACCCAGGCACACACACACACCAGCACACACACTCGCTGGCCGTGGGCACAGAGCAGCGGGATCACCGTGTCAGGTCAGGCCGCACCAGCCTCCCGTCCTGAAGACAGGATGAACCCGCTGAGTGCCAAGGACCACAGCTTTCAAACGTTGAGAGCCTTGGAAAATGAGAGTAGACATTGACCTCACTGGTCTCAACTCATTCCGGAACATTTCCCTGCACTATTTCCTTATGCTGGTATAATCTTGTCTGCACCCAGGCAATCCAGACACCCCAGCCTTGTAGGAGGCAGATCGGCCGGCAGAGGAGCAGGTTTGGCAGAGGGATAGAATAGCTTGGATTCAAAGGAAACATGTTGGTTCTTTTTCTGCAAATAGAGGAAGGTCTCCAATCACTGAGCTGCTTTGTTGTGAGTTTTTCTCAAGTATTTGAAAGTCATAGTTCCTCTAAGGATTTTGAGCTGTGCTATTTTCCCACAATATGAAGATCCTGCCATTCTGAGAATAATGCTAGTCTATTATTGGAAAATAAATAATACAGCTCCCTCCCCAGAGGAGGTGTGTGTGGGGGGGATTACCTCAGTTATTTAGTGGCTTACAGTTAAGCTGAACGTGTTCCCTCGGTCATTTTCTCCACTTTGTTTTATTTTTACTGGTGGTGTGTGAAGTTGTCTTTTTGAACAGCTTTGGGCTTTGTTCAAATTCTGCGAATTCAGTCTTATCCCAAATCCACAATCAATTCTTTAGTTGTGAAAGTTACCCTTGACCTTCCTAATTCTCCCTCCTCTCTCCAAGCCCTTTAGGGAAATTCATTCCTTACGCCCATGTGTGGGTAACTCTAGGTTATTTCTAGTTGAATCTGTAGGGAGCATTTCAAAGTGTGTTGGAGTTTTTAGCTTGATGATGCCAGCTCCAAGCTGAATGTAGACTCCTTGGTGTGATACAGCTGGGGGCTTTCTCCAGGTCTGTCTGTCTGGCAGTCACTCTTCTTGGGTCTGAACCAGGAGCTCTGAGAGGCTCAGGGCTGACACCCTGTCCCTTGTTGGAGCGTTACTGTGAGCCCTGCTGTGCGCTGTAGTGAGCTCACATCTTGCTCAAGGACGTGGGTACCTGGTGCAGAGCCCGGCTGGGCCGCAATTGCCTGGTGCGAATGAATGTTAAGCCGGTGGTCATTAGCTTGCGTTAAGCTCTCTTCGCAGTCTCTGGCCGAGAAGTGACTGCGCCTGAGCAGGGAGAGTAGCTGACGGCCGCTGAACCACCTCGCACAGGTGTGGTGCAGACAGCAGGATGGGCAGGTGACTCTCAGGCCCTCCCCACCACCCAGTCAGAAATCAGCTCAAGAAGATCTCCAGTGCTCACACACACGATGAAGTCCGCTGCTTTAACGCACCCCAAGAAACCCTCATTTTTCTGGAACTGCCTAGCGGGGAGCCAGCGATTCCTTCTGAGGTTAGGGTGAGGGTTGGCTGGAGAGTGGGGCGGCCCCACCAGCGCCCAGGCCTGCTGGGGGGGAGGGAGGGGCGGATGGGCAGTGCCGCTGAGTGGACAGGGGCTGTCCCTGCCCCAAGGCGGAGTCACCGTGCCACCCAGCTGTGCCGTCCCATAGCGTTGTTGATGGATGAACGGAACTTGAGAACGAATGATTCAAAGAAAAGTTTACAAGCAGTGTGAAGGCAAGGGAGAAGCTGGGAGTTCTTTCAGGGCCACCCAGGGCCAGCAAGGGAAGCGCCGCTCAGACCCCAGGGTCGGGTGGAGGGCTTCCCGCCTCGGCCTCTGCCAGCTGACAGCATTTGTGCAGCGCGGAGGCTCGGGAAACACCGGTGTTCCCAAGTAGCGACAACTTCGGAAGCTTGAGCTTTAGCCGAATGCTTTAAATGTATCTTTGTCATCTGTATACACAGTTGAAGAACCTAAGCAACAAAGAAGAACTTTCGAAGAGAGACGTTCTGCCTGCAAGGCATATCATCGATCTTGGAACAACAGTGGCTAAGAACTGGGGCAGAACGTGTGCTTCTGTTCCGGGACACCTGCTCCCCGCTGCCACCCGACAAAGCACATCTGCGCACTGGTCTGAGCCTCCAGCTGCCGGTCAGCGGTTTCATCTGCTTTCTTCATCCTCTGGCGGCTGAGGCTAGAAGGGAGGCCACATTCTGTAGACACTTTTTATTACATCGCTGTCTCCTTGAGCAATCTAGGTTAAAAAACAAAGCATCCTTTCCCCTAAAGTTTTAAAATGTCAACTTTCCCCCCTTTCTAATTGGAAAGCTATAGGGGGAAAGAAAGACGTTTTTCTTAGCTGTTGAATGCTTGTTTCCACTGGCCAAGTGGAATCCAGTCATGTCTCATCATACTGTGATTCTTCTCAGCTACTCAGTGCAGTTATTAGAGTCAAGGAGGAAAAAAATAAATTCGAAAGGAATCTATTTGTCCCTAGAAATCATCTCTCATCCTAAGGCACTTAGATGAATGGCCAACTTGAGACACTGCCTTCAGCAATGTCCCATTTTCTCTTGGAAAATAGCTTTACTTTCACTTCAAGGGGCATGGCTCTGCGGCTATAAAATCCTGGGAAAGAGTAATGTGGGTTTTCCTCCTGTCGTTGACCCTTGGTGACCTGCACGACTCCCTTTCTGGTGCCATCTGTAAAATGCGCCCACATAGGCACATGTCCTGCATCAGTGCTGTCAACCGAATGTCTTTTCCTCCAAAAATGTGTACGTCGAAACTCTATTCCATGGCGATCGCACCAGGGTGATGAGTCACCGGGCTGTGAAAGTGGAGTCCTTCTGGGTGATAGTCATGCCTTCTGAAAGAGACCCCAGAGTGATCCACCACTCCTTCCAGCAGTCAGGACACAGCAAGAAGCTGCCATCTACAAGCCGGAAAAAAGGTGTTTATCAGATACTCGAGCATCAGTGTTTTGATCTTGGACTACTTAACTTTCAGAACCGTGAGAAATAAATGAGTTTTATGTATAAACCCAGTCCACAGGATCTGGTGCAACAGCCCAAACAGAGAAGACAGTAGTCAGATTGGCAGCAGCACCCGCAGCAGTGACAGAGGGACCTGAATCATCCTGAGCCTGGTCAGGCCCCGCTGAGCCAGGCCTTCCAGTCACTCTGACCACCTCCCGGGTCCTGATTCCTCTTCTTCCCCGGCCAAGCCCTGAACCCTGTTTTGGACACTTAGCAAAGTCAGAGGTCAGAGCCAGATGAGGCAGCTTATGAATGGCGTGGGCCCTGGGAGTGTAGCCAGGTGCTTCAGACAGGCTGAGTGTGTGTGTGTGTGTGTGTGGAAGGGGCGTTGTGAGTGTGACAGACAAGTCTCAACCCATGTGGTCTTGATTTTAATCACAAACAAACTCGTAGGTTATTTTGTAGAAGATAGCAGGAAAATAGAAACATGCAAAGCCTACCTGCGTGGGTTTTTCACTGAAACTTTCTCATCTGAATGTTACCCATGTATAAACATTTAGACAGCAGAGTGAGTTAGGCCGGTCTTAGTGAATTGTAAATAAAAGCAGTTTCAGTTAAAATGGCCCAGGATGGAGAATTCTTTTGTTATGCATGTATCATTTTATTATTTAATACTCCTACTTATTTGAACATTGAAAGCTTTGATGATTGTATCCTGCATTTTCCTTTATGTTAATATAGTATGACTATTTTTTCCCAATTCCTTTGGTAACTTGACAATCTATGTTCATATTACTGGGCTGGGCAATGGACTGTGGTTGAAAATACTGTTCTATAATTAATGAGCGGCAGCACTGACTGACCAAATGCCCATGAGCATTGGAATAAGAAAGATGTAGGTTAAAACCCTGCCATTTTCTATCCAAATGAACTCGAATAGATTTTTTTAAGGGCCCTGAAAATGCAACTAAAAAGATCCACCTTACGAGTAGATGCAAGCATGTTGTAGGTAAGTTAAAGAAAAGTGCCAGATAACAAGGAAAATGTCGTGATCAAATGATGACTAAGGCAAAACCTGAACTGCCAGAGGGAACAGAACATTCTGGGATTATAAGCACGTAAACACGCTGCGTTGAAGGTCACCTATCATGGGTGGTTTGTGCCACCGTTTTATCACTGTGGCATGTTCTGCTACAAAACAAAAGACTCCAGAGGCAGGGGTATCTTCAACGTTTCCTTGTGATTTGCATTCGTTGGAGTCAGGGTTTAACAGATCGACTATTCCTCAATGCCCCAGTTGTCCCTGGATTTGTGCTTCTGGGCATTTAATCCCCAGAACTCTCTGACTTTCCTTCCCGGCAGCCCCAGGACTCTCAGAGATGCTTAGAGTTGCTGCCTGCCTGGCATCTCGTGGGCTGGGGAGAAGGCTCTGCCTGGGGCATTTGGTCAGACGCAGAGCAGGACCAAACCTATATTCATTCCCTTCCAGCCTCACCCCATGCAGCTCACAGAAAACAAATACAAAGCCGTTCAAGAAGCCAGGCACCTGTCCTGTCAGGTTCTGCCCTGAGCAGTCAGTCCCAGCAGTTCTGGACAGGTAATGGCCTGAGCAGATCCTGAGAGATGGAAATCCTTTAAGAAGCTGTCACCGAGGCCAAAGAGTCGTGACCACTTCAGGGCTGACTGCTGGTTCCTCTGTGATTATTTCAGTAGGAAGCAAACTTAGCAGTGAAGTCCTGCCTCAGAACACGAGGTCTCCTAGGAGAGAGAAGCCTGCAGTGCCAAACTGTTATTCAAGTCCTATATCCATCACACAACTCTGGACTCCCACCTTCCAGTCCGAAAACTGAAGACAGCAGCACGCGACACAGATTTCCTGAAGAAGAAATGAACCCAGAGGGGCCGGGCTGCAGGAGTTGTTCACCTCTATTGTTTCTTGCCTTGTCTAGCTTATTGCTGCATGCACATCTCTTTCCTCTCTTTGAAAGCTTTCCCTGCCCTCTCATGTTTGACACTGTTACATCGCGCATTCAGGATCGCTCCTCAGTTTCTCTGGAGAACCATGCAGAGACTCAAGGTGCCCCTGCCATGTCGCTTCTCCTCCCAGCTCCTCCTGTCACGTGTCACGGGCTAACTCCTCTCCCACACCTTTGACCTAGGCCTTCCTCCTGGAACCTACTCCGTGGACACACCCCAGAACTCCTCATTAGATATGTTCCTGAAGCCCTTCCCTTTCCCCTGCCGACACCTCCGTCTGCGAGCGTGCCAGCCAGCCTTTGGTGACCTCTTGTCCTAGTCCACCCACCCTGTCTTGTTCCGGCTCTGAACATAAAATTACAATAAAACATTCACTCCCATTACTTCCATCAATATTCCTATTCACTCAGCAAATATTTACTAAATGATGATGTTGTTCCAAATGATCGCTTTCTACTGCCACCTCTTGCACCTTCACATCCGCCTACATGGCTTCCTGTTCTTACTTCAGTCAGTCATTATATACCCATATTTTGTGAAATCTAAGGCAATACCAATAATAAAGTGCACCACTGTGACATTATGCATCTCACAGCACAGAAAAATGCTGCCAATTAAAATAGCAAAATGCCATCAATTGCTAGATGCATTTTGCTTTTGGGATTGCTAAAATATGAAAATATATGCATTTTGTAATACACAAAGTAATGGTATTTTGTAGATCAATGCACAGATCCTCCCTAATCTCCCTTTCCCTTAGATATTAAATTTCTTGAAATAGAGTGAGCTGTCAAACCCTGACTTTTTACTTTCCAAATGTTCCTTACCCTCTACAATCTTATCTCCTTCTCCAATGAAACCTCTTCCTTAAAGCCCATGTAAAAGTCACTGTATGATTGCCAACCCTGAGATCACGTCACGGTTCGCTCCTCCAAACTCTGCAGCCTCGGGCAGCACTGCTGACCACCTTTCTCTCTCCACCGTCTACTTTCCTTCCGAGACACCGTAGGCTTCTGACTCTTTATGACCTGAATTTTTCGCAGTTTTCAGACCACTTGATTTTCCCTTACAAATCACTTACCTGCTTCTGTTGTTCACCATTTCATCTTCTATACTCGCCATCGGACTTTCTCCTCTGTGTGAAACCCCTCAGATTGAATTCGTCCCCAGAATTTCTCTCAACAGCTTGAGAGGAGGAGGCCGCCCTGTGGCTGATCCAGACCCCAGGCTCCACGGCCCTCTTTTCCGACTCCCTGCGCCATAGGCCGGCGGTCATTTCTTCCTTCCTTCTGTGGTCCTGAGGGAGGCATGCAGTCCTGTGTTCCTCCTGCTGTCCTGGCGACTTCCCGCTCTGGGTTCTCAGGACCTGCTAGCCCCGTCGTGTGGAGGAGGGTCTGCCTGTCTCCTGAGGCTCCGGTAGGCACCCTCCCTGAAGCCCAGACACGCGTCTCATCAGCCGCACGACAGCGCCCCGGGTGTCTGATCAGCGTCTCACGCGAGTGCTGCCCTGAGGTCGGTTCCCCGTGCTCCAGTCTGCTCCCTCCCAGGAAAGGGTGCTTCTCTCCTGTAGCGTCTCAAGCCCACGACAGCAGAGCAGCCTTGGAGCTCACTCCTGTCCCTGCTATTGTTGCCGGCTGTTAAAACACAGCAGGTGCAGGATCACAGCCTAGCTGCCCATGTGCACAGCGGCCGCGCAGGTTCACACGGGCATCACCCTGCCCCGAAACGGCCTCTCCTGCTCCCGCCCTCGCAGGGGCCTGTCATAAACTCTACAGCGAGGCTTTTCAATGTAACTAGTTAGACCAGGACTTGAACTTCTGCCGCCGCTGCTCCCTTGGTCCAGAGAAACCCGGGGCCCGTCAGATTGCTAAGGCTCGCTCTCCTCCCCTCCCCTCTCCTCCTTCCGCCAGCCAGCAGTCGCAAAGAGGCCACAAACCTGCTGCTTCTTTGCCAGGAATAACATTCTTCTTCCAGATTTCCTCTGGCTCATTTCTTCAGTCCTGTTTTCTCTCTAAGCATCATACTGTCATGTCTCCTGACTGAGCTGTGTAAAATGGCAAACACTCCTTTCCTTTGCTTTATTTTCCGTCACGAACACTGTCATCTAACACAGGTACACTGGCTCACTTAGGGCCTTTCCCCAATTAGATGTCAAGTTGCATGAGACTTTGCCTGTTCAATTCCCTGGTGTGTTTACAGCACCCAAGATGGAACGTGGGACACAGCAGGGGCTTGACCAATCTTCCTCATTAAGTTGAATGAATCTATTTTAACCATGCATGGCCCTTCCCCCCTGTAATAAAGAAAATCTGTCTCATCTGTTCCCTGGGTCTCATCTGTTGTAAATTTGTATTTCCAGCTTAGTCTCTCTTTGGAGAGAGGTTTGGAAATGTCTCAAATCCAGTCTGATTCTCTGATTCCAAACTAGAATCACAGGAATTTCATGCCAAAAGCAGTCTTCTCCTTTTACTCCCTTTATCTCCTCAGCTATTATCCCCGGAGAGACACATTTTCACCTTCACCAGTTTCGTGTATGCCTGTACCAAAGGTCATGAGTGAATAGGGGAAATCTCAAAAGTTAAATCCAAGGTACAGAACTGTCCACGTCTCTCCTGAGGCTACATGGTCGTGTCTTCTCACGTGGCGTCGGCTGTGACACCACCTGTACCCAGGCACTGCTTCTGCTCAGACCGATGTGGCTCAGTGGTTGTGCACTCTATGAAACCCAACCTAGGGACATCTGGGAAACGTGCTCAGAAGTGGGGAGGATCGTGCCACGTGCACTACGCACTGTGCACTGTGTCGTGAGCACGAGCAACTTATGCTACAGGCACGCGTGACGTCTTTAGTAACTGGTGAGTGGCTAAGGCCATGCATCCACTTTGCTGCACACCGAATGCCCCGTGGATACATGTGCAGGCACCAGACCCCTCGGGATGGGCGTTTTCAGATGGGATCCTCCGCGGCCATGGACTGAGGAAAGCAAACTGTTCGCCTAGTGGGTGGCCCCCATCTAATCCAGAAGGCCTGGTGGAGCTAAACAGCCATGCCTCCTCCAAAGAAACAAAAAACAAAACAAACAAGAAAAGAGTGCTGCCGGCCTAATTGCCTTCAGCTGGAACATTGGTCATTTTCTGCCTTTGGCCCGAAACTGAGACATTGGCTCTTCTTGGGCCTTGAGAAACTGACGTCATCAGCTTTCCTAGTTCTCAGGGTTTGGGGCTCAGACTAAGAGTAGAGATCAGCTCAGGTGCCTTATCAGAAATCTCTCTATGTGCCCAGCCTGTTGGCTCGGATTTCTTTGGAATACCACTAGGAGCATACCTGGTCTACGTCGCAAAGAGTTTGGAAATAGAAACTATGCAGCAGTTGTCTCTGTAGCCTCCAGGCTCGGCACAGGAACGGGGATACTCCAGCACATCCGCAGCACAAGAGGAGCAGCAGGTATGGTTCCAGTGTTTGGAATCTGACTCAGCATTGACCTTATTGCTACCTTAAGCTGTGTGGTTTTTAGGGAATTTACTGAGCCTTCCCGTGTCTTTATTTCGTCTTCTGAAAAATGGGCATAGAATTACCCTTCTTTGATAAAGCTGCCCTGAGTATGTGTGGGTAAATACACACTGGACTCAGGAAGTGGAGCCCCCAGGATGCTTCTGTGTGCTCACTGCCACCCTCGGACAGCGCAGCAGTCAGTGTCGGTGCTGAGAGTGCTGCTGTCCGTACCATGGCATTGCGGCCCACCCCTTATTCCGGGAGGATCTTTGGTGATGCCAGGGCCTGGGGTGTCCTCCCAAGAGGACATGTGCTCAGAGTCGGGCACTCCATGTGCAGTGGAAGGCGTCTGCTCAGAGAGAAACAAGGGGCACCACCAAGGGAGCGAAGGGACGGCAGGACTTGCCGCACTCTGGGCGTGTGTTTTCAGGTTAGGGTTGATTACACCTCGTTCCTGTGGGTGCAACAATTAAATAGTTGCACAGAGTCACTGTCTCAGAGCTCCACAGACCAGGGGTGGTGACTGCCACCAGCTTTGCTAATTTAGTGTAATAGTGACCTTATTTTCGTTTCTTCATTCTTGTTTTCATCCTTGATCATCTTTAATTTACATTAACAGCTTCCCTAAATCACTTAAAAATTAGAAGTAGTAATTATAATTGAAAAAAATTAGAATAAGGATTTGGACAAGGCTAACTATATGGTCAGTATTTAAAATTTGAATATATACATATTTTTCCAAATTAAAACTTCATAAAGTATTCTTCCTTTTGGGCTGGGGATTTAACTTAGTGGTTCTGCCACCTGCCTAGCAAGCTGAAGGACCTGAGTTTGATCCCAAGTACCCCCCCAAAATAAATAAATAAAATAAAATGAAATAAAAGAATTCTCCCTTTTAATTTGTAAGCTTTCAGACACTGGGCCTCACATCAGGTCTTAAGTAATAAAAGTAATACTGAGGTTTTCTCTTCAATAACTAAACATGTCCTCTTCATTTCGTACAGAATTATCTTAACATTTTTATCATAGGAAAAGATTCATGAATAAAAACTTTTTATGGCACATATATTTAAATAGTGAAGCAACTTGCAAACATAAAATACTGATGCATTAAATATTGCTAAGTGGAATGTAGTCTTCTGCATGTGCTTTGATGTTTCAGAATAGGGAACTCAGATAACACAAATTGTCTTTGGGAAGTACGTTCTGTTGTCCAATTCTCTGAGTCGACTGAGAGACATTTACCCTTTCCCATTCACCCTCTCTCGATGTGAGACAGATTCGGCCTCAGCTCTGCAGTGGGTGGGCAAACCCTGCTTTGAGCCAGTGGTCACCTGCGGCTGTGGTGCCTTCTGCGTGAACACCTGCCAGGCTCACTGAGCTTCCCTACACACCCAGACACCTCAGCTGGGCCCCAGAGGATGATCCTTGGAGGACTTCACAGACCCGGTTAACGAGGCTCTGAAATGTGAACACCGCTTCTACTCAGAGCTGACCGGACACGTCTCCACAAAGAGGCCAGGACAGCACCAGAGCAAGACCCAGGAGCAGGCTGTGCTGAGCCACACCCAGTGGTGTGCCCCTCACCTGCCTTCTGTCCCTAGAGTGGATGGTGACACTACAGCCAGGCTAATGGATTCTTCGGCTGCCCGTTTTCTCACTACACAATGGCTACAGGACATAGGAAGGGTTCCATGTGGCCTCTGCAGCTGTAGTGCTTTTTTGACATAACAGTGAAATAAAGTATTCTAGTGGTCTGCATCGAGCATGGTCTCAACAGAAACAACCCAAAAGCATCCCGTGGAGGAATTCCAGAGTCGTGTACTTCTTTTCCCACACTGCTCACTAGACATCCCTTGCGTGGTGTGTGTGTGTGTGTGTGTGTGTGAGAGAGAGAGAGAGACAGGGGAACTTTAAGCGTCTTTAAATTTCTTTATGTTTCATGCTTTGATAGAGCACTTCCCCGGCACAGCAGCCACACGTGCACAATGTGTCCCGCTGCTCTCCAAAGCACAGCAGAGGAAGAAAACGGGAAATCATCCCATTCTCCAGGAAGAAAGCTTTGTCATCGTGATGTCTGCCTTTCTAAAGCTTATACGTTGTCTTTCATCGAGTCTTCTATGAAACCTGTCACTCAGCGTATGGCATTCTGTTTATAATATTTAAATTTTGACAATACCGATCCTGAGCTTTTTATAGAAAGCTATCTTAGGTTTTAGAGAAAAACTGGCTGTGAAGATACCATTTTGGGAGTTTCAACGTTTTCTATTTCAAAATGTTTTCAACTGTTTTTTGCATTTGAAATGGTTTTATTCCCCCAGTAGACTTGCTATTCACTATGACCCAATCAAAAAACCCCAGAAGTATTTGGAAGACAGGCGTGCAAATAAACCCGAAGAGATCGCAAACACGCATGCTGCGAAAGGGTTGGAAATGCCAAAATCCATACGCTCAGTTTGCAAGCCTGCTCTTATCAGAAAGAAGCAGCTACAGCCACCCAAGTTTGCCTTCTTTCCTCTCCCCTCCTCACCTTCAAATGGGCATCTCTGGTATATAAGTCTGAAGTAGCTCTGTGTATGTCTTTCTTGCAGACTTCTTGTCCATTGACCGCTGTTCATTCCCACTGTAAAACTGAGAGGGCTCTTCTAGTAAAACAAAAAACAAAACAAAACAAAAATCCCCCAAAACAGTGAACAATGATTAAGCTACCTCACTGATGGTGGAATTTCAATCTAAAAAGACCGCATATAACAGTAGGAAGCTTGTCTTTATGATTATGACTTACATTAAGATATAAAAGAATGTAAATTCTGGCAGAAATTTTTAGTTTTCATGCAAAGAAAACTTAAATTATTACTAATTTTTCTTAGACTTCTCAAATGCTTTTGTAAGCATTAACTCCCTGAGAATAACTCAGGTTCCAATTGCTCATTTAAAAAAAAAAAATTTATACGGCTCTCTGGAGGTCAAAGACAGGAAGAGTTTACAATTCTGAGCTTTACTAACTCTGCGATCACAGTGGCACTCTAAGTGCCCAAGTTAAGAAAGGATGGATGCATATGTGGATTTCTCCAGTCCCGCTGGAAGTGGGTTTCTGTCCCTACTCCTGCCCCTCCTACCTCGCTACGGGAGGGATAGTAAATGCGCCTTTCTATTTGATCTTTTGTCAGGTTCCTTGGGCAGCAGATCTGAAAGATGGGTCTCATACTTGCCCGGTGCCCTCCAGATCAAGCTGTGGTGGTTCAAGGAAGTAACACAGCAGACAGGAAGGTTTCAGGGCGAAGACAGAGTCGAACTGGAGTTGGTTGCAACAAAGACCAGTGGGTCCTGGAGCCCCGGGTGGGGATGGGGCCCCACGGCTGTCCTGACTTGAGGCTTTGCACCCTACAGCTGACTGCCTAGTGGCTGTGGACTGGCCCAGATAGGCCAGATGTGTCAGCAAGGCGGCTCTCTATAGCTGAGGGGTCCGGGACAAAACTGACCCAGTAAGTCTTTAAGAATGAGGGTGTTGTTGGGGCCAGGGATTTAGCTTAGTGGTCCCCCGCCCGCCCTGCAGGCAGAAGGAGCCGACTTTGATCTCCCGGTACCAAAAAAAAAAAAGAATGAGTGTGTGGGTCCACCACTGTGACGAAATAGCTGAGAAAATCACCTCCGTGGAGCAGGCGTCTGTTCCGCTCGCTGCTGAAGACGGTTCCAGCCTGCGAGCGGCCGCAGAGGGGAGTGGTGAAGGGAAGCTGCTCGCCTGTGGCTCCAGGAGGCAGAGTGAGCACTGGTTTCCTCCTTTCTCTGCTTTTGTTCCATCCCGACCCCAGCCCGTTGGACCGTGCCGCCCACATTCAGAGTGGCGTTCCCCCTTCCTGTGCTGTCTCACAGGCCAGTTACCCCTGGACATGTCCTCACAGACACGTCAGAAGCTATTTTACTAACACCGAAGCTTTCCCAGTCCACGGTGACATCAAGATGAGGCATCAAACGGGACCCGGTAACGCACCATGAATCACAGACATGCGTACATGGGTGTGCACGTCTGTGCATGCTCACATGGGTGAGGTATGAAGACGAACCTTACATAAATCCGCCACAGACGTTCTGAGCCGTTCCTCACACCATGTGCCGAGTGCCATCCTCAGCTTCTCCCGGACAGAGACTCTTCCTCTCACCCTGTGTGGGTCGCTCACATTCATCAGGTGCTCACGGCAGTGCCAGATGCAGTACGGAGGAAGCTGTAGGAAGAAGACCACTTTTGTCTCAGCACAGCGCCCTGGCTCTCCTTGGAGATGTGAGCTGCTCTACTTTTGGCCTCTCTCAGCAACCCTGGAGGTTCTGGGGCTCAGCCCTCTCTCCTGTCTTGTGCATTAGATGCGCGACGACTCACATCCCAAAGTGTAATCACTTGTCCCACTTTTATTCCGGAAGCGTGGGCCGCCTCTGCGGATGACAACAGGCAATGCAGTCCCAGTCCATCACCGACAGACAGTTTAATTTGTTTCGCCAAAATCCTTTTGTCTTACCTCTAACTCTTCCCAGATAACCTCCTCAGTAATAATTATATCTTTCTAGTCCCCAGACTCGCTTTGTTCCAGTCACAAAGACCGAGTAAAAATATGCAGGTTTGACAGATTCTTGGTGTCCTGTGGAAGGTCAGGTTTCACTCCCTCCTTGGAGCCTAAGACAGTATTGTAATTAGTTAAATTTCATCACTGACAAATAGACATGCAAATGCTTTATAAGGACAAATGTACTGCAATCAAATGATAACTTGTAAAGCATCAGAAAGATTTTGAGATAATTACAAGTTTTTGAAATGTTAAAAAAGTTAAAAACGAATTAAACGTTTGGCTGATGGCAGCTTTACAAGCTCTCAGGCCTTTCCACGAGAAAGGAGGCCCTTCCATCCCAGTCCTGCCCATGCTGGGGATGTGACACTGGGTCTGCTTCTGGGTCTTCCTAGATTTCCATTTCTAAAGGACTGAAAGAGAAGCAGGAAGAGGCTCTGCACTGCAAGGTCATTGTAAAGCTTATGTGAACTAAAAGACATGAAATGTTTAGAAAATTAACTGTCTATTGCTACCCAATGTTAGCTAATTTGAATGAACTATTCCAAGCCAAAAGTAACTATACATTTTTATAAGAGCTTTGATACCTTCACATACTTTATAGCTATTGGATTTTTTTTTATTACTTTGAGTATCTCATTGACAGCATGGACTAAAATAGACATAGAAGGATTTCTTTAGTATCTGCAATGCCTAACTTATATCTCCTTGTAATAGAACATTCACAGCAAACATTCTTGGGGCAAGGAATGAAAATAACAACACCCACTGATTTTCTTTGGATCACATGGCTTCTAAATGTCAGCTTCCTAAACCTACCTTTGACTGTGAAGTTACTTTATCAAAGGACCTTGGGAGAGCAAAGACTGAATAAAAAAATATTCACAGACCTCTGATTCTTGGGACAGAAGCAATATCTTATTCTCCATGCTTATTTCCCAAGCCCACACATAAAAAAAGAAGAAGGAGAAAAAGGAAAAGAAGAGGAAGAGGAGGAGGAGGAGGAGATGAGGAAGAAAAGAAAAATGAACAAAGCCATTAACTTGAAAGGCGCATCATGCATTGTCATATTAAATATTATATATAATTTGGTAAATTAAATACTGTGCTTCTGTTCTTTCTGTAAAAGTGGGGAGTGCTCCATTATGAAGGATTCTTGAGCTTTTGTATATGTGTTGTTTTACTGCTGTTTGTGAAATTAGCAAAATGTGAATAGCATCCTTATCCCAGACTTCGCTGGGCTTTTGCTTTTGCATGGTGATCATCTGTCATTATGAGGAGAAAATTAGTTATTTTTAAGAACTACCATTCACCGTTCCGACTCCGTGTGTCGTTCTAATGTTGGCCATCGGTGCAGCCCAGGGCTACGTGTCAGTCCTGCATTCTGTCTGCCCTGCAGCTCTGAGCCTCCCTCAGTGGTGAGCTGAGCTTGCAGTCCCAGAGGCCATTCCACAGCAATCCTCAGCCCATGGCTGAAATTACTTGGAACACAGAGCACATTTTTGTTGGAATTCGTAGTCATCTGGCTTTTCTTTCATCTTCCTTAAGATTGATAGAGTTAGATTTCTATTACTTGTGACCCAAAGGAACCATATAGCTTAACTTGTGTGATGTTTTCTCTCTGTTTTGGGGTTGAGAGGGCTGACATTCACAGGAAGTGTTAAGCAAGATATAGTCATTATAACAACTTTTCCAGAACTTTTGATTCATAAATAATATTGTGACTTTTGATCAGTAATATTTCCTTCTTCTTTCACTTCAACTGTGATGGAGAAATGCACTGTGGAGGAGATAGGTCCACTTCATAAATGAAGGCTCTCTTCTTGGCCTTTGGCTCAGGCCAAATACATAAATAAAGGGCAAAGCTTTGGAATAGTTTTCCTTTACATATCTTTGTGTATTGAAAATTCTCGAAGAGCCACTTACATCTTCCCATAAATTTGGCTAAATGGTGAGTGTTCTGTGCTAGGTGACATCGGTTCATTTCTTGTATTTGCAGTTTCTCTTTTTTGTATTAAGGAAACTGCAAAATCAAATATTCTTGGGCCTGGTATGGCTTATGATCTTTGGGTTTGTTGAGGGTTGGAGAGAGAGACATACTGAGAACTGCATTTCTCCTCCATCTGGTCTATTCATCTTTCTATCCCACTTATCTGTCATTTTCTACCCTCTATCACCTACCTGTACCCCTTCCTTCTTCCCTCCCCTCCATCCGTTCTTGAGAAGAGCTGACCAAGAGACCATTGAGAAGCACAGATGAAACAAACAAAGGAGAACCCAGGGGCGTCACTGAGAGGAGACAACCCCAGTCCATTCACTGTAATAAAAGGTGAAACCATTTCCACACATAGAGCTGAAATCTGAGAAGCCACCGTGGTGACTGTAGTCAATGTTTGAAGATGACCTAGACCATCTCTGGAAGCTGGTGGATGTGTCCACCGCTGAGAGGGGCTGTGGAGGAGAGGGGAGGAGAGCACACTGCTGAGAAAAGCTGCGTACAAAAGCCACCATCACTTATGACTCCTAGAAGCCTCCCTAGAGACCGAGTGCCACACTGGCTAGAAGAATATTCACTGAGAAATGTGTGATAAAAATTCAATTTTAATTGTTTTTTCCTCTTAAGTGTCCAATCATATGAGTCAGGGCAATTGTATGTATTCATGCACGCAAAGCCCAAAATAGATGAAAGACCTTTTCATTTCCCCCAGAAACTCCTTCAAGAGCTACTCAGGCACTACTGGCACTGTTGCTAGATTTCATGTAAAAAGAATCATACGATATGTACTTTTTGGTTGTCTCATTTCATTTAAAATAATATGCTTGGCCAGGGATTTAGCTCAGCGGTTCGGTGGCCTGCCTTGCAAGCACAAGGACCCGAGTTCAATCCCCAGTACACCACCCCCAAAATAAAATAGTATGCTTAAGATTCAGCAGGGTGGTTTTGTGCCTGCCGTTGTTTTGCTTTGCTGCTGGGTGAGTTTCGAGCGTGTGGCTGTCCTCTCGGTGGACGCTACACATGGTGTTTCATGCTGGAGCTGTGAAGCATAAGTTTAGGACATCATCTGGAGAGGGTGCCGTGCTGTGAATGTTCATGCAGAGGCCTTAGCCCCATGCAAGCTGGGCAGGAAAAGTCCAGGCTTCACCCTCAATGACAGGGACCTTCTTCTGCGGGCAGGGTAGAGAACAGCATCCCTGGCAGCGGCGCCAAGGTACTCCAAGTCCCGAGGCACATTCCGGAGGCTGAAACAGTCTCAAGCCCAGACCTTCACATGCAGAGGGGACCTGAGAAGGGACGGTGAGAGAGGAATGGAACCGGGACCAAGGAGTGCAGAGCGGCACGACGAGGCTGGCCCACGAATCCGGGCTCCGCTCCGAGGGCAGCGTGCCACAACTGGACTTCCGCGCAAGGACATGATGTGACTGGACTTTGCGTTACAGAAGGCTCTCTGATTTTACTGTCGCTCTCCGTATTTATTTTCGTTTTGTTATTTTCTTAGGGTGTATAATAAAGGTCTCTCTCGTTTTCCTCTCCTTTCTTTATGTTAGGGCTTTACAAACCAATGCATTGGAATCTTGGCCCCTAAGAACTTGGTCTGGGACCTCACTTGGGTTACTGTTGTAGAGTTAAGCGAGTAAAAGAGGTCATTAAGGCCTGCGCTCATCCAGGATGGATTGTGTTCTATTTAAAGGGAAAATGTCCTTCTTTCCCCTGTTCCTCCCTAGTTCCCTAAAGAGGAAGAAAGGGAAAGAAAAAACAGTGAGAAAAGAAGGAAAAAATGGAAACGAAGCTTTTGTAAATAAGGAGAGGTGGAAGGGCTGAAGGGAGAGGAGGGGAAGGGGAAAATATGAACCAAGATCTGTCACGTGTAGGAACAGAGTCCCATGACTAGTGTGATCACTGTGTGTGCCAAAAATGGACCAGCAAACTTAATTAAACAAGAAGAAACTGGGCCATAATGACATGAAATCTTACTGAAAAGAGGGGGTGGGATTCAGACACCCACACCCAGAAGGTGCCAAGGAAAGTTAAAGGACAAGATCAGGTGATGCTTTTCAAGTCCAGTAGTGAAACAAGCTGGGAAAGCGTCACCTCACCCTGAAGGCAGCTTGACCTGGGACCTCCAAAACTCTGAAACAGCAAATTTCTGTTCTTCTCACACCCAGTTCATGGTGCTTCTCCCAGCAGCCTGAAGACCCTAACAGACCTTCCCTTTCCTTCTTTCCTATTTTAAAAATTAGAATGACTCAACAGGAATTCACTCTCACCACTGCCGGCTTGCAAATGGCACTTCTTACCGACAGTTCCTCCTGCAGGTCCCTCTGGATTACAGCCGATGCTAGGTTGCTGGATACCCTGTACCTCTATATCATACAGTCATTTTAACGTTTGAGGTTTGAACTTGTGGAAGAAGACTCGGACTCTCTCAGACACCCAAAATGCTGTATGCTTTATGCACTGAGTGATTTCTCAGATGTGGATGTATGCGGTCACAGACCCGGGGTGATATGAGGTTGTTAATTGTAATATAGATAATTCTAAGGCTCACGTGTCCTTTACCGCCTTCTTGACTATTAATTGTCTGTCCTCACCTAAAGAACTCTTGAAAAGAAGCTGAAGCCTCCCTGAGGAGCCCAGGTTTATTCTCACAGGACTCTGGCCCTTATAGAAAACCCTTCCTCACACTCACCAGGAAACCCATGTCTGCATGGTGTGGAGCATCACTCACAGCTCGGTTCTGTGGTCCCAAGAACGAGCTGGATTCTTGTTGTCGGGGCTACTTGCCAGGAATTTGAAGACAAACGTCATATCCGCTCAGACTTCTGAGATCAAAACCAGACCTTTTCAGTTATCTTCAATACCACAGGCTCTTGTTCACTTTGTATCTCCATTCTTCTGTGAACAAGCTTTAGGGTTAGGGTTCCAATTAGATTATCAGCTCGGAAACAAGCACCGGTGTCTACCAGATGGGTGGATGGCATTCCCTGAAACAGCCCTCACCTGTCCTGGGAGGGCTTGTGTGTTTCTATTAATGGAGCTGGGTTTTGCATTGAGTATTTTGGTGTAGACATCTCTAAGTTGGCAAAAGCTAAATATGAGATGATTGTACATAATCCAGACACTTCTAGTTACAACTATCACAGTAACGTTCCAGTCTACAAGGCAAGTCTCATAGTACAGGGGTAACGTCAGCAGCTTCGAGCAGTGAAAGCCATTCTCATTTAACACTTGGCCTGGAAGGGTCCTTCCTACCGGAGAACCAGGATAGGCTCGATAGTGTCCCATGGAGCTCTTCCATGCTTTCTGATATCATAGCCACCAGCAGTGTGCAGCCGTGGAACAGTAGAAATGAGATCAATGATGTGCAACTGAGAATCTTGACTTTTAATTTTTATTTAATTATATTCATTTTAAACTTAAATAGCCATGCATGACTAGTGGTTACTCTATTACACCATGCAGGTGTGTAAAAGCACTGCATCAAAGAAAAGAGAGGAGAGAGAGAGAGAGAGAGAGAGAGAGAGAGAGAGATTTGCTCCAAGCCATTTCCTAAAATAAACATCGGAGGAGAGCAAATCCCTTGCTCTCCAGTATTAAATAGATTTTATAGGCATACTGCAAACATCATCACCGTAGCTGTACAAGTAGAATTAGTAGAAATAATCGCTCTTAAATCGAGACGGCTGCTCCAGCTGCCTTTCGCTTCGCCCATTCGTGCTTGGGAGCGGAGAGGGGAGCAGCCTGGAGGGGACTCAGCAGCCTGCCAGGGAGGCCACGAGGGGCAGCGAGGGGTCCAGCCGAGGCCGGAAGGTGTGCACAGGAGCAGGCCGGTGTCACCGAAGCCTTTCAGTTCCCGGAGCAGAGAGAACGAAAGTGAGCAGAGAAAATAATTACAGCAGCCTCACTGCAGGCAGGGGGCTCAGAGAGGCACTTTATCCACGGTATGTGTTTATTTCTCACAGCAGCCACGAAGGATTTAACAGTCTCAATGAATAGGTATGCACATTATTCACCAGAAAGTTTAAAAATGTAGTAACAAAAATAAAAGTATCTAATTATCCTTACGTGTCTGTTATGGATCAGACGCATTATCTACATATATCACTCATTTTCAACAGGTATATTACATAGCCTTGTCAGTTTACAGGTGTCTAACTGCATGTACTTATTGAGTATGGGCCCCTAGATTTTATCCTAGATTTATTTAACTCTAAAGTTACATTTACTATGTGCCATGACTGTAGCGGTGATGTTTATGGCAGTATCAGTTTTATGGCACTTATGTGTGTGTATACGCACACAGATATTAATACAGGTTCATATGCACGTTACATGAATTTAGCTTGGAATATTTTATTGGTTAGAAATAATGTGTGGTAAATGAGGCGTCACCTTTATGTATAAAGGTGTAACAGTAGTAGGTAAAGTCTTGAGAGATCTGAGACCATGAACAAAGTCTGAGAAGGCTATAGCAATCATACTATATCTAGTTTCCCTTTTGGAAATTGTCTGCTGTTGGATTAATTCTTTGAATTGCCCCTCTCGCAATAGTTACACAGAAGTGCCGTGGGAGATTTCACCTCTGCAGCTTCAGAGGTGCAGCTTGACGCTTTCATCTTGCTGCTTTCAGTGAAGTCTTAAACACTAAATCCTGGAATCAGATATCAGGGAAATTAAAGCGATTAATCCTCCCTTTTCAGGGGGGGGAATTGAAGAAAAATATGGAAATGGAGCTTTTGCATGTGGAAAGGAGAACAAACAAGAGTTGGAGGGAGGAGGGAGGGACAGGAGAGGAAGACGATGAAAAAAGGAATCAAGATGCATTATGTACAAACTGTCAAATGTAATCATGATGAACTATAGACACCTAAACAAAAAATGACAGTAAAAGAGGTTGACCCCAACTCCATAAGCTATACACGAGGAGGTCCAAGTCCTTATTGTGAAATTATTTTCTAAGATCTTAAAATTAGTGGTAGAGCTAGTTGCACCTTAATAGCTCAAATGCTCTGTTTATGCTTTCACTATACTGATTTTTAATGTTTGCTTAGATTTTGTACAATTTGTGATTGACATTTATCTAATTAAATTTTATTTACTTCTTCCTTAAGAAAATAATGTTAAACAAAAATATCTCATAGAGAGTAATAACAACATTTCTGTGAAATAGGAAACTTTAAATGTAATAGCCTCTGCAACAGCAGAATAAATGGGATAAATTATTATGTAAGTTGCAAAAACCTCTAATTTCTGTTCTAAACATGAATTCCCAAGCTGATGCCCTGCTCTGCCAATGAAGATCTAGTAACTGTTAAGAGCTGTCTGTATTGTGTTGAGCACTTACTGTGGGTACAATTATGTCTCACTTTGTGAGGGCCACTGTACAAAGTACCGAATGACTTGCACCACTCGGAGTGACATTCCCTCAGCTCTGGAAGGTGGCAGACCTGGGTCAAGATGTCCACGGGGTTGGATTCTTCTGAGGCCTCCTCTTGGCTTGGGGATAGTCAACTCTCCCTTGTGTCTTCATATTGTTTTGTGCTGTGTGTCTGTGTCCCGTTTTCTCTCCCTAATAAGACCCCAGTCATATTGGAGTAGAGTCCACCCTAACCACCTCCTGTCACTTACTTACTTAACCATGTTAAGGGCCCTGTCTCCGAATCAGCCTCATGCCAAATTACTGGAGATTCAAATTCAGCACTGGGATTTTGGAAGGGAACAAGCTAGTCCATAACAGGTGAAATTTATATTTTGTGTGTGCC
This sequence comes from Fukomys damarensis, assembly GCF_012274545.1. Classification (NCBI taxonomy): domain Eukaryota; kingdom Metazoa; phylum Chordata; class Mammalia; order Rodentia; family Bathyergidae; genus Fukomys; species Fukomys damarensis. The sequence continues at coordinate 17,034,928 of NW_022900949.1, read as the reverse complement.
TTTTGTGATAAAGCCATAAGGTACACAAAATCCCCATTTTATAGAAAGGTAGGTTCTGAGACACAAAGGACATGATCAGGAGAGACAATGTAATTCCATGGAATAAAGGCAGGCATGGATGTCACCATTGTCCTATTCTTAAATTCCCCCCTCCTCCACCGTATCTCAGATACACCCAGAGTAATGTGTATTGGGTGTCTTTCTGGACAGAAGTGAGGCGAAGATTAAACACAGACATGTTCTTTGTTTATCTTCTTCATATTCCTGTGGCATTAACAATTAAAATCCTGGTAAGTTTGTATTACTTTCATTTTCCCAAGACACATGTTTAGCACCAGTAGTGCACACTGACAGTGTGTGTAGGCGAGGGTGTTCGTGTCTGCAAAGCAGCAGTGTCCGTGAGGGTCAACCTGCGCACAGTGGGGTGTGCAGACCACTGTTCACCAGCTCTGCGATGCGCCTGAGGACTAGCCCTGCAGGGTGCTAACTGGTGACTCCCACAGAAAGAAGCCCGATATGGGAGCTGCACAGTACTAGGCCTGTATCGAGAGACAGGGTGCGAAAGGAGCAAACACGGACAATAGCCCTTTCTAGTCTGTGATGTTAGATCACTGCTGCTCTCTGGGCCTCTGCTTCCCGATTTGTTAATGGAGGAAATTGTATGAGGCAGCCTCTTGCTTTGGTGCTTGATCTTTCATCATGACCGATAGCATTTCCCACATTTTTGTTAGTGCTTACTCGTGATATGGACTGCGGTTTTCATTTCACGCGCGTGACACACGTTAATCATTTACACCCCCAGCCCCTTATCCACTCTCCCCAGTGCATTCACACTTGGGGGATTTAATGTGTAAATGTGTTTTCCTGGTTTTTTTTTTGTAAACGTGTTTTGATCATGTACCTGTCCCCTACCACTAATCCTTGCCCTCTGGTCCTTTAACCGCTTCCTCTTGCCTAGTCCTCCTGCTACTTTCTTGTGATTAATAATAGTTTTAGCTAGGGATTTAGCTCAGTGGTGCCGCCGACTGTCTCACAAGTGCAAGGACCTGAGTTCCATCCCTGGTACCAGAAAAAAAAAAAAAAAGTTTTAGTCCCACTTAAGTAGTAAAAGAAAAGCAGAACTGTTGCTTTAAAAATGAAACACAAAAAATTCAGACTAGAAAGTTGACATTTTCAGAGAGATAGTTGATTAATTTTAAACACTTGGTAGGAATTGGGAATTTCATTTTCCTTTTTTAAATACATCTCTTATACTAGAAAATCAATTCAAGAAAATTGTTATAGATCAATGATTCTGTTTCACTTCAGATTTCATATTTCAGCCAAAACTTCAATTTGAATCAAATCTTCTAAACATAGCTTTCGTGTAAAAAAAAAAATCCAAACAAGAATTTTCAAAGTAGTTCTTAATTATTATAAAATATTAAAGGACTGAAAAGCATATAAAGAAAAACAAAATCTTGCCCAAATATCACTGGGCAAAGATGAACATAAGGCACATTTTAATGTGCATAATTTGTATTAAGCTGTCATCCTGTTATTTTGGTGTATCGTTTAACTTTATATTGTACTCAATAAATCCTTCCAGTGTTTTCTCATATACAACCTGAGTCACAGGGACTGTGGCTAAAAATAGTAATCATGTCATAACACACAGCCTCGTCGACTTTTTTTTAACACACTTGACTTAGGATCGCTTCTAGCAGTGAGGAATGAAAATAGACCTTTAGAAGCAACTTCCCCATCAGTGGTGAGGTCAGGCAGAGAAGAGAAAGCCAAGTCCCATGTTCAAGAGTCCAGACAATGGTGTCTCTCACAGACCGTCTTCTCTGGGATTTCCCTGTGGCTGTTTTAGTTTTCTGGTGAAATGGATGACCTTTACGAGCTGTGATTCCAGCTAGCACAGCCAGGGAAAGGCTAAATTAAAATGGTGATATATGTGTTATTCTTACCACTCAGAAAAGAGCAGAATTTCAACAGCAGGGATGGACTCTGGAAAATCCAAAGGGGCCCACGCAAGGATTTGTTTGAAAGTAGAATGAGCTTGGAAGGTACAGCTCCACAACCTGGGGGTTCAGAGCGTGCCTAAGTGCAAGAGTCAGGCCAAAGTCACAGTACTGCTGCTCTGGGTTTTGTTTTTCTTCTTTAGAAGCTGCTAGTGTCATTTGCCACTGACGTTCAGAGGAGAAACTTGCATGAAATAACACTGACAAACAGCAGACGCCTGCATAGTGGTGGACTGCAATGTCCCTGCTGATCTTTGCGGGAATCCACAGTGGCCCCACGCAGGGGCCAGGAGATAAGCACCGGGGCTTTGAAGTGAGACAGTGGAAATGCCCACGCTGTGTTTTCAGACCGCATTTTCTTGGCCAGTGGAAGGAGCTCTCCTTATTTATTCTGCCAGTGACACTTCCGAAGGCAGGGACAGGCCTGGAGACTGCGTCCCGTGTGCGTTTGGGGTGTGGGCTGAAACTTGGTTAGCGCTGGCTGGAGGATTCCTCATTTTGGCTTTGATAGCTCTCTGCACTTCTTGATGCATTTTGGCCAAAGAGCAGGGTTTTCCGCTTAGCCACTGGCTTAGACAAACAGGCTTCTGCGAATGTGGCCGGGCTGACACTTCACAAGGTCTGTGGACAGTTGTGAGGTTTTATATTAACACAATAAAGTCTCTTGAGCCGGTTGGGTTCTACCTCTTGTCTAAAGCAGGGCAGCTTTATATTTCATCATCAACAAACACCTACTTGCTTGAAAAGAAGAAGAAAAACACTATAATCTTAAATTGTTGACTTTAATATATCTTGTTTTACTTGTTCTAATTAATCTGCCTGCCATTCATTTCACTTGTTTAGTAGATAAGGAAATAGAATCAGCAATTCTATTTTAATGAGTTTGGAACTCATGTCTTTCAAAGTAAATACTCCTTTTTTCCTTATAGATTTTTTTTTTTTGAGACAGGTACTCACTGTTCTATCTAAACTCACCTTGACCTAGGCTAGACTGGTCTTGGACTCATGACAATCCCCCTGCCTCAGCCTGCAGAGTGCTAGGAGTACAGGAACATGTCAGAATGCCTGGATCTCTTATGGTTTTGATTATTCTATGGTATCATGTCATAAAGGAGGGACAGGAAAGAAAAATCTATACTGAAAAAAACCTTGATTAAAGTGTGCTGTACTAAGCAGGCATTATAGAAGAAAATCAGGTTTGTGACATGTTTTGAGAAGTACAAAGTGAGATTCTTATACTCTTTATAGCAGGAGTGATCTTTACAGATTCCTTAGTTGACAACCCAAGCTATGGGCTGACCAGAACTCTCATATATGAAATTAAATTTTGAAGGATATATTAGCCCTGTATTGGTAATCCTGTGTTCTATGTTCTATATTATGTCTACCAGTCTAATCCATGATATAAATAATTGGGTAAATACAAATTTACCAGAAATTTAGGGGATGTGACATTAAGATTAAATGCAATAAACATACCAGAGAAAACCTTGTCCAAGACCTACAAGACAATACCTTCGCCAACAACACAGACACAACTGCAGAAGGGTCACTGTTACGTGACAAGCGTTCGGATGGTACCGTACTTGTTAACACTATGAAAACTTTTCTTTTATACTAACCTTCCATTACAACTTCCATAAGAAATCTCCATAAGTCTCATTTACTAAGCTCCATGTGCCAGATATCATGCCACATACTTCACACGTGTTCTTATTTAATGGTTGCAACGGTGGCATTGATGTTATTAACCACTCTTTCGATTTGACCTAACACAGACCTTCAGAGGAAGTGACTGCTTTTTCTTGTGTTGTGCAGGTAGAGGTGGACCTGAGTTGATCCAAGCCCATACCCCTGTTCTTCAAGGGCTCTGCTTCCTTTGCTGTGAATGTAAAACAAGTGGAGCAGAGTGTGGGCTTTCCTTCTCCAGATCCACAGCTGCAAACCCAGGCTTGGTCTGAGATAACCGGATAACAGTAGTCCTATTTGCGGCTTGAATTTTTTGCCTCATGGTAGAGGTAATTCATTGTGAATATTCCTTAGCAGGCTCTGGTCCTCTCTCTGCCTCCTGTATATATATATCTTGCCTCAGATCCCTTGACAAGCCCACTTTCATCATTAGGTTTAATTACAATCCCCACGAATATAAGGACATTAAAACATTGTCCCTTCATTTTAGCCTGAGTCTTATCAAGGTTTATAAATCAAATGTTTTCAGGAAATGTACAATTTGGATTATTTGATTCACATTTTTTATACATCTAAGTGTTTGGCCACCCTTTTGCCCTGGAGGGACATACAGAAAGAAGACAGAAATGGCTTTAGAACTTTTTGCCACAAGTTACCATGACAGAATGGTGATAACATGGCTACATTTGCTGGCTATAAATTATCTCTATCTAGTCAATAAAGCAAATTTTTTCTTTCTGAATGTTTGCAATTTTTCAAATACCCAGTAAGGGGAGGGCTAATATGTAAATGCTTGTGGAAATGTTTTAGCATTTTCAGGTAACAGCTGAGAAGAGATTAAGTCACACACCGAGGGAAGAGGATGGAACTCATCAGAGCGCCCCAGGCCCTGCACTGGAAGCAGCCTTGAATTTGATCCCCTCAGTGCACGAACTTCTGGCCTTGATCTTATGATGCCAACGTCCTTCTTCTGAACAAGCCCATACAGTCTCTATTGCTTGCTTGTAAATAAACGAGGTGCAGAAAGCATGCTAAATGAGAACTCATGTTTCAAATTTAGTTTTATTTAATTACATCAACTTCGTAAAAGATGGGCACACGAGAAAGAAAATAACTAGAAGAATTCTCACAAAGCATGACATTGACTGTGTTAGTAGTTAGTCAGCTAATACTAACACCACTCTAGTCTTTTCCTCATTTTTCTGCATATTAATTTAATAACTGAAATAATTTTAACAGAAAGCATGACATGAAAGTCATATGAACCCAAGAGATGTATTTTTTCAGATTTTATAGATGAATGAAGCAAGAGATGCTGGTGCACTTGGACTTTTTACAAGCCTGTTGATATTTCAATGTTTACAGATGCAAGAACATCTGACCTGTTAGCAGATACTGCTGATTAGTGAGGCTCAGCTATAAACACGGATAAATCACGCTGTAACAATGACACAGGCCAAGGGGTAAGCATGTCCTAATTGTTTCGACTCAATTTATTTACAAGCAATATTTATTCTAAACCAAGCAAAACACTTTAGAAGATCTAAGTCTGATTTGTCTCTTACTCTCTGTACGTAGAGCAACAAAATATGGGGAAATTCTGTGAAAAGAACAGTCAATTCCTTTATTTGGATTTAAAGGAATTTTACTTCTCAGCTCCTTTTTCCCATTAAATGATTGGTAAACATTTCCTAAAACTATTAAAAAGAACTCAGTAATTCATGTTCGGTTTTAACTGGAAATAAGCTCAGGTTATGCAGGAACACATTTCATTTAATCAGTCTGGATGTACCAACAAGCATGTTATCTCCTCAGCTCTTCCTCTCACTGTTCTGGAGAATGTTCTTCTCCCTCCGGGGTCTAGCACCCAAAGACTCCTGCAGTTCCCTGGATGCCTCTTGTGAAGATTCGAACCAGAAGCAGGTATAGCCCAGAGTCAAAAGCCGTTGCCAGCTTCTCTAAATACACAATCCCTCTCAATGTAATGCTGCAGCATTGAGACCCCTTTTCACGCCTGACCATGTACAAGTCAAGGGAAATCTTTGCTTGAGCTGATGTATCAGTTAGAGCTAGTCATCCGATACAGGGCACCTGAGCTCCTGCCTTCTGGTGAGCCCCCTGCTTTACTTTGGTTAGAATCAGTCCTGAGCACAGTGATGCTTCTACTTCATTGAAGGTATTTTCGTGTCAGAGGGGAGCTTAGGGTCCTCCCACTGGCATCTCAGAAGCTCTCACTCATCTCAGAAGCCTCTCCTTGGGGCTGCCACGGGAGGGAGGCTGTTGGGAAAGCTCCTGGCCCAGACCCCTCGTTGCCCCATTCAGCCTTCAGACTGGGTGTAAGGCTGCACTCAGTGGGTCCTGCTTCCCACACTCACTGTGACTATTTTTGTGATTTTTCTTAATGCTGGTGTTGGTGTTGGCCAACCCTTGCATGTCTCCATATGTTGCTCTTTAAGGAAGTAGTTGGGATCTTTGACTTTTTCTTGCAAAAGTCTTTTAGTCTCTCTTTACTATCACACTTCTCTTCTTTAACTCCCTACCTGTAACAAGCATTATTGGCATTTCTCTTGCAAAACAAACTTAGTTTCATTTTACCAGTTATCCTGGTCAATTGAAATCGAAGAGGCCAGAAGACCTGCAGTAGCTGTGAAGCCCTCTTAGGTGCTCCTGAGGTGGTGATTCATCACTCTTGGGCACAAATGGAAAAAGTCTAAATATGAAGATGTCGTTGCATCTCGGTGGGGTTAATTCGCCTTTAAGTCCAAGATTCAAAAAAGCACGGATGTGAGATGGACTTGAGAAAAGAAACTAAATTCTTGTGGGTTCCTGGACCCCCAAAGGCTTGCTCTGCTACTACTGTGGTGTAACGAGTGTAACTATTTTGTCACAGTTTCAGGCTTGTTTTTCCCAAAAAGTATGTTATGCTTGTCTTTAAAATATTTGTGCCATAATTTAGACAAATGTAGGTTAAATAAACCTACTGTTACACTGTTACACTGTTATAAAATGTAAAAAGATTAAAAGTGAACTATGAGAACATAGCCCAGTGCTCAAACGAGAACTACTGGATACAGTACATTAATCACAGCGCTGCTCACTAATAGATCGTTTTGTTGGCAATGATCTGTGCTGGATATTGTTAACTACAATATTTACTTAAGAATATCATCAGGGGCTGGGGATTTAGCTCAGTGGCACTGCGCCTGCCTCACAAGCGCAAGGATCTGAGTTCTATCCCTGGTATCAAAACAAAACAAAAGAATATCAATCAGTTCTTCTGACACAGTATCAAATATATAGATTAAGTTTCTTTCTTGCAAAACTGAGCCAGGTAACACACTGACTAGGACCCACCCAGAAGGTGTATACAAGATGTGATGCAAAAACATGATGGATGTTTAAATTTTAAAAATGTATGACAGTAGAAGACACAGTGCCATTGAGCCCTGTCAGAATACTCTCCTGTTTCAAGCACACGTATCCTGTTATGCTTGCCACTTTCTGAAGCAGTTCTTCAAGTTCTGCTTCGTGAGTGTCTTTGATTGCACCATCGTGACGGCCTCCGTGGTCCTGACATGGTTCAAAACATGTATGGAAATTTCTGTCAAAGTGCTGTGTCCTCATCCACACTGTTCCCCAGATCTAACTCGCTGAAATGTCTGACTTTTCCCCAAAGTAATAATGACAGTGAAAGGTGAACATTTTTAGTCGATTTGGGATAGCAGCCCCAATAGCACAGATAAAGACACAAAAGAGGACTTCCAGAACTGCTTCAGAGAGTGACTGGGATTACGGGCTGGGTGTTTATAAAGTGGGAGGGCGTGTTTTACGGACGATGCGTGGAAGTACATGTTATACTGTAATACATTTCAAAACGAAAATTTCACCATATTTTTCAAAAACTCACATACTGTATTCTATAATTAGAAAATGGAAATGATATTACTCTTTCAAATACAAAATTTATGCCGATAGGAAAATGAACACAATTTTGAAGGACATCTATCAAAATTTAAGTAGCATAATCCCTCATATCTTGTATTCTTTTATTACAGTGTTGTGCATAAAAAATACAGACAGCGAATGGATGTCATCAGATTCGAAGTCATTGCCCTGAAATTATTTGATAATTTCTTTAAAACATTTGACATATTTCTGCATTTCTTTTTTTTTAAATGAACTATTTTGGCTCATGCAGCTAAGTTTCTATAGAAATCACATACATTTGTTATGCTCACATACATAACCTTGTAGGCATGCATATACTTTTATTTGTGAGAGCAGAGAGGTTGGAAAAGAAGACAGGTCCACATGGAAAAGCTCTAGAGGCATATGCTTGCTTGTAAGTAACTTTACATTCCTTCAAATGCAGACAATACAGACTTTTAATGGCCACATACTTGGAAATAAGCTTCTTAAGAAATACAATTAGTCTGTTATTGAAAAAGTCAACTTTATAACAATAAGTGCATGAATCTGGGAGAATTTTAGACTTTAAACTTATTTTTTATGGCCAGAGAAAGCTTCCTACTTGTTCTGCTAGAAGTAGAACAGAATGATCAGTTACAATGATTCTGAAGGAAAATTGCTGTCTTTGTGGTTTGTGAGCCTTTGGAAGGCAGGAATTGTACTCTTTCTTTTCCAGTGCCCAAAGAAATGCCAAGCATTTCATAGGCACTGAATCAATTATTCTTCAGTGAATAAAACTACAAAATGTCCTATGTGTTCATGGTACTATAAGTTCCTGGGTACAGTCTAGTCCATGTTTATATCTGTTCCAAAAAGTAGTATTAGAAAAGATAGCTACAACAAACAAACAAAATTTTAAAATAGACTGGTTAGCAAAGTAGAAATGATTTAAGAAATATAGGAAAAATAGCTCAGAATCCCAAGATCATATGGCCAAGGAAAATATAGAGTATTAGAAAGATGATATTTTTTTCTTTTCCCTTGTTACCTTTCCCCCACCCTTATTACTTTCCCTACACCTTTAGCCCTTTTCTTCCTATTTCACATTGTCAATTATATCATTAGCAACTTATGTAAAATGAAAAAATGGAAATAAAGTGTTTGTAAATGGGGAGGGGTGGAGGGGGTGAAGGGAGAGCAGGGACAAGGTGAAAAATGAGAAGACCTGGCATGTAAAGGTACAAGATCACAATGATGAATGTAACTGTATCGTACACCTCAAATGTACCAATAAACAGTGAGAGAGGAAAAAAAAGAAAGATGATAGTATTCCTCATGCAATGAGAGAATAGTTTTGCCATATAACCTACGTACGTATCTCCAGAGTATAGAAATGAAGCAGCCACTGGATATTTTGATGAAGTACAAGTTAGCTATGAATGAACACTTCCTGGTGTTTAGCATTTCCTACATCAAATGGGTTCCCCTCTGGTGGTGATGGTTACACAGTGTAAGCACTGTGCTCAATGACCTGCGCTAGTTACTTCAAATTGAGAGAAATGGCAAATTTTATGTCATGTGTATTTTACTACAATAAAATAAAACTGGGAAAAATAGATTTAATGCACTGACTTAAGGACAACCCATAAAACATAATTTAAAGTCCTCTGAGAAAAAGTACCACCATTTTCAAATGGGTCCTGGCAGGAGTCAGGGACAACGACATTTAAACGATGTGAGGAGTGAGAGCGAACAACCCACCGCCTTGTAAAGAAGCAGATTACTCTGGGTAGAGAAAGCATTTGCAAAGTTCAGGGGTATAAAACCTCACATTGCATTTGTACAACTGGGGAAGGGAGTGGGGACAGAACAGGATAAATCTGGAGGGCTGAGTGGAGGAGGGCAGTGCTGTGGTCTGCACTTGATTCTGAAAGCAATGAGCAGCCATCACGGTCCTTTTTAAACCAAATGAGCTAGGATGTGCATTAAATAAAAACAGCTAAACCTAATGATACAATAACAGCTTTCAGGTGTGAAATGATGAAAACATGCTGGAGACAAAAAGAGAGGGTAGATTTGTACAAGGTCTGTAAGGTATGATTGACAGAGTCATAAAACATTTTTTGCTCCTTTTTTGGCTTTATGGCTATTTATAATTGCTAACCAAGTTAAATGTGATTTAAATGTGCTTAGAATACTTCAAGCACTTAATAAATATCTGTGGAATGAATATGTAGATTGATTTGTAGATCTCTATGCTTTCCTCCATCAGCCTAAAAATTAATATAAGTAATCTCTTTAAAAGTAGGGTGAGATAATCCATAAGTAGTGAAAAATGCGCAAAGTTCAGGTCCATAAACATTTCATTTTTACTCAAATAGAATAATTTTTTAAAATGAGTCCTTCTCACAGAGTAAAACAGTTCTGTCACAATTTTTGAGCATTTTTAATATTTCATTCAATATACAACTGTGTTAGCATCAATGCTGGTAACTTTATGTCATCTTTTTGCACCTGTGGATTGTTCCATAGTTAATTGCTGTTAGAGTTGTGTCTAGATGTCCCTGCAAAGCCTCAGGAAGTCATAGGCGAGGCTTTCTCAGAGGTGGCTGGGTCTAGAGTGTGTGACACTGGGATTGAGGATGTGATTACTAAAACAGTCCACTAACTGGTTTGGCCCTTGCCTTAAGCCTGGTAGCCTCGATAGAGTATAAAAGGGGCCAAAAGAAGTTTCTAGGGACCCTTGCTTGCCTTTGCTGTCTTGTCTGCCATGACCTGTTTTTCCTCAGCTATGCCACCCTGTCTTGGAGCCAGCTGATTATGAACTGAAACCTCTGCAAACTGAGAGCTAAATAAACCTTTCCTTCTTTAACTTTGGGTATTGGATGTTTTGCCTCAGCAAGGAAAAAAGTAAGTAAGATAGACATTGGTACTAGGGAAGTGGGACCTTGATGATTCTACCTGCTGTGTGATTCAGAAGCCTTTGGAACTGGGTTGTGGGAAGAGTTTGGAGAGGTTCAGAGATGCTGGCTGAAAATGTAGTCCTGAAATGCTTGAAGCTGTACTTGATGGGAGATTATGCTCTGAGATCAGATGACCAAAATGCTGATAGAACTGCTCTCAGTAAAAACCAGGCTTGGGAGGCTTCTGCTGGGAAGAAGGACTGCACCGGCTGCTGGACTCCGGAGCATGGGTATTATGCCTTGGCAGAAAGTTTGCATTTCACTCATGTCCAGAGACTTTGCCTGAGACTGACTGAGAGTAAGGATAGCAGGCTAACTAATCTTGCAGGAGAAATTTCAAGGCAGTCTAATGTTGAGATGGTGACGTGACTGCTTCTCGGGGCTTTTAGCCACTACTGAGAATCAAGAGCAAGGATTCCAGCAGAATGACTCAAAGCATCAGTTTGGACAGATGGGATGCTCCAAGGAAAGTTGCAGCCTGCAAAGATGGAGGGAAGGAGAAACTGGCCACTGAAAGGACCAGCAAGAAAAAGTCAAATATTTCAGAAGACATCAGGAAAAGTGGCCTAAGGACATCACAAGAAGCAGCAGAACCCCAGCCTTGGCAGACTCAGAGTTGCAAAGGTGAAAGACTTTGCTTTGAGAAGACAGCCCCAGAGCACCATGTTCCAGAGTGGCTGTAGCCTAGGGAAGTTGTTCCTCAGGATTGGGTTCACAGACACCAGATCCCTACAGCCAAGAGAGAAGAAAGCCTGGCGACTACTCCAGTCAGCAGCAGACAGTGGAGTCATCTATGTGTTGTCGGTTTTAGGTGGCTGCAGAATGCACGAGTTGTGGGGTCAGGAAGGCTTCCACCCAGATTTCAGAAGAAGGCCTGGGAGGCCGGGCAGTGCACCTGAGAGGGCAGAGTGTGAAGCTGTGAGCAGGAAGCTGAAGGTGCAGTGGCTACCCCAGAAGGTTGGAGAAGCCAAGGACATGCGTGGTCTGATGAAAACTACAGGGAGGGAGCAGAGCTGGCCCCAAAGAGAAGCCAAGGGAGCTACAGTCACTGGCAACTCCATAGGCTACTAGGAGCCACCCAAGCCCTTTGGAGTTCACACCTTGCCACGGGCTGCTTCGGATACCGCACATGGACCCACAGAACTTAATGTTTGCTGGATTTTGGACTTGCTTTGATCCCATCCCTGTGTATCCCCTATTTGTACCTTTTGGAGTGGAAATGTCTATCTTATTCATTGAATGTTGGAAGTGTTTAACCTTCTTTTCATTTATACAGGGATTTGCAGCAAAGCGCTTGACTTAAATCTCAGAGAAGACTTGGGACCTGGACATTTCAGCAGTGCTGAAACTGTTAGGACTGTGGCAACTCTGGGAGATGGACTAAAGGCCTTTACAATGGAGGGAGGTGTGCGAGTCACTGGGGCGCAGGGGTGGAATGTTATGGCTGCATCTAGATGGCCCCAAAGCCTCAAGCAGTCATACGTGGGGCTTTCTCAGAGGTGTCTGGGTCTAGAGTGTGTGATGCTGGGATTAAGGGTGTGTGGTTACTAAATCAATTCACTGATTGGTTGGGCACTGCCCTAAACCCAGTGGCCTAGATAGAATATACAAGGGGCAGAAGAAGCCAAGAGGGTCCCTTGCTTGGTTTTGCTATTTTCTGCTTGCCATGAACTGGTGCCCCTCTGCCACCCTGCCCTGTGGCCAGCCAACTATGGACTGAAACTTCTACAAACTGAACCAAATAAGCCTCTCCTCCTCTAACTATGAGTGTCAGATATTTAATCTCTGTGATGAGAAAAGTAGTCGAACAAATCCTGAAGGAGACAGAGGGGTTTTGTGCCCTTCTCGTTTTATGTATTCATTTAGTAAAAGTGAATATATTCAAGGCATGCATATAACCAGTTCGGAAAACAGTGTGGAGATTCCTTTAAAGATTGCAAAGAGAACTAGTAGGTAGGTGGTCCAGCGTTCCCTTTTCTGGGTGTATACCTGAAGGAAATGTAATTAGCATCTCAAGGAAACATCTGCATGCAATAGTTCTCACAGCACTATTCATAGAGCCAAGATGTAGGGACCCCTGAGAGAAGCACGGATATAGAAACTGTGGCGCAGACGTTACTGCAGCTTCTCCATGGATCAGCTGGATTAGACTGGGCATCAGAAGACATTTACCAGAACCCTAGCTGGGACAGGAATTATGAGCGGATTTATCTGGAGAAAGTTTTGAAGGAATCCCTCACGTATCTCCACATTTAGGCATTTATAGGAATTTACTTATATTTATCCAAATTTCAGATAACAAAGATAAAGACCTCTCTCTTTCCCCTCCCCAAAGATTCGCTTACGTTCCAAAGTACTGGAGAGAAGGTTGCTTTGGTCGAGGGGTGTTCACTGCAGTCCCTGGGCCTCCGCAAGGATGTGAACTCAGTCTGGGTGCATCCATCCCCCTTTGGAGGAGTCGGGACAGAGACAGCGGTGTGAACACAGAGCCCCTGCTACTCACGGTGTCCTAAGTAAGAGACCACGCAAGCTCACAGGCACTGGAGACCTGGTCCTTCATCGCCAGATGTGGGAGCCGGTCATGTTAGGCCCGTGGAATCCGGGTCCCCCTGAATAGTCCCCATCCTGTCCCTGCCTACCCCCTCCACCCACGACTCTCTCTGGGGCTTGTTCGTCTTTTCTGTTGGCTGAACTTGATTTCTCTCAGGATTAACAAGCATGTGTTTCATTGTTATCTTGCACAATTTGTGTATTTTCCTTTCAAAAATATACACATAAATAAAACCATGATGAATGTGCATAAAAGAAATGGATACATTTTATTTCATTTTCCCTAAAATACAAAGAACGTTCCTTTATGTGGAAGTTCAATGTAAAAATGTAGCCTTGTTGGAAACATAGTTACACAAAATCCCTTATTTTGTATCAGATTGTTCTTTGAGGGGAGTTAGGACTTCAGTGGTTGCAACTATTCTGCAGTACCTGAAGTTTTAGTTTCTTCTAGTGACAGAGAACCAATGTTGCCTTCTAACAAAGATATTAAGACAAAGCAGAAGACTAGGATATTGAATAGAACTCTGCCTCATTCCTTCTTGTTGCTGTTTCACATTTTCTGTTGCTGCATATTTATTGTAGAGATTAACCCCAACTCCCCGTCACTTGTCACTTGCTTTAGGGTTTCGGTGCCTAGATTGCAGTTTGATCTTATCTGTACTTCTGGTCCCTCCTCCTCTCCCTAATTCCCTTCCTCTTATCTAATAAGTCATTCTTCTATTTCATTGCTTTTTTTTAGATTCTACAGATCAGGGAGAACGTGCAATCTTTGCCTCTATTCTTGGCTGATAAAACCAGAATTTCCCTGGGATAGGATCCAGGGGCAGGAAGGTGTAAATAGAACCAAATTTTAATTCTGCATTGAAAGTTTAAAATCTTGATTTTCTAGCAGATCTGTATAGTTTAGTTAGTCTGTGAGTGTTTGTGTCTCTCCATTCGCACAAACAAAGTTCGAGCCGGACAGAGATATGGGTCTCTGCTGACGGCTCTATGCAGTGCAAAATGCCTAGAACTCTGTCTGACATCGGATATACATTAGATGTTGGAAAATGTTTGCTGAGTGAGCAAATGCCTTGTGTGTATTCTGGGACATGTGGAGTCCCACACAGAAGCAGTAAAACTGGCCCTTTGCATTAGAAACTGTAAGGGACTTTTGCAGCTGTGGACATGTTATTCTCATTCTCTGAAACCATTCTGTGACTGGCTGACAGACCAACTGGGATGTCACTGGTGCGTTAAACACCACCGTCCTGGGCCCTGAATCGCCACCTGAGGCTTTCCCAGAGCAAGACCCGTCCAGTAAGGCGGGGTGGCATGGTGTGCTCAGGGTGGGGGTCCCTGGGATGGGGGAATCTCCGGGGACTCTGATATCAGCAACAGCCACCTGGCCTTCTGGGCCTCCACCTTCGGGAGCGGGGGCACCTCCTGCACCTCTGTCTGAGTTCCTGCACAGTCTGCTCCCCACTCACCTGCAAGGAACGTTCGTGAGCTTCCTCCGGTGCCTAAGGGCAGTACCATGGAGGCTGAGAGTGGCATGAGGACTGAGGATGGCACAGACATTCTGGCTTGTGCGGACTTTTGTGAAATTGAGTTTGCATTGTGGCAAAAGAGTGGTCTTATCTGTGAATCTGTGTTAAAGGTGATGTTAGTGCCTCAGGTGAGTTCCAGTTCTAGAGGAAGGGGCAGACTGCATTTGCTTTAATAGTAGCCAAAAGTGAAAAATAGGAAAGTGGTAATTTCAGTTGATTAACTGGGACAAGATATTCGGTGACTTTGGCCGGTGGATAAATGGGCAAAAATGTTTGCCTGCTCTGCAAAGCCCTTGAGCTGTGGCGGCCCCTGCTTCCTAGATCCCCAGTTTGGTGGTGTTTTGCTTTACCATGATTTTGCCTTCAAAACAGTTGGTCAATGTGTAAGTGAATGTCTGCATTTTGAGAATGGAATGAAATGTAGAAACAAAATGTAGAAAATCAATAGTGGCGACGTTAAGGATTGAATGGCATTTCTCATTTAAACTGAAAACAAAGCATAAAGCAGTCACTAGAACTTCTCTAAGAGAACATCAAACTCATTTTTTGCCATCACCACATCGGTTTTCTGTGTTTTGATCATCACATAAAGACTGCATGCTCCATATGGTGTTGTTTTGCTTTCCTTGGTTAATTTCGCCTTGGAGGTCAGAGAAGGAGGAACCACTCCTCATGCAGTTTGATGGCTTCACTATACATATTTTTTAAAGTATGAAAAAATTGAAACACAATTTAATCTTCTTTGAACGTTTGGGCTTATAATACCTAAGAAGTTCAAGTGAATTTTAAAATATTTCTGTAAATCCTTGTTAACTTTTGGACAATAAAGAAACTTTTGGTCACTTTCGCTGTGACCCAATACTGAAGCACACAACTGTGGAAACTTTCTTCAGTCTTGGAGAGAAATAGATTTGAGCACTGATACTTGTTAAAAAAAATCCCAGTCTTGTTTCCCAATAAGTCTATGTTTCTCTGTAATTTAATGACTTCTTGCTAAGGTGTGGTTTTCTTCTTCCCATAATGATGCAGCCCCTGGATGGGTTGTTTTAGGGATTAAGTGAAAAGACAGAGTTGGAGCTTCTAGAAGTGGATATGGACTTTGTGTGCCTTGCTTATCACAGCAGGAAGTTGCTTGATAAGTATTTTGCAAGTTATGCAGGACATTTTATTAGAACGTGCTTATCATACATAATGTTTATATTCCTAGTGGTATTTTTGTAATTATGAAATTCTTATTATAATAGCACAAATATCATTGTAATATAATCTCTTCTAGTACATTTTCTGCCACAAAATCAATTACATTTGTTGTTTTTGCTAAAATAAAGGAAAACTTTGAAGTTTTTTGTATTTGTTTTGTACTTGGCCACTTGAGTGAACAGTGTCATCACCGTTTCCATTATTTTTTAAATGTGTGGCTTCTTCCCACTTTAATATATCTGAAACAGGCATGGGTCATAGTTCAGTGTCGGAAATAGTGTGCTGTCTCCAGCTGTCTTTGGAAGAGAAGTGTGGAGCCCGACTTGTCGAGCCACGTGTGCTTTCATAAGGGCACAGGGGCCATGTTCATCTGGCTGTTACATGAGCCTTTTGCACAGTAGCCTTGGATGAAGCTGGACCTCCAATTCAATTTGGAGAAGACATTGTTGCTTGTCTGGGAGATGATTACACATGATAAAATATCAGGACAAAAATGTGCTGTACCTGCAGACCAGGCTTGCACAGAATAGTACAGTGCAGTCCCGGTTCTAACAGTAACACTGCACCCAACGGAACAACTGGCAGGTTCAGAGAGGTCACTGACAGATTCGTGCCCCATGTGACATTGTTACCTGATGACCGGGATCACTCTAGAGTTTCTTGAAGTATTCCAAGAAAAAGTTCAACTTCCGTCCTTATTTCATTTAATTAAGAATAAGCTATACTTTTGATCAAACTAAAAGTATAAATAAAATTAAGTATTTTAGTATATGTGATGCTGAAGCCATCACTAAACTCAGTATTTTAACTAATCCTTGAAATTAGACTGCCAACCCTAAATATCAGGGCGGTGAGTTTCCAAAACTGAATGCCGTGAAGATGTGGGAACTACAACAGGGCAATGTCATTCAGGAAACTCGGCTGATGGTGGAAAGATCACCTGATCTCAGACATTCATCAGGTCTTGCAGAAGAAGGCAGGACTTAACTGTGAGGGTAAAAATTATGCTGTTGACTTCCTGAAGAAAGTAGGATGAAATGCCTTCAGTGTTATGTTTTTCTGTGCATTACTGCATTCATGTGGTTTTAAATGATGGAACTGATTATTACGTAGAATCAAGGAACTGCTGTAGTTGTGATGGTTTTCGTGTTTATTCTCTTCAGCTGTCTGGTTTGTCACATTAGTAGCTGTGAGGAGCAGCCCTACAGATCGCTGAGAGCCTGGACTCCAAGCTAGGGCGACTGTCTGAGCCCTCACTGACAGTCATTGCTCTGGCCCTGTGAGCAAGGTGTGCACCATTCTGATGCAGACCCCGTCCCCCGTTAGCTGGTGTTGATGATACCTACACCCCTGGTTATCGTGCAGGCAGACAGAATGTGTGCAAAGCTTTGCCGCATGCTGAACACTCAACAATTGTGCATGGTCCTACATTTTTAAATACCACGGACCTCAGAGGGCCCAGAGGACAAAACACAGAACAGAGATTTCCTGTCGAGGGTGGGAAGTGTCATAAAATGGCTGCTCCGGGGGACGCAGCCACATGCTTCCTTTGAGTTCTCCTTTCGCAACTCTCCCTGCCCATTTTTCTCCTTTATTAACACTCCCAACTCTTAGAGAGGAACATCTTCTATTGCCCAGGAACTGAATGTGCCTGGCCTGGTCACTTTTGGACAGAACCACCTCAATGCTGCCAGCCAGGCTGAAGCTGAGGCCACCACTGAGGCAGACAGCAGACGTCCACTGTTCCTGATAGTAAACTATAGCAGAGTCAAGGCCAGAGAAGTCAGCTTGTCAATGGAGGAAAATGTCTCCTCAAGGAGACGCTTAAACGATGGAAAGCAAAGTTAATTTCAAATACCTGCTTTCTGAATTTACATTTAACTCTTCTTGCCTTGTATTTACTGTGACTCTGAAGAGACTGATGGTAAGAGGTACAGGCTCTTGAAGCTGATTTCCTCTAGACGCGAGCTATTATTGCTTGACAGCAGAACATCCTTGTAAGCATCTGGAGGATTTATATCTCCTAGAGTTTTAAATTGCTGTTTTACCTTGCATGATGTGTGACTGCATAAACACAGTAGTTTTCATCTCATCTTTGAGGCTTCCTGTTCTACCTCCACGAAGACCCCACTCTCTTATTTAATTATTAGGTCTATTAGTTATATACCCTAGTTTTGTGGGGATTTTTTCAGTAAATTCTGTTAGATTTTTCTCCAAGTTGGACCTCTCTATTGCACACTTGTGAGAAGCTAATTTAAGCTAAATTTGTAGATAACTAATTTCACTTTTGTAAATGAGGATTATTTGGAATAAATGAACTATCAGAAAAATACCTCATAGTAATATTTCTGTGAAGAACATTTTTACTCCAGAAGACCTTTTTTTTTAAAAAAAAAAAAACAAAAAAGTTACTAGATGAACTATTAAGAACACAGGCGTTTTTGTGGGTAGTAGACATGCCACCAGTTTTTGTTATTTTAACCCCCTTCTGATTGACACTTCAGGGCTACTGAGCTGTTGTATTTTGTAACTTTTCATAGAAAGGGATATTAAAGCAAGCAATTTCCCCCATATTTATAATAAAGGCTGCAAGACCCTTAGAATTATGAATCATAATTTTTTCTTACCACATCATAGTTATGGTATTTACATAGTTAATACAACTTTATGTGTTGGTCCAGATTATTGGCCAAAGTCTGAATGAATTAGCCTTTAGAATACGAAAGTGTCCTTGTATTTTTGTTGAAACCTCACTACTTTCCCATTTCATAATAAAATCAACTGAATTGCAATCAAGTGAGAATGAAAATATGATAGGTGGGATAACACATGCACACTTTGAAGCATCATATATTTAATGCATTCCTTATAACGTGATCCTTAATTTGTCCTGCCAGATTAGCATATTGTATTAGAATCCTCATCATAGTTCTGCTGGACTGGTTGGATGCAGGAAACGAGGGATACAAAGCCAGGAGCCAAGTGCATCAGCATCCAACTGTCACCCAAAGGCTCCAGGGCAGCAGGTGAAAGAAAGCCTGCACTGATCTCTCCGACTCGGACAACAGTCAGCGGCGAGTGCTACACCTGCAGCCTCATTCGAGCTCCAGCAAACGCCGTGTAGGCGGCAGCCTCTGCCGTGGAGAGTGGAGTTCCAGCCCCATCTTGCCTTAGCATGTCATGTTCTAACAGTATTCCCTGCGTGCAGGAGAAACGTATCCTGCTCGTGTGGGGATCATGTTGCTTGTGAAATGCAGAGTTTAGCAAGCACACTCGTGTATATACATACAACTTCCAGTTTATCTTTCTTCTATTATATGCCAATATAGAGTCACTGGCCAATTTCCACTTCCTGCCAAGGAAAGAGAGCCCTGCATGTACCCTGAGCTTCCAAAAAAACTCTAATTAGTGAACCAAGTAAAAATTGAGCTCACTAATTATATCATTCTCTTTACTTAACTTTTGCTATAAATATTTTATATAATACATTTTTATGAACTTATGTCCAAAGTTGTGAAACTAAAATCACTTTCAGATTTGAAAGAAGAAAATGTTACAAATATTCTTCAAAGTCACATCAATATGACAATGCTCTCTATAGTTTCACTAATGTTTTTGAACTAAAGTTTAAAAGAAATTGTATTTGTCTGAGTTTTCCAAATTACGTTATCATGTCTATTTATGACAAGCAGTTCCTGTCATGTAATATGATTACATGGGCTTTATCAGAAGTGACACATTGGATGATTTATATGATGTGTCAGCCAGCAAGATACAAAGGCAGATAATTTCCTGTAATTACTTTTTAAAAGAATTTGAAAATAGATTTTAAATAAATAGCAGGTGACTTGTAGTTGAACTGATTCTGAAAATATTGTTCCAAGACGTTACCGGGAATGAAATAATCAAAGAGGTAAAATATTAACAAGTATTTCCTATTAGATTAAACATTATGGAATTTTCTCATGGCATCTTCTGATTAGTAGGTGCAACCATGAAACTTCTAGGGCCTCTCTCAGAGGAGCAACGTTTATCGTGTCTCTTATTGCTCTGGTCATGCCAGTGTTCATTCCAGACCCTAGCTTATTCATGAATTTTGCTTTGAATTTACCTCTTTGTTCTTTTTCAACTCAAATCCTTCATATCTTTCACAGCTAAGAAGCCACCATTACCATCCAGAAACCTTTGCTGAAACCATTTCTCTCCACCAGTCCCTGCCTGTCTAACAAATCTCTAACCATCCTGAGCTCTGCCTATGTGTTTCCAAGTGATTCCTGAGTTGTGCTATCTACCCTGCCTGCAAAGTCACCCCATGGGTACAGACGTCCCTGTCAGATACTATTTCCTGCCACAACTTGCTCCAGCCTGCTTAATTTTTGCAGTCAATCATCTGTTTGACACATGTTGTATTTCATTTCAGAAATTTATTTCTTCACAGACCAGCAGAAATGATAGGGCTTTGGAACCACTGAGCCTCACAACCTCCATGTTATACCGCTGAACATCCATCTTCTTTCTGAGGAATTCCAAACCCTCTCAGGGATCACTTCTTTACTTTGTAAAATAGTGCTTATCCTACTTAGCTCACAGAGTGGACATTGTCTGGCCAAGACCCATCTCTTTATACTCATTCCTGTGACAGGATCTTGCACTTAGAACTCTTCCAGATGCAGCTGGTCTTCAAAAGTATCTGTTGATGGAACTATGAGCTGGAGTATGATTTTTATTTCTATCCATGAATGTCATTAGGTTTCTTATCTTGCTACAATGATTGTAGAAGACCTGGGCTAACATTTTACCCAGTTCAACTGACTGTCCCAACCCTTTCCTGTTTTGCTAGTTCCTCCCTTCATAGCAGAATTGATTCATCACTACCCAATTCAGTTTTACAATCCCTTGATTTCCTTCCATGCACTCACCTCTTCTCCAAATTGGATTGCATTTTCTTGGTAGTCAGCATCCATACTTTTATTGTTTAAACATTTGTATTTGGCAATGACACAGTTTGGTACATCAATGATATGGTTTAGTGACTAATTAGAAAAAACTTCCAGTTGATCTATGCTGATGTTGAAGAAAGAAAGCAAATAGCTAAACTGATGCTTTCAAGCTGTGTATTTCATAAAACTGAGGTTCATGTGACTGTGTCATCATGTCTCAAAGTCACAGATTCTCAGAAACTAGGTACAGGGAGTGCCATAAATGATGACTGACTGAATGAATAAAGGGTTGTATGGAAAGGGAAAACAATTGCTTGTTCTTTTGAAGCACAATATCTTCCCCCATATAAGAATATCTGTGAGTCAATGCTGTGTCAGAAGTTGTTGTGCTCCTAGATGGTCAGGGTGTTTTGAAAAGTAGTTTCCTATAAATTTTTCATGTGGAAGTTCAAGCATGGGTATGTGGGTGCATACATTTATTTTCACTGAGAATTTTATGGACCTATGAAAAGTCCTCATGTGTGTTGACATAAGGTGGTATTACAAAGTAGTCTTTTCTAGGTAAGTTTAATTGCCATAAATTTATTTGAAATAGAAATTAATTTCTATCCATTTTTTTTGCCTCTGTAATACTCATGCCCAGAATTTGAATGAATCTTTCTGGACAGCTCACATACACAACAAAACAAAACCTTTTCCACATACCACTAAGCCAATGACATCCTCAGCAGGACAACGCATTTTTACAAAACTCAAAGCTTGACCTAAAGGTTGAACCCTGACAATAAAACTTTTGATTTAGACACCTAGGAAGTTTTTCCCTAAATTCAGGAGTTATGGCTCAAGGACCAAAGTCTAACTGCCCCTCTGAAAATATCCAAGAGCACCTTGAGGCCTCAAAGTAAAAATACAGTCTAAATCAGTTCTTAGGAGAAAGACAAGCCCTTCTAAGAAATGGTAATTTCTGCATCATATTGAGAAGACTTCTTTAGTGACTAATCAGAAAATTGTCCTAACTAAAAGAACAGATTTTCAATATTAAGCTTGATTTGATCAAGATAAAATTCTGAGATATATTATTCTACTGGACTTGAACATACTTGGGTAGTAAGAATGACCTATATTGAAAGAAGAAGCTTCCTTGGACTTCATCTGTGGGACGCTGGAATTTTCTGTGGACAACCACACAGGATGCCATCAAATGCTCTTGGCTCACTTTAACATTGTATCCGTGTATTCATCCTAAAAGCATTCTATACACACTTGCTCATAAGATGCTTTAATACACAGAAAATGTTTATTTATTTTACCTTCAACATCCTTATTAGTAGCCGTAGAAAGTAAAGATTTATTCATCAATACAATCCAGACTCCTTTTACCAAATTTCCATTCTTTACTTTAATGAAATTTGTCCATAGGGCTTTTAAAATGCATTTATAAAGTTAGAAATATATTCAGCTCTGCTGTCTGGTGGATAGATGACCACATTATGACTTGCCTGTCAAATATAAGTAGGGTTGTTAATAATATAGAGGCAGCTACTAAAGATTCCAAGCATGAGTGTTTCCTTTAGAGGAAATTGCAATTCTAACCCCCTGGATTCCCTTTGGAATAAATTACCTGACTTTGAAAGTACTCTGGCACAGCTTCGTTAGGGGAACAAGACAAAAGTAAATATTCTTCAATATGTTTACCCAAAGAAGGGAAAGGAAGCCTAAGGATAAAAGCACCCAGAAGATGGTGGACAGACACACACTGCAGCTTGGACAGCATTTTCAACTCCTGTAAAGGACAATCCCAGTTCCCAATGTCTGCTTGTGTTTCACAAAGATGTGTTGTCACAGTATTCAAAGAAGTGATGAATTACAGGCCTTTCTAAGACGATCAGACTCCTTCTTTAGCCTGTAAAGTATTGATATGCTTAAGGGTGACTGTCTTTTTTCCTTGCTTTATCAATAGAATGCAGAAAAAGTATAATATAGGAAAAATGATGTTAGAATAGTTTTGTTATTTTTGTTGTTTTTTGTTGTTGTTGTTGTTTTTGGTACCAGGGATTGAACTCAGGACCTTGTGCTTGTGAGGCAAGTGCAGAAACCACTGAGCTAAGTCCCTGGCCCTAGAATAGTTTTTAAAATGGATTTCTGAATTAGCCCAATTCCTTAATTTCCACATAGGTGCAACTGATCCAGATATCTTTACTCCTCTAACTTAATAAGAATCAGTGTAATGTCACCATCCTCAGGTGGAGATGTTATTCTTGTTATACTATCCATCTGTTAGTACTTTCTATGAAAAATATCGCTAGGACTTTATAAATTAATATGCATTTAATAAGCATCTTCTTTCTGTAATGGATACAGCAGTGATGTAGAGAAATATGTTTTTAGTGAAGATTAAAATTGATTTAAAACACACAAATAGTATTCTAAGCAGTACTTAACACTGTGAACCAAATCTGAGTCTCCTGGAAAGCAGAAGCACTAGCGAGTTGGCCACAGCAAAACTTCTTACAGAAATGGAAATAGAGTTAGACCCGAAGACAGAAGTTGAATTCAAATTGGTTGACAAGTCAATAACAAATGTTGGTGGGTTGTGGGGAGAAAGGAACCCTTCTCCATTGTTGGTGGTAGTACAGACTGGTGCAACCACCATGGAAATCAATATGGAGATACCTCAAAGAGCTGGGACTAGAGGTTCCATTTGACCCGCCCATCCCTCTGCTGGGTATCTTTCCAAAGGAACTAAAAGAATCATATCACAGTGATATATGCACACCTATGTTTATAGCGGCACAGTTTGAGGAAACAGCCCATTTGCCCATCAGTTGGAGACTGGATAAAGATGTGGTTTTCTATAACATGGAATACTACTGAGCCATAAAGAATGGGAAATTAGATTCATTCATAGGAAAATGGATACATATTGAGGATATACTCCCAAGTGAAATAAATAAGTCACACATGTAAATACTGAATAGTTTTTCTGGTGTGAAGAACTGTAATAGTACATAAGATCCTAATGATATAATTGACAATGTGAAATAGGAAGAAAAGGGCTAAAGGTGTAGGGAAAATGGGAAGGGTAGGGGAAAGGTAATAAGGGAAAAATATATGAGAAAATGAAAAAATGGAAATAAAGTGTTTGTAAATGGGGAGGGGAGGAGGGGTTGAAGGGAAGGCAGGGACAAGGGGAAAAAACGAGAACCAAGACCTGTCATGTAAAGGTACAAGATCCCAGTGATGAATGTATACCCAAAATGTACCAATAAACTCAATGAGAGAGAGAAAAAACAAACAAATCGGTTGACAAGTATGGTGAATCATTTATTGATGGTGAAATTATATATTCTGTTCCAAATAATTTATTCAAGATAAAAAATAAACATCTTTTTTTCAATGAAGTAACTGTTCAAAGAACATGGCTTACTTTGAAAATTTCTTTTAAAGTTCTTTTACCTGGATACAGGTAGTTCAAGACTTTTATGGTGAGAAAATAGACAATAATATGCCCATGAATTTTCTTTTTGCACATATAATCCTTCTCTGTGGAATGATTCTTTTAATTCTTTACTTTTCATGGACTTCTGAAGATAGCAATGAATGATGCCTTGAAGAGTTGTTTTTTTTTTTTCCTTTTGTTGTCAGGACTTTGCAGTCCATGACCGCGGACATCAGCAGGTGGTGTGGCTGACGCCCCCCACCCCAGGTCGACTGCTGCCATCCGAGCACCTTCGTGATGACCGTCTCATTCCTGTCCATCATGAACGGGGACTGGGGCACCCACAGTCACGTCGTCACCCCAGTGTGGAGGCTGTTTCCTGAGAGAAGCTCTTAGCAGGGCAACCAAGACTCCTGGTGCTAAATGGCAGCCTGGCCTTAGTCTCCTTTCCCATTCTATGCCCAGCAGTGTTCTGCTGGCTCTGTCTGGGTGGAGACAGAAGATCAAGCCAGGAGAATCATTACAGATTTTCATGTAATTCTTAAATGTATCATTGCTGTACTCATTTGAAGAGAAAGCCACCCAGTTAGTGTGTCCCCCTGAGGAGTGTTAATTCGAGCACAGTGTAGTCGGCGCTTTAAAAATGTGCTGAGGATGTAAAAGTCCCTTTGGCACAATTTCTCTTTTGTTCTTTGAGAACTTAAGGGATATTGATTCGGTATGTATTTTTTCTTCCATTTCATCAGTTACTGAGTTGTTATTAATCTGTAGACACTTCCAAAGACATTAGGAAAGCAATATTGCTCAGTGCTTAAGACCATGGGCTCTGATAACCTAGACTCCATTTAAACCTATGCTCTCAATTAAATCTGTAACCTTCAGTGAACTGTTTACCATCTTTGGATCGATCTTGTTTTTCTCACCTAAGAAAACGGGACAACAGTATTATTAACCTTCTATGGACATCACGAAGCTCATATGTGACATTTGTGCCTATTGCTGAGAAGAAAGCTTTCATTAAACCAGTTATTTTGGGGGGTCCCAAGCAATATGAGAACAGGGTTTCAGCGTGCTTCTCTCGCAGAGATAAGAGCTATCTCTGTCCTCACCTCACTGAGGAGACAGCTGGCATGGAAGCAGGAAGGGAGGCACAGCCAGCCACGGAACGCAGCTTTTATCACATCCTCACTCTCGGCCGCAAGTCATGGTGCCTCTTGAGCACATGTGATGAAATTTGCTAGAGTTTATCAGAAAACATAAATATAAGCTACCTTCTCTGATTTTCAGTCTTCATTCAGAAGCAAGGAGTCTAAGGCCTGGCACATGGCTAGGGCCTTCTGGCTGTGCCTTCCTGTGGCGGAAGGGAAAGAGGGTGAGGGAAAGCGAGGGGGTGCCGCGCTCATCTCCGTGGAGGAGCTGACCTCCATGGTGTGACGCGGCTCCCTTTTGGATGGCCCTCAGTTGGGGACGAGGGTCCCGCTCTGTGCTCTGTGACAAGAAGAGCTCCCGTCAAGTCCTGCTCTTCCTGCTGCTGCCGCCCTGGCAGGAAGTCTTCAACCTGCCAACCTTGTCTCACATTGGTGTCGCAGCAGGGCTGGTTTGAATTCTGCGCATGAGTCATCCCGCACAGAATCCGCCTTATCTCCAATCAGATTTAGGTGGGGTGAGGACACCTGAAGGAGATCTAATCACATCCTCCTTGTTTCTGGCTTCACCATCAACCCAGTAGTTTCCACACCATGACAAAGACAAGGTTTTTACAGCGAGGGTGCGCAGTTTCCACCTGCGCACCCTCATGTCTATGCATAATGGATATGTCTCTGTATCAGTATTGATTTGTTTGGCACTGTGATGATTATCACATCTGCTGAAAACAAACAAAAAAAAATTGAAGATGCTAACAAAAAAGTGTACTTCTTGGACTGAGTGCTGAGTCATCGTGGTATACTGTTCTACCGTAAAATGAAATCGTGCCATTAGTGTTTTTCAGCTAACTTAATTATAATCTACTTAAAGAAAGTAAAATCCAAAAGCACAGCTAGTGAAGCAAAGGTTTAGAAAATACTAATTCAAATCTCGCATAAATTAAAGTCAGCATTTACCTCCCACTCTCAGCACTGTTTTGAACATTTGCTCAATAACGTAATATTAGAGCCTTATCTCCTGAGAGCTTGGACTCTGAATTCATCAGAGTATGATGGACTCTTTTATTTGCTGCTTATTCTGTATGCTTAGGTATGCAGACCAGCTACAAATTTATCATCAGATAGTTGCAGATAGAATCAGCATGAACAAAGAAATCCCATGTGCTTGTCGCATAAATAAGAGTCATAAGAATTTCTGAACTTTCAC
The DNA here is from genome assembly GCF_012274545.1 of Fukomys damarensis. NCBI lineage: Eukaryota > Metazoa > Chordata > Mammalia > Rodentia > Bathyergidae > Fukomys > Fukomys damarensis. Next base: position 17,008,348 of record NW_022900949.1, on the reverse strand, counting down.
TTTATACACAACTGACTTCTTTGAGGAATTTCTCATTTCTATATATGTGCAGAACAAAGATATATTTTATGTAAGTATTTTTTTCATTTTCATCACTTTATAGCTTCAAAGCTTAAAACATATGTTGAATATAATTTTCCAAAGTATGTTAAAATACTTTTCTCTAAATTAAGGGTTGAATAAATTTTAGGCCCTTTTTCATGACTCCATTATTATTTTTAAACAGGCTTTCTTTTGTTATTTATACATCAGGTTTATGTGGTTTTCTCTATTTGCCCCTCCTTTGTTGGCTAGAAACCACCATTTTTTATTACAAGGGTCTTCCTAACAAGATTACTTTAATCTCCAAACACCATTTCTAGTTTGTGGCTTCTTATTTGCTATACGTTAAAAATCTAAATAATAATAGCTCGTAGTGTCTACATTACAGAAGCATCTTGGTGATTATTTACAGCACTGCCAGCTCTCTGTGTGTGATTTCTGTGTCCTTGGACTCTCTGACAGAGGTACAAAAATATTTGGGAAAATGCCTCTGTACTGAACACATGCATCTTTTGGTCATTTTTCCTCGAGGACTACAATGTAATAGCTACTTTCATAGCATTTACATTATATTAAATATTATAAGTATTCTGGAGGTAATCTAAGTATGAAGGCGGGTGTGTGCAGATTCTACAATGTATATTTATGATGTCTTATATAAGAGGCTTAGCATCCTGCAGATCCAGTTTTTAGAGAGCCTGGACTGTTCTCAGCGTCAGGAAAAAAGGTGTGCTTAGCCAGTCGTTTCTTCTGAAATGAGAGTAAGCACCATAAAGTGCATTATCTTTTACAATAATATGGCATATGTTTACATCCATCGTAATATAATTATACAGGCTAGAGGAAAATTTGTTGCTCAGTTAAAAAAGTAACTTATCATATATTTTCTTGCTGCTTTCACTTCTTTGTATGAGAAATGTCTGTTCATTTCAGATGCCCATTTTTGGATCGGGTCTTTATATTTGGGGGGACTGATTGTTTTGAGTTCTTTATATATCCTTGATAATAGTCCTTTGTCTGAGGTACAGCTGGTAAAAATTTTTTCCCACATTGTAGATTGTCTCTTAGTTCTGCTAATGGTTTCTTTTGAAGTACAGAAGCTTTTTAGTAAGATGAGATCCCAGTTGTTGATTCTTTCTGCTAGTTCCCGTGCTACTGAGGATTTGTTCATAAAGTCTTTTCCTATACCAATGTCT
>NW_022900949.1:16884105-17006786 GCF_012274545.1 Fukomys damarensis | reverse complement strand
ATAAAGTGTTTGTAGATGGGGAGGGGAGGAGGGGGTGAAGGGAGGGCAGAGGTAAGGGGAAAAAAATGAGAATCAAGACTTGCCATGTAAAGGTACATGATCCCAACAATGAATGTAACTGTACTGTATCCCTAAATGTACCAATAAACTCAATAAAAAAAAAAGTAACTTATCAGTAATAGAAATGGAAAACAGGATTTGCTTGAGAAGAAAAGAAAGGTGAAATTATTGATTAAAATGTGGGAAATAATTTTACTTTATTCACTAAAGTTAATCCTTAAAATCAAAACAATCTGAATAAACTCTGTGCTTTAATTAAAATAAAAGGAAATTCAAATTATTATTTTTTAGAACCATTTGTTTTACTAATTAGCCAGGCAAAAGTGATAATTAGAGACTTACTATACTAATTAAGGAAAAGTTTAAAAGTCATAAGAAGGCAAGTATTTAAATAGTTGTTAAGAGCAGACATAAAAAGTGCTCAGGAACTATTATTCTCAGTTATTGTTGGTGTCATTGCAAATTGGCAAACCTCCTTTGGAAAACCATCTGAGTCATAAAAATAAGTATCTCTTTTGACTCAGTAATCCTATTTCTGGGAACTGGTCCAAAGAAAATAATTTAAATGAAGGCAAATGACACTTGAACAACAAAAAAAATTCATTGTCTCATGCTTATTTAGGAGTAAAATTTGAAAAGATGATAAACATACACAATGAGAAAATCAATAAATTTTAAAGCCATTACTAGAGGGAATATTATGGTGTCACCAAAAGAAATAGGACAAAATCAGTATATTAACACAGAATGCTTCGGGAAACTTATGTGTTGCTTCAAGTTCAAGCTAGTAGACTGACAATCTATAATTTTTTCCTTTTCTTCCTAAAATAATGGTGAGAAGTTCAAAGCAGTTTATTCATAAAGGATCTAAGAAGTGGAGGGGTGATACAATAGCAGACCAGAAATACTGATAAGTATCTAGAACATGGGAAACATTTGGAATGATTTATAAACAAAACTATATTATCCATATCCTGCTTTGTGCATCAGAAATAGTACTAGTGTGGTATAAACCGGTTCCTTCTAAAATGTCTTTGAGGACCCTGGTGTAGTGGCACACACCTATAATCCCAGGCTGAGGCAGAAAGATCCCTGCGAGTTTGAGGCCAGCCTGGACTACATAGAGAGTTCAAGGCCAGCCTGAATGACAAAGTGAGATTCTCTCTCAAAAGAGAAGAAAAAATAAACAGAATGACTTTAAGGATACCCTGATCTTATTACAGCAAAGTAGGGACAATGGGAATGGGAAATGAGGAGAGATGAGCACCATAATTTGCCAGAGTGTCAACAGAAGAGGTGTGGAACTCAGGATACACAAAGACACACAGAGCAGAGTCTTTCTACGGGGCCTCCTTCTCAAAGTGAGGCCTGACCTGGACTGAGCAAGGGAGAGTTCAGGTGCCACTTATTGGTGTGGATGCAGAGGCAGCTTTTCTCAGTCGCTCAAGGATGGGGATGAAAGTAACCAGATCTTTTGTTTGCTTCTCACATCAGCTACCAGGCTGAATTTTCAATCACCAAAGCTTGTAGTCAGCTTACTTACAAAGGCAGTACTGGTAGAGAAACAGACTTTCATGGTTGTAGAAGAAAGTTTGAATATCCTTCTATAATCGGTCTTGGACTTTCTCAAAAATATAAGCAAACAAGTGTCTCCAGATAAGAGAACACTAGAAAATGCCCTCAAATTATTGTGAGGAGAGCCAGGCCTGGTAGTTTCTGCCTGTGATTTTGGAACTCTGAGAAGGATGGAAAGTTTGCCCCAGATTAGGCAATTCAGGGTCATGGTGAGAACCTGTATCAGAATAATTTTTTAAAAAAATGTAAAGGACCCAGGAATGTATATCAGTGTGAAGACCCTAAGCTCATTCCAAAATCACACATGCACACACACACACACACACACACACACACACACACTATTGTGAGGAGGGGAATGCTATAAAATATTAAAGGTACCAAGGAATTTTGAAATAATCTTAGAAATATTAGCAAAGGCATTGCTTCTATGAAATAAGACCAAATTGCAATTATAAAGGATTTTAAAATTCCAAAAGTGTTCTTGGAACTTTTTAAAAATTTAAAAGCAGTAGCTTATATATTTTTAAAATGTTTTCAATTCATTATGATTCATTTGTCTGGTTTTTATGTTGATTGGTTTGTTTTTAGTGATTAGAAGGGTTTTTCTGGGGTGATTTTATGTTTACAGAATTACTTAGTGTAAGTGCACAGTGTTCTCTTATAACTCCTTGCCTCAATTAAAGATATTTGGAAAGCCCCAGTACAAATTAAAAACATCTTTGTAAGTGATATCTATTCCGTAATTGTGTTCCTTTATACATTAAATGTCTCAAAAGAATTGAAATAAAATGAAAATAAAACTTAACAAAATTTTGGGGTGCAGTAAAAGCAGTACTTGGAAAGAAATTTGTAGTATCGACTATATATATATATTAGATAATAAGAAAAATTTAAAATATAATGTCTACCTTAGAAAATAGAAAAATATGAATAAATTAAACAAGAAAAAACAAAATTTACTGGAAATCAAACTCATAACATGAAATCTGCAGAAATATCAGTAAAACTAAAACTGGTTCACAGGAAAGATAAATTGATATTATACACTTGTGTCTAGGTTAACTCAGAAAAGAGATAGATTCAAACTCTGATATCAGAAGTGAAAGGTGCCATGCCCTGTGCGGCTGAAGGATTCACAGAGTGAGAAAGGATGGTGGTGAGAGATTAACAAGGACCTGAGTTCGATCCCAGGGACCAAAAAATGACAGACAGACAAAGATATTTAATAAGGTATAGGTGGGGCCAGGTGGGGCTCTAACTCATAATGGGAGGAAAAGACCCCCAAGGAAATGGCCACATGTTTATTTATAGTGGTAGAGTTAGGGGGAAGTGCAGGGAGGGGTAAAGGCGCTGGTCTGGAACTGGAGCCAAGGTCTGCAGGCCATCATGTGTGATGTATCTCTGGCGAGTGGGCAGGGAGGAAGACCGTCCTCTTCTTGGCCAGGCTTTGCTCCCCCTCGCCCTCTTGTCCTCAGTTCTCCTCCTGCAGTGCCCTTCCTCTTCTGCTGGAGGAGCTAAGTCCTGGCATAGTCATCTACAGCACAGTGCTCCCAGGAGAAAGGGACTGTTATTAAAAGGAAAATAAAGGAATACTATGAAAAATTCTATGCCAACAAATTTGATAACCTAGATGAAATGAGCCAAGTCTTTGAAAGATATCATCACACAAAAGGAAATTATTTGAATAGACCTACATATTTTAAAAATAAATTGAATCAACAATTAATAAACTTCTAATCAATATCATTGGTTTAATAAAAAGATTTCATCTCATCCTTCTGCTTCTCTGTCAAGATTTTGTGTAGATTCAACTTCCTGATCTGCATAATTTTCTTCTCTCTCAAGAATTTATTTCAAATTTCTTGCAAAGTAGCTCTGTTGGCAACCTGTGCTCTCAATTTTTGTTTGGCTTTATGTCTCCTTGCCTGTTGAAGGATGATCTCACTAAATACAGAGCTCTAAGTTGGTGGTTTCTTATTAAATACTTCATTTCACTCTCTTGCTTTCAGAGTCTGAAGAGAAATCCATTGTAGCTTTTATCTTTGTCCCTCTCTCTTGGTAGGGTTTTTGATTTATTCCTAGATAGTTTTTTTATTGTAATTTGAATTCCATATGTCCAGGAATAGATTTTTAAAATATTTATCTTCACTATCTTTTACTGTCTTCCTAGATTTATGGTTTGATGCTAGAAAAATTTCAGTCATTGTTTCAAGTATTTCCTGTTTCTTTGTTTTTCTGCTTCTAGAATTCTCATTATGAATATGTTCACATTTTAGTGTTTATCACACAGTTCTTCATTATTCCATAATATCTTTTTCATCATTTTCTTCTTGCTTAATTTAATTTTGCATGTTTTTCAAAATCACTAATACTGTTCTTAGCTGTGTGCAACCTACTGATGAGCCTATCGATGGCATTCTTCATTTTATCATGGTATTTTCTATTTCTAGTATTTCTTTTTCTCTCTTACAAGATCCATCTCTCAGCTTACATTATCCATCTGTTTTGAGCATGCTCATTTTTGCACTAGGTTCTTTAACATACTGATCATATTTATTAAATTTCTGGTTGATAATTTCAATACCTGCCATATCTAACTCTTTTCTGATGCATGTTCTGTCTTTTCAAATTGTATTATTATCTTTTAATATGCTTTGTAATTTTTGTTACAAAGTAGACATGATACATAGCTGAGCAGAATTAAGCTAAATAGGATGTTAGTTTGGGATTTTATGCCTATCTACCTAAGATTTAGGCTGTGTTTACCACTTGCTATAGTTTCTTCAGATACTAAAATTTTCTCTAATGTTCCCATTCTTCTCTTCCCTCTTGTATTTTGGCTTCTTTGAGGACTTCTTATTAAATAATCTCTGAGGCTCAGAGTTCTCACTGTCACGTTCTTCTGTTAACAGCCTTGTTAGTATGGTGGTAAGGTGCCGGAGTGGGGGAGATATTCCACGATCCTGTACTTAGGACTCAGTCTTCTGGTGAGCTCCTGTCCATAGAGAATATTCAGTCTGACTATCAAGAAAAGTCAGATGTGGCATGATCTTTGAATAGTTATAAAACTAAATATTTCTAATCTTGGTGCTTTAAAACCATCTTTAAAGAGCTTTAGTCTTGGTAGTTAACAAAGTAGCACAACCCCTAAAGTCCCCAATGTATGAGAGTAGATGTATCTGTACTTCTGTATCTGTGGGAGGTGAGTACACTGGGGAGCTATAGAAGGTTGAGTGTGGGTTGACACAGGATGAGAAACATTAAGCATTGCTGTAAGTTCTACAAGTAGAAATGTTCATGAAGACATTTGGCTTCTGCATCTGCAGAAGTGACTATTGCAAGGTTAACAAGAGGCACAGCCCCTTCCCCTACTGGCATCTGTATTGTCACAACTAATTATAAGAAATATATGCAGATGATGATTTTTCCATTTAAATATGTAACTTGCTTTGGTAAGGTTGTGAAACAATAGTTTTTTCCTAGCTTTTAATTTATCATTATATACTTATATAATAAAATAGCTTTATAATTAAAATTGGAACAGATTCTTCAAGACTGTAAAATGACTGACCAAAGTTCATTATTATGTTTACAACAGCCATGCCTGCCTGTTGTTTCATGTGGTTGCCAAGAAGCATTTTAAAATCATGAACAAGTACCTGCCTTTAAGATTTGATAAAGGCTCCTCTCCAAGTCCACAGGACAATGCCATTGCCCAGTTTTGTGGCCTCCCTGATAAAAGATGGGGACTGGCTGGAGGGGCTCTCATTCCATAAAGCACCTTTAGGGGTAACATACCCTGAAACATCTTGTCCTGCCCACTGTGGAATCGCTAGAACCATCAAGCTTGTGTTGGACAAGTTGTACAATCCTGTTTATCACATTGAAAATGCCCTGGAGCACGGATTTCACATTGCGAGGAATGAGGGCTGAATTCTAGGAAGGCCCACCCCACCCCTCGCCCGGCCCTCTCACCTTCTCACCCTGCAGCTCTGCAGCTGGTGGGTGGTGACCAGGCTGGGCCACTCCAGAGGTGTGGCTGGAACATTGTTGCTGACTATTCAGTCACTAGTGCTTTCTTCCTATGTCCGCCTGCGAGAGGGGCTTATGTGGGATTCTGTTAAAAGCGCCAAGTTGACAGTGTATCACTTTAGCTGATATATGAGCTAATAATACAGGTAAAAATTATCAGCAGTAAAATTCTAGACAGAGATATGAAACTATTATCATTATGATTGAAGTCACCATCCTACTGCTGAGTTAAATATATACATGCATATAAATCATGTATGTCAACCATGAATTTATGCATATTATTTTATAGAGAATTTTACTTGAGAACCATAAACTGTCTATATTTTTATATGTTTAAAAAATTTAAGTATATTAAACATCAGAAGTATTATTTTCCTGGTTACTCAATTAGTCTATAGGGGTGATTTATACCTATTCTGAAACAGGGGTGAAAATGACCGAGAATTAGTTTTTCACAAAATGGAATCAATGTAATATGGCGCATTCCTCTGTTGTGACTCACAGAAGAGTGGACTTACTTGGGGTTGGTGTCAGATTAGCCTCAGCCACTTTCTTCACTCCCTTCACCTGACACATCTCCCAGCTATTCACAGTGTCAGATTTCCAGCTTGCTCATTTTCGTCTACCATTTTCTCTTCCCACTTCTTCATGTGCCTGCCCTTCTTATATTTGCATTTAATGTTGCTGCTACATTTAATTTCTATGACTTCAATGGCTGAACCACATTAAAAGAAAGTATTTGCACTCATATAGGAATTTTGTGAAGGGGAACCCAGGCGAAGTCCTGGTGGCCCTGGTCTCCCAACAAGCAGGACTCTGGGCTGGACGTTCCCATACACCTAAGTGTCTGAAGGGAGCACATACACCATTTGAAAAGAATGTTCATTGAGAAAAGTCAGGCACATGAGCTTAAATATCATATGATTTCTTCTAAGAGGAACAGAAACACGGTATTACTACTAGAGAGAGAGAGAGGCAGGAGCGGGAGCCAAGTAGGAGATAAAGAGGAACTAGGGTGAGGTTCAAATACTTTCTCAAGTTATCCATTCCTTTGTTTCAAAAATATTTTCATATATATGATAACTTGTTTCATTTACACCATTAGTTTATCTCAGTGTATTGAGAAGAAAATTTTGTGGTATTATCTGTTCATTTCTTCATGGTAAGAATCTTTTCATCTATGTCTTGTACTCTGAGGAACTACTCTGAAGATAAGGATGCAGCACACAGACTGTTGTTATTCTCTTATTGCTTTGTTATTTTGTTTTATTTTTTCATAAAATTAAAAGTCCCTGAAACATTTGAAAAGAAATTATAATTTGTCATCAGTCGTATGTTTAAAGTCATTTCGAACAACAACTATTAAAAATAGACTCAAATATACCATATATCATTATATCTAATCTTTTCAGTAAGGGTTTTAGACAAAAACCAATTGCCTATGTGGGACCTTCTGACATTGCTGTCTAAGGAAGGAGTCCCAAGCCCTCAAACTTTCTTAGAAAATCCTACCCACATATACAAGGAAGCTCTGGCTTGGCCGCATTAATTTTCATAGTAATATTAAGTAAAAGTGCTCAAGAAAACACTGGAACTTACACTCTCTCTATTACAACTCAGAAGATAGTGAAATATTAAGCAAAGAAATCCTAATTAAAAAATTAAATGAGAAATATGTTATAGAATAAGGGACCAAGAAGATAAATATGCAAATAAATCTTTACTTGTTTCTGTAAAGTCCTAGAGATATTAAACTAGAAGAAATAGCAAACAAATATAGGTATATTTCAAAACAAATAAAGAAATTGTAGAAATCATGTTTGTTGAAATTTTATTAGCTATTAAAGTTCAAGATCATCACCATCCTGTGTTTCACAATTCTAGAAGTAGGTCACACCTCAGAGCTATGTATATTTTTCTAAATACATAAATCTGCATTCTTATGTTTATATAACTTGGTAGCAGTAACCTCACCCCACATTATGACTCCCAAGTTGCTATTGTTAAATATAAGAGAAAAATGACAGCTAAATTATTTTTATATTTTTTAGAAATATTAAGAATGTGTAAAACACACTTACCTGTCCAGAATGTCTTCTATTGCTATGAAATATTAGGGTAACGATTAGCAAATGTGTCTTATATTGTATTTTGAAATTGCTTAGGATAGATAGGTTTGCTGCCTGTTATTGCCTCTAAGGATATCAATTGCCAGTTCCAATGAGAATGTTCCAGTTAGCCTTTGCTGGTTGACAAATCCCCCACTAACACTGGGGCTTGCAGCAGTCTGGATGGGGCTCAAACTCACACGTACAAAAGTGTGTACGGAGCAGGAGCTGCTGGAGGTCCATGGCTGAATCCCCCTCTTCCCTTGCCCTCTCTGTGTGACCTATGCACATGGACTCTCTTGGACTTCCCCCCAGCATGGTCCCTACAGAGAGCTCAACACTGCATGGCGGCTCAGCCTCCAAAGGCAAGAATCCTGGAACATCCAGACAGAAGCCTTAGGGCCTTTTCTGCCCTAGACACTACTAAATCAAGCAGCTGCTGAAGGAATAGAAAATTTCAGATTAAAACTTCCTCTAAAATCATCTTATATTCTGTCATCTAGAGCCTCACTAGTTTTGGAAAAGAAAACTCAGCGATGAATTGGTGACCATGTTTCTTGGCCACTAATTTATTCCAAGCTGCACACAGCCAGTTGAAATAGAGACTATATTTCCAGCCTTCCTGTGGTAGGGAGAATTCTAAAAGAGCTCCAAATCCCTCTTCCTGGTATACAAGCCCTGCATCATCCCAAGGGTTTGAATTGAACAGGTCAGCTTGCCTCTGATTGGATCAGGGTTAGGGCACAAAGTGGGATATCCCTGACCTGACCTAAATAGTGAACAATTGGAAGGATCTGAGATTCCAAGGAACAGGGTGACAACCACCGCTGGGAACCACTTTCTTCTGAATTTATATTATGCAAAGGGAGATAAACAACACTTTTTCATACTCCATCGTTATTTTGAATTTGTTGACAAGCTAGATTTTCCATATTACAGAGGATCCTGGTCTTAGCTAAATCAAAGAACTAACTTTTAGCATTATGTGTTATGTTACGTACACACAAATGTCCATACACTTGATCCCACAATTTTGTGGTCACTGCAAAGAAGGTCAAAGAGAAAAATTTTGGTTCTTATCAAAATTTTTTGTCTAATAATTAAACCTCTACCATAATTAGTGCCTTCTCACATAATTAATGCTTCTGCAAAGTGAACAAAAGGAGACCATTATTCAAATAAGAACCGTTCATTTCAGAAAAGGGAAATTTAAATCTATAGCTCTGATTCAATGAAAAGGGAACAGCTGAAAATGTCTTTGGCCACTCCGTTAACCTTGGGTTACTGTGAACCCACACTGGGAACTCTTGATCTTCTAACAACAAGCGTCACTCTAAGGCCACCAAGCCCTAAGGTCACCAGACACTAAAGGTCACCAGACTTCAATACTCAGTAATATTTACTACCTCTTTCAGCTTTAGAATTTTAAGTACATAAAAACATTTAAGCTGCACCCTTAACATTTCACACTTGGGGGTAGAAGTCTTTCTATCTAGGTCTCTGGAGGACTTTCCGGAGGGAAAGTCCATTTTCTAGACCAACATCTCCCAGTCTGTTGCTGTGCAGAATACCCCTCTGTGATGGGATAATCAGCATGTCCTAAGGATCATCTCCTGGAAAAAATTTCATCTACATGGAGAGTGATAACCACCTCTTTGAAGAATTCATAAAACATACAGCATACTGAAGGTGTGGAGCAGCTCTGACAGAAAGAAATCTGCTTAACTATTTTTGATTAAAAAAAAAAAAAGAAAAGAAACTGAGCTCTTCACAATACTTTTTTCTTTCTTCATCATTATTGCAGATTAAACCCAGGGCCTTCACATGGACCTATATCCCAAGTCCTTCTTAATTTTAAGATACATTTTCACTGTTACTAAATTGCTCCAGCTGGGCTGAAACTTGTGATCCATGTGCCAGAGCCTACCAGAAAGTGGCGTCCACCACCATGCCTGGCTCGATGCTATTTTATTATTATGATGTCGTTCTCATTTCCTGGCTCCAACCCCTCTACCCAAGGAGCTTCTATCACCCAAGATCCTGAGGACTTCGGTACTTGAAGAGCCTAAGGTTGGAATACTCACTGTCCCAGATCCTTGTGTTCCACTCGGAAGGTAAATCCAGTGGTCACTGGTCACTGAAGCAATTGTCTGCAAAGGCAAATTGGTCCCCACTAATTGAGAAGCTCGTAAATGTATCCACTGCAGAAGTCAATTTCTCTCCATGTAAAAAAAGATAAGCAAATCAGTGGAACACTGAGCTACTAACGTGGTACTGTTGTCACTTACGGACCGAATTTCTTTGCAGACCACAACGTATGAGAGAAAGCAACTGAGTCTGGTGACTCAACAGGGAAAGAGTTGAGTCGGGAGTCAGAAAGTAGATATGTGGACCGTGAATGCAACATTTACAGCATTAGTTCTGGCACTTGGACTGACGTGGAATGGTCCAGAGGCGAAGTGTCACTGCAGACCTGAGGGCGGGGCTGTCGTCCTGGTTTAGTGTGTCCAGGCAGGGTACCTAAGGAGGGACTCTCCACCGCCCTTGTGTGGCAAGAGCCGTGAATTGTCTCGAAGGGAAAAGCACAGGGATGATGGCATGAACCTTCTCGACTGGGTACCTGTGTGTCAGGAGAATATTGTAAAGTGTGAATGCACGCGCACACGTGTGTGTGTGTGTGTGTGTGTGTGTGTGTGTGTATTCATAGGCGCTCTCTGAAGCAATTTCAGAAATAAAGAAAAAGCAGTTGTGCTCATTCAGGTGATCTGCATTCCAACCCATGACCTTCCCCGAAATTAGCTGAGCCTGTCTGGGCTTTAGTGGCCTCTGTTTCTTCCTCTGTGAGTGGATAAAATCACAGGTTTCCAAAATCTGTGAGTATATCACCAGGTCTGAAGGCTCAGTCAATGAATTTGTAGTCTTTTTTAAAGGAGAAAAACTATGTTTTATATAAACCAGTCAAGTTTTCTGGAAAGTGTAAACTACCATCACTCACCATCAATGTTCCAAGTAATCTTTTGCTTCTTAAACTAAATTTACAGTCTCCTCTCAGGTGGAGATGTTAGGTGATTACATTCTGAAAAGCAGCTAGCCCTAAGAAGGCGCCCAGGACCCAAAAGATGCTCTGTGTTGCAGGAGGGTTGCCAGCCACTGCTCTCTCCTGTGGATGTCACCATGGCCTCCAATGCCTCACAGAGCCACAAAGTTGTCTGGTACAAAACTGATAGGCCTTTTATTCCCTTAATCTGTTTCTCCTGTGTGCTGCAGATTTGACAATAAGTATAAGATAGCTAGTGGATATTTAGAGTAAAGCAGCACAGAAATTTTCAAATTGTCTCTACACAAACACAAAATGGAATCTTTCATTTTTTGCTTTCTTGGTTTCCAATAGGACTTTTTAGTTAAGATTTTAAACTATTCTATTTTTCTGCACTATCAGCGTGCTTTATTATTTTCTAGCAAATAATAATAGTCAGTAAAGGGATGGAGATTTTAATAATAACCCTACTCCTTCGAAGAGTTCTACATATTTTCTTTGTAAGCATGAAAGCCCTATTTCTACAAGGATCAAGTAATGTGTTTGATCAAATAGTGTCCCAAAGATCTTTCTGTTTTATGTTCAGATCCAAGTGAACCTGAGGCTCAGCATATTTAGCTGATTGTGTAACAATTCCCAAATCAGCACGTTCTGCAAAGTTAACTCAGAACTTACAAGCAAATTTGTGGGCTAAATATATGTGAACAAGGACTTAATGAAAGATGTGATGATTGATTGATGAATAGGGAAAGACAGCAAGAAAATTGCAGTTTAGTGAAATACAGTTTCCCATTACTACATCAGTATTAGGTTTTACACTAAACAAAGGCTATGTTTGAAGGCCCTGTTACATGCTAGCGTTGACATGAGTCATTTCCCGTCTATTTCAGCAACCCAAACCCTGCTTCCCGTCCTAGGGTATAATCTGCAGCAGCCAGCAGATTTCAGATCTCAATTTTGTGTGTTTGTGTTCCGCAAAAAAAGAAAAAAAATCATAGTCTGTTTGTACTTTCAGTGGAATTTTAAATAATTCTAGGAATGAAAATGAATAGCTAACACCACACACTAGATATTAGTCAGAACTGTTTCACTTTCAGTAATGAAATTAGATCTCAGCTAAAGTTTGCAGATACCATGAAAGGAAAAGTGAAGTAATAGTATTTGCATCTTCAGATGACTCGTACTGAACTTCTCACAATCACAGACACAGGCACACACATGTGCACAGTTACACACCACACACACACACCCAGGGAGATGCACACAGACATACTCAGAAGCATGTGCACAGAGACACTCACAGACACATGGAGATGTAGGCACATCGTACACACACAGAGATGCAGAGATAAACTTGTGGGAACAAGGGGACAGATGTCTTCAAACACACACACACACACACACACACACACACACACACACACACTCCCAGTAGAGATAAATGCTTCTGCATTTCCATTTTCTTCAACACAGTAACCCGTTTTTTTCTTTTAAAGCAAAAGGAAAATAATGATCTGTAGCTCACTATATTATTAAAATTTTGGAATTTCAAAATTTCAGCCCTAATAAAACTACTTGCCCTCCCACTGTTTTATTTCTCCTAATTTCTCAGGTTTTAACATTTTTTCTGTTGAAGGACTCAACCCTCTGTAGGTATTCCCAGTGCTCTGAACTTGCATCTCCACCTGACCTTTGGCATGTTATTGACAAGAGTGTGGAAGAGGCAGGCTGGGCATAGAACAAAACCCGCAGTGTCATTAGTTCCCTTAGGGTCACTTGCTTCTGGGGAAAGTTGGCAAAGCTTTGGACACAGCCAGATGTAGTCAGTTCATCTGTGGACCTCCTTAGCTAGACATCAGTTAGAGCAATGTGCTAAAATGGGAGGCCAGCTCGACAGAAGTGAATGGAAGGGTGTGTATATTTAATGGGCACCTATCATAGTATCACCTAGGAATGTGAGACTACAAAGTTGAATTGTCCGTTTTTATTTCAAGGATTTTGACACTTAATTGAACAGAAAATACTTACAATTATTTATAATACCTACATAATGAAAACATTGTGAAATGTGGAATAAGGGCTGATATACCAGAGGTTCAGGAAAAGGAACTCATTGACGAAGTCTTCAGAAAGTGAATGGCAGTTCAGTGGTTTAGGTGCACTGGATTTGACTGTGGGCAGTTGGGGCAGGTTTCAAAGTTGTGTGTGTTGTGAACTCTGAGTTTGACCTCAGAGGCCTCATGTGGTGGTTACGAATCTTCTTCATCTCAAGTGAAGCACACTGCTTATAAAACAGAATTCTTTAAGGATGCTCTAAAAATGAAAATCTTTTCTTATCCATCAGGTTCAATCAAGCTAAGCCAGTTTTCTCTGTATACAAGCTTTAAACATCTTCTTACAATTGAGAATTTTTAACGTTCACTAAAATGATCTGTGTTTCCCATAATGAATGTGTTCCTTATGCATTACAAATATGTACTAATAAAATAAATTTTAAAATATGTCCACTGTCTGTATTTTCTGTACATGTAGGCATACACAACTGAGTGTAGTGTAACATATCATGGATTCGGGCACTCATTTTCTCTCTCATAGAAACACCAGTACTTTCTCGGTCACCTGGACAACAGAACAGTGTCAGAGTGGTGTAATTTCAACCCACGTGTCATTTTCCTGGGAAGAGGCAACCAATCAAAAAATATTACTGTGCAACTACTGGTTTAGTTTTATTCTAGAAATTTATTCTACATCAGGAAAATGAGTATAAGAATTCCTGCCTTCATACAGTTTAATGTCTATGCCACTAACTACATGAGGACATTTTATAATGAGCTAGCACATAATGAACTAAGAAAAACAGCAGGGTAAAGCCCATCTGCAATGTTGGGTGTTGGGGAGGGGGTCAGGGTTTCATTTTGAATAAACCGTCAGAGCAGACCTCTGAATTTGGAGGTAATTATTGGCAAAGTCCTGGAAGAGTTGAAGGAGTGAGACTTGTGTCTGGAAACAGAGTGTGTACAGCAAAGAATGTAGACATCGACCCCAACCCTGCAACCCCAGGTCCAGCATAAGGAAGCCCAGGGAACCCTGTACACAAGAGAACAGGAAAATAAGAACAAATTCGGGGAAGAATAGACATTTGCTGTAAAAGATAAGGCTTTTTCTCAGCACAAAAACATCAGCCATCAAATGGTTAAGGGTTGGCTTTCATCTAAAAGATAACTGAGTTAAGACAGAGTGAAGCAGTGCAAGTAGAAGGCCAGAGACCAGTCAGCGGGACCCCGAGGGGAGCAGATGTGTGCAGACATAGGCCATGTGTAGTGTCAGGTGCTGCTTGTGTCCTGGGGAAAAAGACGATTCCAACTGTTTGAATTACAAGAAGGTGAGAAAAGGAGATAAGATGACACCCCGTTATTATCCCAGTTATTACGAATAGAACAAAATTTTGTTTAATCAAGAGAATATAGAAAACACAAGTCGGAAGAAAGAGTAGTTCAGTTTTAGCCATGTTAAATTGGACCTCTGTTAGAGGTCCAGGTAGAAAAGTTAAGTAGGTGCTTGGGCAATTATCCAAGAACGAGATCTGAGCAGGAAATAAAATGCAAGTCACTGGCATATGGGTGATCTGAAAGCACCAGGCTTGATGAGCTCTTGAGGGGAGAGTTCAGGTGGGAAGGTCCCTGCCCCAAAGCAGCAGTGCCTCCGAGAATGAGACAGATGCAGGAACGACAAAGCCAGGGTTAACGAACTCAGGGAACAAAGCCAGGGTGACCATAAGTCCAGTGCACGAGAGAAGGAGGAGCCAAGAGTTGTTTGCATCGCACGCTGTATTGTGCACTGGACAAGAGTCATTTCTGGGGAGAGAGGAAGGGGGTGCAATGCACGTGTGGAGTGAGCAGCCTCAACAGAAAATAGGGTGAGGAGATCTAGACACAAGGTAGGGGGAGTTCTCCTTTGAAATGGGATTTAAAAGGAGCATAGAAAAGTAACCAGGTGATAGCTGGTAGGAAAAAGGGGTCTGCAAGCCCATGCTTTGTGAGATGGTATGAACAGAATTTTTATACTGTGGTATGGAAGAATGGGAACAGGGAGAAAATACAATGATGTGGGTGAGGAAAGATGAAACACAGGCTCTGCGTCTGAATATCCAAGGCGGAGTGGGCTGAGTGCCGTGGCGTACACACACCTGGAACGATCCACAGAACTGGGCAGGACCCAGAGTGTGTGGCTACAGGTGATCCCGGCTGGGCAGGTCCCTGCTACAGGATAAAACTGTGAATAGGAGACACAAAGCGGAAGTCTAGAGAATGGGTAAAAACAAGAGAGTGTACCTCCATGAGGCGCTCAGCATGACCGCCACGTGGCTGCCAAAATGCAGTTGTGTTTATAAGTGACAGTGTCTAAGGCCACCACTCAGCTCAGGTGCGGCTTCGCCTTGGGTGTCAAAGGCACAGCGGAAGTTGACTTTCAAGGATGTGGCTTTATGAGCTATCTGGAAACAGAGAACCAAAGCAAGGGAGTTTTTAAATAGCTACAGACATTTAGACATCGTGACGTCCTCTTACCAAGGAAAGCAGTGGCTGAAACAAACTGAAAAAAAAATATGGAAGAAATTGAGGTTATTAAGGCAGAAAAATTAAGGAAACAAATCCTCCTGCTAGGTTTTGGAATATAAAACATGACTAAGGAAGATTACGTATGAGTTCATAAAAGAAAACATTGAAAATACACTTCCCACATCGGGAGTGAGGAGCTCATGTCTCAGTGGCCTCCTCTTCCTCCTCAGGTCTGTAGCTCCCACTTTGGGTAAGAAGCAGCCCTGCTGAAATACCAATCCTCTTCTGCTGCAGGACATTCCATTCTCTGTTCCCATTCCCCAAGGAGAAGACTAAGTAACCTCATTAGTTATTATGCAGGAAAAACGCAGATCTTTTGTTTTACAATAATCTGAATCACCAATGCCAGAAAACCTTGCCTTTCCTTACAAACTGTCCAATTAATGCATTTTCCTTAGTACTATTAGTGCAACCTTGAGGAGTAGTTTTTTAAAATTACCTTTTCTTTCTCTTGTCGTAGTCTCACTTAGAACGTTTCAGCTGTCTGCTTCTCTCATTAGAGAGCAAGGTCTTTGACGTCAGGTGCTGTGGTTTGTTCACTATTGTTTCTCTAATATGAAACCATTTTGCTTCTACCTTATGTCATTTAAAAAATTAATTCCACCTTGGTTATGCGTCTAAATACACAAGGAGAATAATAGTTTTGTTTTTAAGGAAACAAAGCTCTCAAGGAAAATAGAAGGATATTGTTATCCCCTTGGGGTAACTAAAGAATCCTTAAATAGGACTCAAAAAATATTGGATATAAGAGAAAAATCCATAAATTGGGTTTAATACAACCAAGAGCTTTCATTGAAAGATACCACTAGTGGAGTGAAAAAGCAAACCTCAGATTGGGAAAAGCTGTTTGAAATTCATTTGATACTAAACCTTTGTGTCTAAAATATTTATATAAATGCCTACAACCAGTATGAGAGATTGACAATCCCACAGAAGTACAGGCTAGTGAATGGAGTAGGAGATTCAGAAAAGAGGCGATCAGACCGCCAGTGAGCACATAACAAAGCCCCACACCACTAGCCAGAGAGAAATGCGCCTTAAGCTCCAGTGTGATTCTCATAAGCACCAATCAGAATTGTTAAATTAGAAATTTTTAAATTTCAGTGATGTGCAGTAGGGTGGACAGCTCGACTCCAACTCTCAGCCATTGCGGTGGGAACATCTAGGCACGCCACCACCTCTAAATGGGGAAATGGGGCATAGATACGGAATGTCACCCAGCATTCTACTTCTAGGGATTTAACCAATCAGAAGAAGGACGAGTTGTACATCAAAAATATTTGTAAGAATGCTCATAGTGGTACTGTTCGTAGTAACTCCAAAGGTGGTTTGTATTACAGAATAAGATATGCTTTCATGAAATTCACCTATAACTATATTTATTTAATAGTAATTAAGTCTCAGGAATTATTTTCTAAAGAAAATTAGAAAATTAAGTCTCAGGAATTATTTTCTAAAGAAAGAAATGACAGGACTGTGAGCGATAAACATAGTTGAGCATTATCTTGAGTGATACAGGAGGGGACTTGGAAGGGTGCGGCCCCCGACGGGAGGTAAGATGTTGTCTCTTCCTCTGTAACATCACACCCAGGGCTCCGAGCTGATTCCACACCAGCCAGGCTGCTTCTGTGCACGCTTAGAGCTCCATTTCTTAATGAGGTATTACGAGAACTTTTAATTCTTTCCCTGGCTGTTGCAGGAGAGCGTTGCCATAGTGACGCGGTCTCCAGTGTGAAAGGCCGACCCTGAAATACAGTGGGGCCGTGATGGTGTGGTACTTCCCGGGCCCTGCACACCTAAGTCCTTCGCTTGCTACGCACTCGGAGAGATCTCGACATGGACACTACTCCTGCAGCCAGAATCCTCTTTTCTTCTATATTAATCTTATTCGATCAATGTGAAATATTAAGTAATCTTAATGCAGGTGTGTGGATTAAAGTTACTCTCGAGATGACCCGACACAAATATTGAATAAATGACGTTCAAGTTTAAGGTGGCACAAATGGTTAATCTTTTATTCTGCAGTTAAAATTAATTATTAACTCATATTTACAAGACTGGATGAAAATACATCCAACCATCAACCCACTGGATTTCTGCAAAATTAGTTTGAACACAATATTATATATTTAATGCATAATGGGTACAAAAAGGAAAAATAAATCAGAATTTTAATTTTACCTGTATTATCTTCTAGATTTGCTATTTTTTAAATGCTAGAGATATTAAATATTTATTTTTTCTTTACAGATCCTTAATAGGATAGTTTTCTTCTTACAGTTAATTTGAGCCTATGCATGTTTGTTCTTAAATTCCAGCTGTGAGTCCTACCTTTACTTTGTTATAAACAACATAGCCAGGTGTCCAGTTCTTTTTTATGGACTTACATACAGAATAAATGAAATCAGGAGACTTGGTAGAAAGTTCCCAAATCAGACACCCGAGGTCCACACTGAAGATCTCTCTGTCACCTTGCCCAGTGGCATTTTCTGAACCATGTCACAAAGGTGGATATTTATCTTGCCTTTTGAAGTAGAGATTTTATAACTTGTATACAGTCTGTGAAGTTTAGGCAACCTTTGTTGAGAGTCTGAGTTTATAATAAAAATAATTTTAACATAACGCATAACAAGAACTTTTATTTATTAAGTGGTTATTTCATTGTGGGCAATGCTTTTGGTCCTTTGAACATATCACCTTGTAAAATGTTTATAACGTTTCCTCATGGTAGCTGAGAATAAATAGGAATAATGTGTCTAAGGTTGATGTGGAGTTGAGTCTGGTGGCTGGTGAACCATATTCAGAGAGCAGGATCTTCTTGAGGTGGGAATGTCAGTGATTTGTACGAAACGCATTATTTTTGTGCAAGTGTGCCCTCCGTTTTTTGTCTTTCAGTTAGAAGAGTGTACATCTAATTGCTTGATTTGAGAGATTGAGGGGCCATTTTACATGCATTTAGTATCACACAGTCGTTCATGTTGAAGCTGCTGCTCCAGCTGGTCCCCTTCATATTTGTCAGCATTTGTTTCCTGCAGTCATACTTGGATGTAAATGGAAAATGAGGGAGAACACAGTGAGACAATTATAGAACCTGAAACTTAGACGGACAAACACATGAGTAGGCTCGTAGATTAACAATGAATAAGTGCTATCAGTTGCACTTCAGTCATTATTCTTTTTGACTCTTGGTTTCATTAACTTCTATTGAATCGTTGCTTCAAGTTCACTGACTCCTTTTTGCTGTATCGAGTCTCATGAGGAGTCTGTTAAACATACGCTTTATCCGTGTTATGAAGGAATTGTTGTTTGTTTCGCACTCCACTTGACTCTTTCTTACAATACCCATCTCTCTCTTGAATCCCCCATCTCTGCATATGGGATGCCGACCTTTCCCAGAGCCTGTAACGTGGGACATGTAACTTACCATTTCCCATCTCTCTGTGACACTAACTGGACCACCTCTAAACCCTGAACATTCTGTCTGTTGAAATTTTCTTCTTCTTTGCTTTCTGGCTCATTACATTTAATTAAATTTCAGAAAGAGTGGACCTTGACTTGCAGACTCAGTTTATTCCTGAGGGCTGCTTGTCACTCAAGTGGGTCAATGGAAGGCTCAGCCTCCTCTACACAGCCTGCAAAGCCTCTCTTGTGTACACAGGCAGACCTCAATGTCCTCAGAGAGACACTGGCCCAGGGTTTCTCCATTAGCCCCGCAAAGGAAAGAAATTTGTCCTTCCAAATTTCTTTGGGAAGAATGTAAACTATTACTACCACTTTGGAAATCAGTGTGGAGATTCCTCAAAATACTAATAGAAATTCCATTCAATCCCCTACGAGGTAGCTTCCTGAAGACATCATAGTACAGTGTTCCTTGCACACCCACGTTCATTGCCACATTGTTCAGAACACTAAAATCTTGGGAGCAACCTACGTGTTCCTCACAGAGGAATGGAAAAAGAAAGGTGGTAGGTACACACAGTGGAATACTGCTCTGCTGTAAAGACAAGTCTGAGTCTTCTGTAGGAAAATGAATGCACCTTGAGACCATAATGTTAAGTGAAATAAACCAGGCACACGAGCTGAAATATTACATGGTTTCTCTTATCAAGAAACCCAAACTATAAATAAAGAGCAAAACAAAAGGTACTGCAAGTAAGGGAAGAGGTGTGAAAATAATTGAGATGGGTCATGTACGTGTACCACCGACCTAAGTGAATGTAATCACTATGAATTGCAAACATGGACTAAGACATTGAGGGAGGGGATGAAGAGACAAAGGGAGGAAGGAGGAGGGGAGGCGAAGTGAGATAAAACGATGTACAGCTGCTCTGGAAGGTGAACGCAAACTTGTACTAATAAAAAGTTTGAAAGTGATAACCCTTTGTTTCTATAACCCGCATGTTCCTCTTTTAAGTTTAAACATCATTACACATTTGCTGATTTTTTTAGCTTTGCACTTTTGTAAACAGCCTTCTCATAGTGTCGGCCCATTTGTATATCTGATTGTTCTCTCCGGGTGAATTTGTTAAATCTTTGTATGATTAAGCATGAGAAATTTTCTCAAAAATAATTCCTTTTTTTTCTTTTTCTGTTTTTGGTACAGGGGATCAAACTCAGGTCCTTGCACTTGCGAGGCAGGCAGCAGGACCACTGAGCTAAACCCCCGGCCCCACTTGTTTTTGATATATCCTATGCAAATGTTGTTGTGTGAAGTAGAAAATGCACACCTTTTCTTTATAGCATCTGAGATTCCAGGCTTTGTCCAGTGGATTCTCTGGCCATTAGGTTATATCTGAGGCCACCCAACGCTGCTCCGGGTGCACAAGGGCACGGGCAGCTGTGCTGTGCGGACACGTGAAGGCTGTAAATGCACCGAAGGCAACTCGCAAAGAGAAGGCCGCGCCCAAGCCCCTATCCAGCCGGTAGAGCAGCGCTGAGCATTGAGTGATCATTGACTGCGTGGCTCTCGTGGCTGAAGGGAGCGTGTGCTGTACAGCAACTCCTACTGTCACGGAAGCCGTGGAGCTTTGATTAAGTCGACTCCTGCATCTACTGCGATGGTCGGGAGACTCACAGCCTCTCTCAGATTCTCCTCCAAAACCATGCTGTTTTAGCTTCTAATTTAAGCCTTTAAACATTGGAATTCACTTTTACATAGTGTGAAATAGGGTTCAGATTGTATATTTTTCTAGAAGTGTAGCTAGTTTTTCCAAGTCCCTTTATTAAAGTGTCTTTTTCTCACTTAAGATAAATGCCACCTTTACTAATGGAATATCTCTATGCTACTACGACATTAATTTTATTTTAATGGTTTTATGTTTTCATGATATCTTCTAAGTCAAATCATTTCATTCCTACTCTTCATATTTAGTATTTTATTGAGTTTCTTTGACATTTATTTGATCATATAACATTTATGTTCATATAATTCAAGTGAAAATTGATATAATAATTACCATTAAACTTCTCAAAGTTTAACCTTTTACAAATCAAAAGGCTTCTCATTCCAGAACATTTTTTCCATTTGTCCATATAATGTTATATTTCTTAAGAAGATATTATTTTTGCTCTTAATACTGTATAGATTATTTCATTTTCATGAATTGTTTCAGAACACTGGTAATTTTTCCTGAATTTTCTCCTAGGTTTCATTATTAAATTTTAAAAATGAGAAAATGTATTTTATAAATTTATCTTATATCTATCCACCTTGTTGAATTCTGATGATTGCAACTGTTTATGAAGAATTTTAAGAGTTTTTGATTATAAAGTACTTCACAAAAGGACATATTCTTATTCTTTGCTAAATTTGTTCCACTAACTAAATTCTTCAATTACATTAACTGTATCCCTGAAGACAATATTAAATTGTAATGTTTAAAGTAAGAATCCATAACTGAATCCGATTTTAATTAGAGTTTACATTTTATCACTTAAAATAATACTTTTGCTAGTTCTGCATAAGTAATCATTATTTCACTGAAACAATACAAATATACTCCTTTTCTTAACTAAAGTTTTAAAAGATAATGACTAAAACATACATTATTAAATATGCTTAAATAGCATTTTACATTAATTTTCTTTCTTCCTTTCTTTTTTTTTTTTTGTTTTTTTTATGAGACAGGGTCTCACTACGTAGTTGAGATTGACCTGGAACTCACTATGTAGCCCAGGCTGGTGTCGAACTCACAGCGATCCTCCTGCCTCAGCCTCCCGAGTGCTGGGATCACAGGCATTTGACACCACGCCCAGCCCTTATGTTCTTTTCTAATACAATGGACCTTACACGGTGAAGTAATTCTTCCTGCGTGCTCCATGCCCACACTATGCTGCTGAATCCGAATGGAGGAAAACAACTTGGCTGAACTCTGAGAGTCTCCCACTGATTCTATTGAGTTTCCATAGCCCTTTCCTTCTCCCACTCCTCCTTTCAAAAACCTACTACGCTTCCTCTCTCGTTCTCACCCTTGGTTGGTTCTATCACTTTCAGTTTTTCTGGAGAAAAAGAAAACCCGAGGAAGATGTCCCACGAGCCCTCCCATGACGACTCTCATCTGCGCCTTCTCTCCGGCTCTCTCAGCAGAGGCTACTTCCTGTTCACCCTGTGTGTACACTTCCTGTCCTGTGGCCTGATGGGGATATTGTCCCAGGGGGTGTCCCTACTGATTGATCTCCAACATCAATGTGCATGAACATTTTCATTGTTTCAATTATCCTTTAAAACCCTTTGCATCCTATTTCTTAGCCCCATTACTGTCCCAAGTTCTCCCCATCTTAAATTACGATTTCTCCAAATCATCTTTATTATGTTCGCCATCTCATATCTTCCTATTCTTTATTGAACTGCCTTCAAACAGGTTTTCATCTCTGGCACTCCACTGAAATCCCTCTGAAATTTGGAAAGCCTTCCTGAACGTCTTCCTTTTCCATTCAAATTCTTTTGCAAATTTCATCTATATTCATAGCTTTAAGTAACAGCTATATATTTAAGATTTTCAAACTTTTTATTTCTAGACAGGGACTCATCCTATCAACTTCAGTCTCATAGATGCAGCCTTCTATCTGATATAATTTGCATATCTAGGGCTTTTTAAACTCCATGTCTTCAAAATGAAGCTTGTGATCTCTACCTACCCTAACCCATAGATGGTCATCGGTCATCTTCTGTAGCACACGGTGCTGACTCCTCTCTGTACATTTCCCAAGCCACAGTCTGGAGGTCGTCTTTATCACTTCTGGTTTTCCCTTTATTGTGTAAATTAAATCATAAGACATCCATTTGATTCTATCTATCCTCCACCCATCCATCATCTATCCAATCTATCATCTCTCTTTCTCTATCATCGTGGATTATTTTTTCTACCTTCAATGCTACCATTTGAATCTCAGACACATGAACTGTGGGGAAAGCCTCCTTCTTGGAAAGAAAGTTCAGATAATGCCAGATGTTTGTTGATAGCCCCACAACTGCTTCGTAAAGACAGGTGGCTTCCATCACTTTACTCACTACGTATTTTGCACTAGTTTCTTTCTTCCGTTTTGATCCACGTAGACTGTTGTCTGTGTTAGTCCTAAAGATTTTGCACTGACTTTTCCCTCTGCCCTGAGTGGCCTCCACCCATACCCTGGGCCTCCTTGGTGGTGTTCTGCTCTCTCCACGGCTCTGCTAACCTTTTCAGTAACCTCTCCGTGATGCCTTCTTCGACAAACCTGCACTCGTCACTCCAAGCAGCCACCTTTCTCTCTACGGTCTTCTTTTCTCCACGTTCTTCCCTGATTATGGTCTAACATATTAGGTCAATGTTAACCATCTGTTTATCTTTCTCTTCACATTAGGGAGAAAGCTCCATGAGGGCATAGTCAATATTTTTAAATTTTTTTACTCTACCTCTGTATTTCTGACACATGGCATAGTGTTCAGAATATGTTAGGTGATCATCGACAACAAAAAAGTTGAATAAGTAGGTGAAAATGGGACTATATTTTAGTAACTTTCATCTTTATTCATAAACTAAATCTTTCCATAATATTCCTTTATTGTTCTATCTTTATCAGAGTTTTAAAAGACTTATATTGCCTTTTAAAATGAGTTGGAGGGGCCTTTTATCTTTTTTCTAAGGCCTGAAATAATTTAACTTTGAAAAGCTCTTTCTTCAGGGTTATATAAAATCCCTGTTACATAAACCTCAGCTGGGAATTCATCTGTTCTCACTGCCTTTTTCAATGGTAGATCTTTAAGAGTCTTTTTCTAAACTCTCTTATGGTAACTGATGTATTTAAGTTTCCTCTTTCTTCTTGAGTGAATTTTGGCAATACATATTTTGCTGGGAAATCATCCATTTCCTTTAAACTTTCAAATGTCTTGTCAGAGGGTTTGTATATATTTTTATGACTGCTTTATTCTCTTCAAAATGTGTACTTTTTCCTGGGTTTCTCTTCTAAATTGGTGTATTTTTCTCTTGTCTCTTTTTCCTTTGAACAAGTTCATGAGTTAATATAATTAAATTGACTGTCATTAGGTTGATTGCTCTGGAAAATAAAAATCAGAGTGTAAATGGGAAACCAGGACAGTTGTGCACCATTGGTGGGAGTTTGAAATGGCAGAGCTGCTGTGAAAAACAGTATGGAGGTGCCTCAAAAAATTAAAAATAGAAATACCATATGATCAGCAAACGTATGTCTCAATATATACCCAAAATAATTACCGCAGTATCTTGGAGAGATATTTGTATACCCATGTTGAGAGCAGCACTGTTTGCAATAGTTAAACCATAGAAGTAACCCACTGATCTGCTGAGCATTGACTAGGTAAGCAAACATGGCACATATGAGAAGGAGTGATACTTAGCCCAGAAAAGAAGGAAATTCTGACACGCTCTCTGTGGTGGAGTAACCCTAAGGGCATTGTGCTAAGTGACATAAACCAGGCATGCCAAGGCAAATACTATGTTATTCCAATTCTGTGAGGTAACTGCAGCCATAACTCACAAAGATAATGAAACCGTGGCTGTGGTGGGCTGGGAATGCATATGATTAAAAATTAAAGAATAAATACACCTTTAGCCTTTTTATTCTTAGTCCTTTTCTTCCTATTGGTGTATTTATTCTTTATTTAATTTTTAATCATATGCATTTATTTTCTAATTATTTGATGGATTTTTTTGTCTTCTAGTTAAGACTCAAAAGAGTCAGGTTAAAATACTCCCCAGAAGTCTTCACTCAGGCTTTTACTCTTGTTTCACTTACTTAGGCCTGTGCGTTTCTGTACACGAGAACAAGAGAATGCTCTTCTTCTGTGGTTCTGTGCCTTTGATCTCAAGTTAGCATTCTTCCAGGCTGCCGTTCTAGCTTTTGCTTCATTTCATTTCTTTTGCTTGGAGACCGTGCATCACCACCTGGAGCTCTCTGATAGGGTGAATTTGCAGTTTAGTTCACAGCACTTTTCTAAGAGTTCTTTCTGTTCCAATTAAATGTGTATTTGAAACACTTTCTACTTGCAAAGATGACTGATATTACTCATACATTGTTTTGTGATGCTACCTCAATATTTTCTAATGGAGTTTTTTTCAGCCCGTAGACTTAGGATGTTTAAATGTCTTATATTATTTTTCCAGCTGCTTCTTTATTCTAGATGTTTTATTCTTTACCTAAGACATATTTGGGAAATTTTTGGAAAGTCCAATTTTTTCCTTTTCCCTAGAGTGCTTCATATTCTTTATCTGTTGGGTTTGCTTTTCTGGCCTTTCACTTCTTGCTCCTGATTTCTGGCTGTAAAATTTTGCCTTCTGTTTGGATGCATTTCTTAGGCTTGATTTTCTAGGTTATTAAATTAGTATTCAATGATAACCATTTTTTCAACATATATGAAATATGTAATTACAAAATTATATATGTGCTGCACTTGGGACTTTCGTAGTCAGATGATAATTACTGAGAGAATCTGTCCTTGCTTGTGACTTCTCCTTTTGAAATGTGGGGCACACTTAGATGTGGGCTTGCCTACCTCTGTTTGCTCAGTACAACTGAGATCTGGTTGTTGAAGTTCTTAAACACTGGCAATAGTAAAAGTGAAGAGAGGCAAAAGAACTCATCCTTGCTTGGATCACTAGCACAAAAGCAGGCAGCCTTTAAGCCACTCCCGAGCCTGTTGGGTAAACCTTCTTTCCTGTCTTCATATTCTCCACTTTTAGAATCAGGTAGGACCCTGCTCTTATTTAGTTACTCCTTTAAATTTAGGAGACCAGGCATTTTCATGTGAAGACAAAGCTGACCTCCTTCAAAAGGGTCTTCAAGCAGTCATAACACTTTCCAGGATTCCTGCTTATATTCTTGATTACTGGGGTCTACATTGTTAAGAATATATAGAGCACTCTCCAGTCTACAAAAAGGAAAACCCTTGTCAATGTCTCTGCACATCTTTCCTCAGTCTAAGACTTCAACAGGCCTCATTCAGAGGTCAGGCCACTGCTGCTATTGACACCAATGAGGAAACGAGGAAGACACATTTGAAAAGGAGGGTAATGGAAGCGCGCATAGGCAGCCATTTTCCCAGAACCCCCTCTCTGTCACCCCATCTCCTTCCATTACTTTAATGTAGTTCTAAGGCGTTAAACCGCTAAAACAAGTGAATCTTCAACGTGCTTTTATATTCTCTCTCTCTCTCTCTCTCACTCTCCCTCTGTATGAATGTGTGTGTGTGTGTGTATCTATATCTATATCTACATCTATATCTATATAGATATAGATATATATATATATGATGAAACTCGATAGATAAAATTTAAAAAGCATATTCTGGACTAAATAATCTATATCTATATCTACATCTATATCTATATAGATGTAGATATATATATATATGATGAAACTCGATAGATAAAATTTAAAAAGCATATTCTGGACTAAATTTCTTCCTCAATCAAATTTTCAACCATCTCTAATCAATATCCCATTTGATATCCTTGACATTTACTACATTAGTTACCCTTGTTAACTATAATTCGGTAATAACCTTTTACATGCAGGTGATCACATAGCTTCCCCAACTCTCTTGAAAAAGTTTTAATGACCCCATGAGTACCACAGGCACTTTAAGCACCAATTTCCTAAGATTATTTCAACATGGTCTCAAGGCAATTAGCTTGTAGGTGGGGCAAATAACCCTCCATTCCACCATTTTCTAAAAGCCTATGGAAGACTGGGGCCATAGCTCAGTGGCACAGGGTTGTCTGGCAAATTCAAAGCCCTGAATTTGATTCCCAGCACCAAAAAATAAATGAATAAAATAAAATAAAACAGTATGTGGAGGGCTATGCCAGGTGCTTACTAGTTAATAAAATCCAGTTTTCTTTATAAATGCTGAAGAAAAAATGTTTTGATTTGGTCCCAGCTTGTACTCTGGTTTCTGATTTCTAGAGTCCAGTAGGGAAATACTTTTCCTACTGAATAAGCCACAGCCACTGAGATCTCCCTTCTGGTTTCCCCAAGCTGTCATCCATAAGCTTTGAGCAAAGAGATGGATTGTGCTGTTGAAGATGACTCAGAAGGAGCCTGTTTGAAGTTGTGGTTCTCAATTTTATTGTTTTTTGTCAGTCTGAATTTTTTGATGAAATATATTTGCTCATTGTTGAAAGCATGAATGCAAAAACCAATCGATCTACTGATTCGGGGATAAAGTATTGTCATCATCTGATCCACATGTTCTCAAGTCTGCTCTGTGATTTTACTCACGTTAGCTTTTAACTGCAAACACTACATGTAAGCTCAACATATTAAAGTGCCTATGTTTCCTTGTTGTCTTTCACTTTCAAATCTTTGCATTTTGGATTCCAGGGCTGCAAGTATAACACTTACTCCTATAAATGAAACAGACTTTCATTTCTACATAGAAGCAGCATAGTGTAATACTACTATGTGTAATACCCCTAGTATTTTAAGATTTATTATCTGACATTCTTATTACCCAGTTTCTATGAAATAACAAGCCAGACCCCCAGACATCATTTTTGGAATGTATTATCTCAACATTTTATACTTCTTACAGAGCATTTCTTCCTCAATCAAATTTTCAACCATCTCTAATCAATATCCCATTTGATATCCTTGACATTTACTACATTAGTTACCCTTGTTAACTATAATTCGGTAATAACCTTTTACATGCAGGTGATCACATAGCTTCCCCAACTCTCTTGAAAAAGTTTTAATGACCCCATGAGTACCACAGGCACTTTAAGCACCAATTTCCTAAGATTATTTCAACATGGTCTCAAGGCAATTAGCTTGTAGGTGGGGCAAATAACCCTCCATTCCACCATTTTCTAAAAGCCTATGGAAGACTGGGGCCATAGCTCAGTGGCACAGGGTTGTCTGGCAAATTCAAAGCCCTGAATTTGATTCCCAGCACCAAAAAATAAATGAATAAAATAAAATAAAACAGTATGTGGAGGGCTATGCCAGGTGCTTACTAGTTAATAAAATCCAGTTTTCTTTATAAATGCTGAAGAAAAAATGTTTTGATTTGGTCCCAGCTTGTACTCTGGTTTCTGATTTCTAGAGTCCAGTAGGGAAATACTTTTCCTACTGAATAAGCCACAGCCACTGAGATCTCCCTTCTGGTTTCCCCAAGCTGTCATCCATAAGCTTTGAGCAAAGAGATGGATTGTGCTGTTGAAGATGACTCAGAAGGAGCCTGTTTGAAGTTGTGGTTCTCAATTTTATTGTTTTTTGTCAGTCTGAATTTTTTGATGAAATATATTTGCTCATTGTTGAAAGCATGAATGCAAAAACCAATCGATCTACTGATTCGGGGATAAAGTATTGTCATCATCTGATCCACATGTTCTCAAGTCTGCTCTGTGATTTTACTCACGTTAGCTTTTAACTGCAAACACTACATGTAAGCTCAACATATTAAAGTGCCTATGTTTCCTTGTTGTCTTTCACTTTCAAATCTTTGCATTTTGGATTCCAGGGCTGCAAGTATAACACTTACTCCTATAAATGAAACAGACTTTCATTTCTACATAGAAGCAGCATAGTGTAATACTACTATGTGTAATACCCCTAGTATTTTAAGATTTATTATCTGACATTCTTATTACCCAGTTTCTATGAAATAACAAGCCAGACCCCCAGACATCATTTTTGGAATGTATTATCTCAACATTTTATACTTCTTACAGAGCCCTTTATCTAACAGCTTAGTAAATTGAGAACCAGGGTAACTGACAAGGCTCCTAAAAGTGGCAAATTAACAAAACTAGGAAAACTCTCCCCCTTCAGATCACGTTGCTTCCCTTTACTTTCTTTGTCTCTACCTCATTATGTTTCCCAGTTTTAAGGTACAAATAAATGCTTTTAAAAATGTGTGGAAATAGCCCTTTTACAATAATTAAATCTGAGCAGCATTAGCTAAGTGCTTTAATAACTGCAGTTTCATACATTTTAATTTATCTTGGAAAAACCTATCTTGCATTTAGTAGATCATAATCTATGGAACTGCATGAGAGATACCACGCTGTATGGCCACTACTACTTCCCTTCGGGAACTGGTCTCAAAATAGAGAATTATAGTTGCCAAACTGTAGAAAGAGGGTTCACTGAAGTAAATACTTATAAACGAAAGACAGGGAAACTCATGAAGAGTGAGGGACTTGGACTCTACTGAGGTCATGGCCAAGCAGAGCCGAGCCGCATTTCATTGCTCAGGGGGAGCGCATATCATGGGACTCGGCTGTGTGACTGCAGGCTCACTTCCTTAGAGTGCATTTCGCCTGGGCAACATTCCCTGACCACCAGCAATGCGCTCCTCTCCTCAGACTCTCCCCAGGCAGGGTGCCTCTTTTCAGTGC
The DNA here is from genome assembly GCF_012274545.1 of Fukomys damarensis. Taxonomy (NCBI): domain Eukaryota; kingdom Metazoa; phylum Chordata; class Mammalia; order Rodentia; family Bathyergidae; genus Fukomys; species Fukomys damarensis. Next base: position 16,977,496 of record NW_022900949.1, on the reverse strand, counting down.
TTTCTGATGTGAAAGCGCACTGTCTTGGCACTGAAGGCAACGGTGCCATCTTCCGCCACCTAGAAACATCTGTCCCATGGGCAACATCTGGGTTGGGGGAGGAGTCATTCAGGTAGCCCCGTGAAAGAGTAAAAGAAATTGAGGAGGATTTCTCTGCCACAGAACGAGAATTCGAAGTAGCTTATTTTCTGTTGAAACTTGTTTCCATTTTCTTTTCTGAATGATTTTATTGTCAGGACATTTTATATGGGTATAGCAGCAGCATACTTTCTGAATTTTCTGGCCAGTTCAGACTTCATTTGCTTTCAGTTAGTTTACCTTTTTACCCTCCAGACCAGAACCAGCAGCCTGGATTAACTGAGAACATCCAGACTGGGTTGGCTGCAGGACTCCTTGAGTGCCGGCCCACAGCTGCAGGAATTTCCCCCAAGAAAGAGGTAACCAAGAGGGGCGTATTATATTGTTATTCTCTGAAGAAAAGGACACCCGTCTTTTAACATAACATGGCAGAGGGGATGGTCTATGGAGAACTCTGAAATATGGCTTAAAATGATCTGCTGGGAAGGCAGGCGCAGCCAGGATAACTGAGGGTGAAGCAGTCATTTCTTCTGGAGTCCTTATGTAGATCACACACGTACTTTGATGTGGGTGGGACCGCAAAGAAATAACAGAGATAAACCTTCCATGAGTTCACCCTTGGCAGGACCAAGATCGTGTTCTGAAGAGGGGAAGCTGTACTATCAACGGTGGGTCGAAAGTTGAGAAATAAAAGTCCATGATAACTAGGACCGCACGAGTGGGGCGTGAATGCAAACCAAAGAAAAGGGAGCCTATTTTGACGGCTAAGTCCTTGGAGATTTTTCTGTATCTTATTCTTCACATGAATCTCCGACAAAGTATGTGTGCTTCATGATATCAATTTAAATTTTAAATTTTAAACGTTATAATTTGAACAGATGTGCACTAAGAAACACACAAAAAATAAAAGAATAAAGGCAGAAAGAATATTCATTCTCCGTACCTGCAGCTGGCCATTTTCAACACCTCTTACCAGAAAGCTTTCCATGTTACACTTTTATGGAACCTGGAAGCAAAGGACTGCAGAACTTCCATTCTGTGCACCACACCTGTCCACCTTATACGGATGGTTTGCAGTGGCCCCCACCTTTAGGCCCCAGGAACCAGTTTCATGAAGTTAAGTTTTCCACAGACTCTGGGTGTGGTGGGAGTTCTCCAGGATCAGTCAAAGGTGTAGGCAGCCCAGGTCCCAACATGCGTGGTCACGAGAGAGTTCATGCTCCTGAGTCTGTAAGGCCACAGGGTCTGACACACGGAGCAGCTGAGGCCACGATGCCAGCAAAGGGTGCAGCTGACCATCCAGCGGAGGAGCTTCATTTGTTGGCCCCTCTTTCACTCCTCGCTTGTGAATGGTTCCTAACAGCCCACCAGGACCTGGTTCCGTGGAAGACAGTATTGGTCCACAGCCTGGGGTGTGGGGACCCCAGATTTATAGCAGTCCTGTGTGTGGGCAGAAGCATTTACAAGAATATTTCCTGTGTATAAGCAGAACTAACTCAAGTTGTGGTAAAAGCATGCTGTCTTGGGTTTCTGTCAATGCTGTAGTATAGAATGAACATCAGCGAACATTTTTAACACTGGTGGAAAGGTAAGACTTAAAAGTTCCTATGCAAGTGCCGGCTTTGTGTTATTTCTCTAGGGCTGCCATAAAAAAATACAACAGAGTTCAATCCCTGGTACTGCAAACAACAACAACAACAGAACAGACTGGTGTTTATGCTGTACAAATTTACTTCTCGATCTTCTGAGGCTCAAAGTTCAGGATTGTGGGGTGAGCAGGGCAGATTTCTCCTAAGCCTTTCCTCCTTGCCTTGAATGGTTGTTTTCCTGTGTCCTCACCTAGACCACTTTCTGTATAGATCTGTGGTCTTCTATCCTCTTCTAAGGAAAACAGTCAGATTGGGTTAGGGGCCCACCCCTGTGACATCCTTTAATTACCTCTTGAACAGGCTGACTTGCAATGCACCCAGGATGTTAGGATTCGATAAAGGAAACACAACAAATTTGAATCATTTTGAGCACCTTGAGTGCATATATGGCACTGATTTTGTACTCGATACCATCTGTGACATTTCTTGCAAAGTTTTTGTTGAATAGCTTTTGAAAGTCCTACGTGTTACCACCATGGGTGTGAGCACCCCATGAGAAGAAGGGGTGCCGCCCACAGTTCTCAGGCTCTGAGAGCATCCACACAGCACTGAGGTACTGTTCGGGAAGTATTCTACCTCTACACCCCCACAGTTCAGGCTCTGAGAGCATCCACAGAGCACTGAGGTACTGTTCGGGAAGTATTCTACCTCTACATGAGGAAAAACATACCAAGCCTGTGATATTTTATAAAAGGATGAAGTGGGCTCCGTGTGCAAAATTCCCTCATTAAGGTTCTGATTTTTATTTAAAATGATTAAAGTAGATGCTTCAAAGCCTGTGGTTAATAAGTGACATACAATGATAAAAGCATAGAATAAGGATAAATAGTGAAGTTATTACTTTTAATGTCCTTTATTTGTTAAGAAAATGTTTGCATTTACAGAAAAGTTATAAAGAATGTATAGAGTATTCCCATAGAAAGTCTCTCCCACTAGTGTGGTACGTTTGTTACCACTGATTCATCAGCATTAATATGTTATCATCAATTGAGTCATGGTGGCATGCCTTTGAGCTCCCTCTCCGTGGTCCATGATTCTCTGAATTCTGAAAGATGTGTATCATCCACCCAAATCTTATTCCCAATCTTAGCAGGAAAATATCCAGTTTCTCATTATTAATTATCATAAGCCCTGTAAGTGTTTCATGTCAAGTTGATAAAGTCCCCCATTCTTAGTTCTCTGACATTTTATCATGAATGAGTATTGCATTTTATTAAAGTTGTTTTCTGCATGTGGCCATATGATTTTTCCTCACCCTCCTGATGTGCTGGATTGCATTAGTTACATTTTGTATACTGAACAAGCTCTGTACGTCTGAACTACTTCTTCCATGTTCACGTGAAGGAATAATGACTGGATTCTCTAAATCAGTGACTGGCGTGAAGCAGGGTGGCCAGCATGGCTGACTCCAGTGGTGGTCTCCTCCTGGCTTCGGTCCTGGGAGCCGGGATTGCTGGTGTCCACTACTCTGCCATCTGCGGTGCAGCCAGCCGTCCTGAATCCTGTTCCCAGCGAGCACGGTGAGCTGACTGTTCAGTGTAAGCTTTTCTTCTTCTCAGGTCTCGGTCGTTCTTCAACTATTATTTTTATCCCTTTGTCTAAACTATGATATCTTTTTCCATCTTTTCTTACTTTGTCCTTTTCTTTTCTTGGTCTCTTTAACTCATTTTTTAAATACCTTCTTCATGCCATGGTACCCTGCCTATGAGAAAGCCTTTGTTGTGGATATATGTTTTTGCATACATACATCTGTTTTACTTAAGTATATCTTAATTCGTTACTAGCACTTGTCTGCAGTGCATGAAGTCTGCATCTCCAGTGTTCACAGCATATTAATTTTTCATCCCTTTCCCTCCCTCCCTCACCCACTCCATCTCCTGATCCCCTTCTGCTTTGAGGAAAACCTATCACCCTACTTCTTATTTTTTCTCTTTTACTTTGCTCTTCATCGTCTGGGTTTCTCCTATGAGATAAACCAGGCAATATTTAGGCTTGAGTCGCATTTATTTCCCTTAGCATTATGGTCTCAAGGTGCTTCCATTTTCCTACAAAACAGTCAAGTTTATCTTTTTCTTTTGTAAATGCAATTTTAATTAAATAAGTAATATTACACCCATGTACCTTGCTCTGTATCTTTTCCCTTTTTCTCCACTAAGTACTGTGTTTTTAACACTCATCTATGGTGGTCTGTGGACAGAGAAAGTGGCTTCTGAATCGAAGTGTTCTACGGTGCACTGCACATGTCTGGACTATCTGCTCTCTCAGCATCTGGCAGGAGCCGCAGCTCCTTAGCACGAGTAGTGCTCAAATGTCACCCATGTTTGTTTTTCCTGATGCTCTCAGGTCAAAACTGCCGCAGGATAACCACCTAGAAGAACCACACGTACTGCAGTTACATACCTACAGTTTGACCCGAGAGGCCCAGGTCATTTCCTAGCACCACTGCCACTGTTCACCATCCACCACCAGCAATCCTGGGCTTTCACCTTCCCCACAACCTGGACACGGACATTTCTTCGCTTGTTTTAGCTGGGCTGTGTGCAGGGCATGACATCATTTTAGCATATTAATCACCAAAATCTTAGCTGCAGTTTTTAAAAAATTTCCTCATTTAAAATTTTTTCTTTAAATTGTTGTCTCATGCCCTTTGCAAGAATGTGCACATACACGTGCCCATACATATTTCTGTATTTATAAAATGTGTATTTTCCGATTGTAGGTTTCTGTCTGATTCATGTTCAGTTATAGAAATTGCTCTCCCATTTTTAATCTGGATGTTATTTTGCATTGGATTGATCTGTAGAAAGGTATTCTCTAAATTGGTGACTACTAGATTTCTTACATTGTTCTTCACTTTGATAAATTAAATATATCACGTTTTGCCTTTTCACGTTGTTCTGTTACTTTGTTTGCATTTCACTTTTATTTGTAAAGCAATCCTTCCCTGATCCTAAATCACGTGGTGGTCCGCCATGCTTTTCTGGTTTTCATGGCACTGTAGTTAATTTCTTCTTAACTGTACTCCAGTTCACTACTATTTCGAGTTTTGTTACAATATGATGACAAATCCATTTGCTGAGGTTTTAATTTCCGTTATCAATACTTTATATCTGAAAGTATAATTCAGTCTGTTTTAGAAAGCCTACTTGCTTATATTTATGTCATTTATTTGTCTCTATGAATTTAACCTAGTAAATAAATACACTTATTCGAATTATTTATTTGCATATCAAATCTTTGCTAGTCAGTTTCTGCTTTTTTTCCTTTCTCTCTGCTTATATTCAAAACCTCTCTTCCTCATGTGATAAGTGACCTGTCGGCAGGACCGTCCAGTACCGGAGGCTCAGCTCCCCCAAGTGCCCGGTCTACTCTCAGCTCGGATGGCTGTGACCACATGACCAACTTCCACAGCATCTCCGTGGTGTCCCAGGCAGCATGGCTGCACCCCGCGAGTCTCCTGGGGAACATTTTGGGAAGTGGAGTTTCCAGGGGAAATTATTTTTCTTCCTCCACTAGAACCAAACTTTCCTGGACTCCCTAGGTTTTGGGAAAATTTATGAACCATTTCTCCACGTTCCAAGAGTCCTGATTTCAGGGTGAAGACGGCCCTAGGAGGCCTAGCTTCTTCGGGGCCTCATGGCCTGGGGGCTGTTACCACAAGCTCACAGCCTCAGCAGTGCCTGGATGGTGCCCCTTCAGCCTCTGCCTCTCAACTTTAAATCCTGCTCACTTGTGCTGCTCGGCCTAGATTGGGTCTTCCTAACTTGAGAATTATTTCTGCTGAATTTTAAAAGATATTTAAAACATATTATTCAGACTTATTTATGCTTAACAGTAAGATTAGTTAGGGAACTAATCTGTATTCACTTACACAATCTACACACAGATGGAAAAATTAAAAATCTTTTGTTTTTAAATCTAAAAGACTGGCGTGGTGGGGCACACCTCTCATCCCAGCACTCTGGTAGGCTGAGGCGGGAGGATCCTGAGGTCAAGATCAGCCTGGTCACTTTGTGAGCCCCTGTCTCAAAGGAAAAAAAAAAAAAGAAAAAAAGAAAGGAAGAAAGAAATACAAAGCTATGTATTACCTCAGTGTCAAATTTTCAGGTTCACTCCCTGACCTGCAAATAAATGAATAAATACATAAATTTAAAAAAATAAGAGACTTAAGGCATAGTCACACCCTTAGGCTCCAAACTTGTCTCTCTTTCTAGCACTCCACTCAAACTGTCATGTAAAACTACTAGACTTCACATTTCTTTTTTTAAGCTTTAAATGTATCACTCTCCATATGATTTCTTCCTTATTTGTGTATCGGTCTGCTTTCCCATACTGCGACAAAACACTTGAGACCCAGCACTTAAAGAAGTTTATTTCTGTTCATGGTTTCAGTCCCTGGTTAGCTGGCTCCAAAGCAGAAACATGGTAAGGCAGTGGTGGGCAAAGCTGTTCAGTCTGTGGCAGCTGGAAAGAGGAAAGTGTCCGACCGGGAGCCGCTCCCCATGACACACCTGGGGCCTGCCTACTCATGCAGAGTCCTTCAAGCCCGTCGAGGTGAGTCAGGCAGCTTCCCAGCTTCCCTGTCACTTTGGTAAAAGTTGTCTTCCTGATTCTTTAAGAATCAGACCAAGCCCTCCTTCTCCCCACAAAACCTGCTCTGCAAACTTGCAATCACAACTGCACCTACAGATATGAAACCCTCTTGAGTTGACTGAGTAATGGTACCCATGACTAACATCATTAAGCTGTTATCCAGGTTTTCCAGTGAATTGTTACCCCGCTGGGGCAGTGCTCATCTCTGTGGGGTCTGTGCGGACAGCCGGCTTAGTAGCTGCTTAGTCTAGAGTGGTTGGACATTTCTAAGGTTAAGTGATCCTACCTTTCCCTCGAGGTAACGTCTTCTGCTGAATTTCACTTCATGACAAGATTGCATATTTCCTTATGGGCTTTAAACAGAATCCTAGGGTCCCGTTCAACTTGGATTTCAATCTCCACTTTGTAAATCACCACCTGGGTTCTAGACTTATTCACATATTCAATGACTATAAAAGATCAAGTGTCTTAACTCTCAAAAGGGTTAACTAGAAAATTAGTCCTTAATAGGAAGCTCTGTTATATAGACAAAGTCTATGTACCCTCCTAATTAAGCACTTCAGTTAGCTAAAACTAGACTTCAATATAGTAATTTTATTAGTATTCTCAAATTGTAGCTGGAAAGATTAACTGTACTAATAATTAGAGAACTGAGCATTAGCTTTTTTCAACAGAGTTGCCTTCATATTATTATATTTCACTTCATTGAAGCAAGAGTGTTGGGCAAACAAAATAATTCGTTTTCAGGCTAACTTGTGATTTAGAAAAAAATAAATGGTTTTGAGAAAACATTAAAATTTCTGTTTTTACAGACCAATCTAAAAATAATACTAGCCTTATGGGATAATCACAACTTTCCTATCATACCTACCAGACGCCGGCTTTTCCTCGAGTTGGCCTGAGACAGGGCAGCGTAAAGCCAGCACAGTGGAAGAGCAGCGAGTGCGGGCGTGGGGGCTGCGTCTCCCCAGGTAAGCGCGCCACTTAGGCGGCGCATGCGTCCTCTCATCCACGTCTGTGTTTCTATCTCCAGCTCGTTCCACACGTTCTACACTTCCCTACTTGCCACTATGCAGCCAGCCCTGCTGGGGGCAGCTGATTCTTCTGAGTTGGTTTACATCCAGGCTCCGTGGGGGGAACTCTGTCTCCAGCATCTTTGACCAGAGCATGCTTCCTTCCCCGTGGGAGTCTTCTGAGCTTATTTGTTCATTCTCCTTGTTTGGAATAGCAAAGATGAGCTCACTGAAGTGCTGGAATATGCTGAAGGCTGGATTTTATGTACATTATTGAATTTGGTCTCGCCCAATTTATGTGGTCAGTGTGAGTCAGAATTTAAGTACATATGCTTCCAAGCTGAGGGGAGCTTGAACTCCAGGTTAAACTGTAGATCATGGGTGTATCATCATGTAGGATGTATTATGGGTGAGTCACTGGGGGAAGCAGCAAAATAAAAAGATTTTAAAGGTTCAAGGCCAATTCCAATGTCAACAGACACTAAGTAGCACAAATAGAATGGAGACAGAATACTGTCAGGAGTCTTTTGTCTGTGATCGGCCAGTCACTCCGGGCAGGAAAAAGAACTAGTATTTGGCAGGTCAGAGAGTACAAGAGAAAGCAGAGGGCCAGGTGGGTGGTGTGAAGTTGAGGATCCTCTTCCTGGCTACCGAGTGCTCTCTGTTGCTGGAAGAGATGCTCTACAAAACACAGCCCTACAGAATTCCCATATGGAAGTGCCTATAGCTGGCCTCCAAGGAAAACCCAGATCCAGTCTGTCTTTTTGTATGTTTTATTGGAAACACAGAAACATCAAATTCAAATTAGCTTATTTGGAAAATATTGATCAGAGCATCCGGCTTTTTAGAAAGTAGTTTCCAGTCAGTACTCCAGTCACGGTGTTATGAACACCATCTTCATGACATTACTTGGCCTCCTCTAGGCTGTACATTAGGAGAGATATCAGTTTGATTACTTAAAAAAACAACTAAAACGAGCTGCAATTTTGTATCAGACTTTGAGCCATATATGGATTGATGAACGTTCTCAAGTCCTCTCACTTTAAAATGCAACCAAACAGGTAATTATCATATACCATCAAATGTAATTAAACATGCTAATCTCCATAAAATCCTACGAGCTAATACCATGTATTAGCTGTTAATCATATAGCTTAAATAAGTCCATGATGCATTTTTATGAACGCTCTAATCTGCATCTGCATGGAATGTATAGAGTTGGAGGAAGGAAGGGATGCAAATGAATGCTCCAGCCAAAGAGGATTTAAAAACACATTTCTCGCTTCTAAAAGACAGCGTGTCTTAATTGTGGAGCAAACCAGCTCACTCGAGGACGGTCTTGTTCCAAAGCTCTTATTCGCCTGCACGGCCTTCCCACCCAGGAGCCGCTTCACGAACAGCAAGTACTCCTGGAAGACTCCGCCGAGGTGGTTCCCTCTGTTGTAGCTCTGAGAGTGCCGGGGGGCAAGCTCGGGCGCGTAACCCGGCTCTGACGCCCAGCAGTTATCAGCCACTCCCCCCGTGAGTGGACTGGACCGAGCCCTGATCCTCCACTGGAGCACTGATTATTTCGCGGTGCCTCCGTTATTGAGCCGGGAGTTGCTGGTGAGGTCCACATATTACTCCCATCTATTCTTAAATTCGCCCTCCTGCGCTATCATTCTTCATTGTTCGCAAGAGGGTTTGCTACTTAAAGTCAAGGAAAGAAGCAGCTGTGGAAGGTGAGGAAACCCAGGGTGAAACGACACATGACAAACCGCGGTGGCTCCATCATGCAGTCGGAGGCCGGGAAGAGCAGCGGAAGGGGCGGCCCTCCCGGAAGGCACGGATGTTAAACTCTCCTTCCCACGAGAGAAGCTGGCCACGAAGCTGACACGTCCGCAGTGGAGTGGAGCAGTGGGCCCGCAGCTGTAATTCTGTTTCCGCGAGTAGCTGGGAGACCTGCGTGCTGGATCTCACCTGTGCTAAGGAGCGCAGGGACAACGTTCACAGGAGATGCAAGGAGGGGAAGGCGGGGCCGCTGAGTTTTCCAGAGCTCCGAGCGTCAAAAGGCTTCCGCACAGCTGCGGGCGGTTAAAGGAGGCGTTTTGGATCCCAGACTCCCGGAGAAAGACAACATGGCAGCAACTGCCCTTCCCACGGGTTCCAGTCTCAGGAAAAAAGCAGAAATCTGGTAAAAGGATGCCCAAGCTGGCAGGAAAATGGAGGCCTAGTTGGAAAATCAGTGTGTGCCTGTGGCCAGCAGAGGCTTTGTTTCAGGGGAAAGATTGCTCTTAGGGGAAATGTCGTCTTCTGGCATCTATTAAAATTGGTTATGATCACTCATTTTAATTATATAACTACATTTTTCAAGTAAAAGATTTAATTTGCTTTTGCTTCTGGTGATGGCAGATCTTGCTCAGTTTTTCAAACGACTGTTGCATTGTCTCTAATTCTCAGTCTGCCATCTAGAAGCAATTCAAAAAGTCCTGAGCAGCTTAAGTGACTCTCTGGGTAGCTGGACTGGAACGATTAACAAATGCAGCATAAAATAGAGAAGCAGGGAAGGGGCTGTCCCACAGGTCAGAAGCAGATAAAAAAGAGCCCACCACACAGTTATGCTGAGGATTTACCAAAAGCTACTTCATTGAATTTTTCAACACAAAGGAAACAGAGCTATCTTTGGGTGGTTGGCACATGAGAATGTTGGGCCTGAATACGATTTCCTAAATTTAACGGCAGAGGTTCACTGAAAAGTGCAATGTGGTCATGGGTCAGGGTGGCAGAGCTTTCCATGAGTTGCAGATGCACACGCTGTGAGTTCTATAGAGGGAAGATCGATAAAAAAGGGACGCTTTATCTCCTCGAGACTTCCCTAGAGACTAGCAGACCCCTGCTCAAAGACGGCTGTAAGTTTTCTTTAGGTAACCAAAGCAAAAGTAGTTCGTATGCAATTTTTTAAAATTTCAGTTGTGGGTTTCTGATTACCTTTCACAGCTTGATGTAAACTTCCTCTTTTCCCTTACTAAGGGCGAGGCAGCAGGGCAGGCTGGTCTAGCGTGCTCTGCCTTACTGCACCTGCAGCAATCTCAACTTGTACGGGTGTGCTGAGAAGGAATGGCAGGAATCCGTCCACAGGGAAGTAAGGACTCAGCAAAAGAGACAGATGTCCTCTGGGGAGGTGGAGTTGAAGGTCCCACACGAGGGAGGATGAGTTACCAGCTCTTCTGATTAGAGGGCAAGGTTTCCTCATTTGCAAGAACAAAGTGAATGGGCTCCTCACCAAAATCCAAACCTCAACTGTCAATGAAATCATTTAGTCCCGAACTAGTGATAGGGTTGGCCTGGAGGTAACTGGCTCAATTATAAACCTAAAGGGCAGGTCCAAGGAGTATGGGTGCAGTGTGACAGGAAAGCTGGCCTTCTCTCCTCCCAGGAAGCTTACATTTGCAGAGCAACCTAAACAATGCGCTTCTAAAGTTCCGAAAGAAACCCACCAGTGGTGAACGTGGATTTGCATTTACTGAGAGAACAGCAGCAGACCTGGGCAAAGCAGAACCCGGGCAGGAACTGTCCTTTCACTTCCCTGCTGTTGCGCCCAGACCCAAAACTAGATTATGTGTGCTTGGCTCTACCTCTTGAGGATGCCAGTTCCACATCTGGATTGTTCTAGAGGACTAATATTTTATGTACTTGACTTATTTATCATTATTATTGGCAAAAGATAGGACACGCTTTTCTACCTTGCACATTAACTCAAAACTTGGTATTGAGAAATATGCGCTGCTCTTATCTTACTACGAAACCTGAAACACTGCTCCGAGATTCTTGCAGCCTCACTCTCAAAGTAGCTTCTGGACAGCTGGCTCCAGGTTCTCCTTATTTAGGAAGGTCTGTGGAATCGCAAACTCACATCACCCTCTCTGGAAACAGCTCTACAATAGCCAGATCCTTTTTCAGGATTTACAGCACTTACAGTTTTTTTCCATGTGCCTCATCAGGGAAATCAAACGTCTTAATATTCATGCCCTTACTTGCCACGCTGGGAGTGTTGTGCAGAATGTCAAGTGCACTGCTGTGTCTGTTCTGAGCCCCATCGGGTCTTTCTGCTGCTTTCTGAGCAGAGAATGAGGATGGAATTAGCGGTCTCTCTGGCAAAATCAACTCAGCAGGCAAGAAGCGGGATTTTCAAGGGGCCTGGACAACTTAGCCATAGGTGAGAACTCACTCTGCTGGAGATGGGCGGTTTTCTTGGCATCTTTGTCCTGGTGTGGAAAGCACAGGAAACAGGAAGACAAGAGCCCACTCCAGAGATGCTTCCTGGGTTTGTGCCACTCACATAGTGGTGTCCATGCCACCCCCAGCTGCTCTGGGCTGCTTCAGTGTCACTCTGAGCTTTCCAAACAGCCACGAGGGCACAGTCGCTCAGACTGAGGCATTCGTATCCTGCTTCTTCTCTGACTAGTTCTGTGACTTCAGAAAATTGTATGACTTCTGTAAGTTTCGTGTCTCACTTATAAAAGAGGAACCTTTGTAATTCTCATCTCAGGTTACTGTAAAGATTCAACAACATGGTGTGAAAAGGAAGAACCCTTATGTCCTCATTGTTCATGGATGTAAGCAACGCCATCTTCGTCCTCTCCTGGGCCCACTGTCCTGCTCTCCTGCTAGGAAGCAGAAGGAGCTCATCCCCTACCTAAGCTGACTCCCTCTCTTGTCACCAGTTAGTGTCTCCTGCCCCTTCCCAAGACTGCCAGGGCCACTGTGACTCCTCCCTCACTCCTGAAACGCCAAACTCAACCAACCACGATTCTGCTCTCACATGGAAAGCAGACCTTGGTAGTTTTTAGACAAAAAACAAAGCCAACAACCCCCAAACTCTTCCAGAACCACATCCTCCACCTCCTGTCTCCTTTCTTTGCTTCTCTTCTGAGAAAGAGTCCTTAAAATATTGCCTGCATAAATCTCCCTCCCATTTGCTCACTTCCTTTAATTTTCCCTTTTGTGGTTAATAATTGTGATCTTGGGTCCTATCTGGCTTAGTTCTCAGAGTTCTCTTTGCTCATCCATTCAGAACACATTATCACAATGTGAGACCAAAGTAAAAGGGGCCTAGGAGCCAGTGCCCTGACCCCTCCCATCGTAGCCATAGCCCTGACCTTTGTTCAAACCCTGGCTTACGAATGCAAGGCAATCTTGTATTGTTTGATTAACGTGTAAGTTAGTGGTTCTAGACTCTGAGATAAAATCTGTAGCATACATAGAGACCCCAAGTTAATTGTCGAAGTATTTGCTCATCCTGAATGTCTTGGTGGCCTTTGAAACATCCTGTAGGTATCTGTGTGACTGCCGAGTACGTGACTGCTGACCACCAGCTCACATCAGCAGACCATTAACCTTTGTCCCCTGCCTGCAAGCTTAGAATGTTAACCCCCCTTTTTGACCCCCCTATAAAAAGGACCTCAGCCCCTGAGCTGGTGCCTTTCTGGGCCAGCTACTTGGTTCCGAGAGTGCCGTCTGGCCAGACTAATAAAGGTGTGTTTACCAACTAGCCTGGTGTGTTCCTTCCTGGGTGACTCTCGCTGTCTGTGGAGCTCCCAGCGCTGAGCTATAGGTCCCAGCATCATGAAGGCCCTTCCGGCTGTTCATGCTCCGCGGAGTGAGACTGCTTCTCTCCTTGGGCCTCAGACACTTGCATCAGCACGGGTTGGGCATGTGACTTCAGAGCCAGGGAACCTGCTAGCCCAGCACACATCCCAGAAGCTCCTGTTGGTGCCACAGTACTGAGTCCCTTCATCTGCACCCTGCCTTCGGTCCTGCTTTCTCATCGACATCAACACTTCTTTCTTAGCTCTTCCTCTTACTATAGATTTTTAAAGTGCTACCCAAAGACAGATGCCTGGAAAACTATTTGTTAGGCATTTTATCCTTCATGATGAACAGTTGAGTGTAGGATCTGCCTTAGAGATCACTTTTATTCTAGGATTTGAAGTGTTTTCTTGTTGTCTAGCTTTTTGATTTTCTTTTAAAAAGTCCAAAGCCAGTCTGGTCATTGATGTCTTCCTATGTAGGGTTTAGGGTTAGTGTTAATTTTTCTCTCTGCAAGTTTGTTGGCCCTTCCGTTTATGTACAGCATGCTGAAACATCACAACAGAATTTCTTAGCTATAGGTCTACTGGCCATTTTCCTTGACTAAAATCCATTGATTTAAAGAATTTAGTTATTTCCTGTTTTTAAAGTTTTTCTTTGATAGTTTTTACTGTCCATTTTTCTCTTTCTTTTGTCCAGTGTTTTATTAGCTGGAAGTTGGAGATCCTAGACTGGTTCTTGAGCTCTCATGTCTTAGTTTTTAATCATATTTTCTCTTCTTGTCCCTTTTCTTTGTTTAGCTGTTCTTTCCAGTGGATCTCTTTAATGCAATTTCCAGTCTTCTAGTTGTCTGTTTTATATCCTATTTATAACTTTTTAAGTACTATTTTTTAAACCTTTTATATATATATATATATATATTTTTTTTGGTACTAGGGATGGAACTTCAGTCCTTGTGCTTGCAAGGCAGGTGGCAGCAACCACTGAGCTAAATCCCTAACATTTAAGTACTTTTTTTAATTCTGGGCATTTCAAATGTTCACATATATCACACATTCTTACTTCAAAGATACAAATTTGTCTTTAATCCCTGTGGACACTAATAATAATTTGTTTTTTGTTCATATGTTTAGGAATTTTCTTTCCTTTGCATAATCACTCTGTTACTTTCAAGTGGTTTTCTTGGGGGGAGTATTGGTATTTTTGTTTTGGTTTTGGTCTCAACTATTTTCATGTGAGAAGCTTTTCTCAGACATCTAGTGCCGCTTCCTGGTTTTCTGATCTTAATTCTAGAGCAGTTGGCTGAGTAGTTTTCCCACAGCTAGGTTTAGATTTGCATTTCCTGGGTCAAGGATGAGCCTCAGTCATTTGCTCTGTGGCCTGTGAAGATGTGCGGATGTTTCCTGTTCATTCTTGTCCCTTTAATTGGGGTGTGTGGTACCAACAAAATCCCCCTTGAAGTGCTTGCTTTGGTTTGGGTGGGTGAATCTGTGTTCCTTCTGCCACTGTTATCTGGAACTCTCCCACTCCTACCCCGCCTGGCACAGGGCCTCCTGCTGAACTTGTCCAGAAAGGCTGTGCCTGGGTTCATTTCTCCGACTGCCATGTGCGGGGCCTTTCCTCTCACAGGCTTCCTGATTTCTGGCCACCGCCTCCTTTGTAAGACCTAAAGTCTCACTCTGCGGAGCATGAAGCACTTTACCCAGACAGTGCCCAGCACGATGGCCTGGCCACCACAGTTGGCTACCTCTGCCCCATCCCCACACCCTCGGAGGCTCGGTGACATGGCAGGAACCAACAGAGGCAGAAAGTCAGGAAATGCAGGACCCCAGGGACTCTTCCTCCCGGCAGGCAGGGGAGATGACAGGTTCCACACCCTCAGTCACTGATCCGAGCAAAGGCCCTGGTGACATCGAAAACAAGTCGTGTATGAGACCACGCTCTGTACTTCCACTTTGCTATCTGAAAAGAAGGATGACTCGGCTTGCACTCTTAACAAAACTGCTGTTGTTACATGAACTCCGAGAAGCTGTTTCCTGCACCTTATAAAAACCTATGGAATTTGTCTGGGATTGACATCATGGGTTTTCAGGAAAATCAGGGAAGGGCCAGTCGGTGGCAGCCCCCTTACTCCAGGCGTCTTGGGCCGTCTGGTGCTGCCTGCAGTGGCACTGGCCGTCAGGCATACCCCAGATGAGGCACACACAGACTTACCTTGCCTCCAGCTCTCCCAACAGGTGAGGGTCACCACTTCCTGGGTGACAGCATTCTCGCTGGGACCCCATACATTTCAAAGAGCAAGAAAAAAGCCACTTTCATTTCCTGTTCGTCCTTTGTCAACTTCATGTTTTGACCCAAATGACTTTTTCATAAACCAAATGAAAACACAAATAAAATTTATAGCTTTGTTTTATTGATTGCTTGATTGCTTTTAAGCCAGGCCTAAAGTATTCTGCATTTCAGACTTGGGTGATACTCTTGTAGTTGCCCACCTCCCTCGTTACTGTCTGCAGCTCCATTAAATTGAACTGAAGATCCCTGTTTACATGCACAGGTTTTTATAGATACAGGGTCTCATCCGTTCTCTCTCATTTGGAGTTCAGCTTTTGTCTGTTTTGGATTTTTAAAGAGTTCTTTACAATTTCATGTGGTTCTTATTCCCAGGCTTGCAGGGAAGGAGTCATTCTCTCTGAGGAGCTCGGCTGCATTATGGAGAAAGCCAATTCTTGAATAGAACTGAGATAACCGAGGAGGAGATCCAGTCTCGCTTCTCTGTGCTCACACCCGGTGTGGCCTCGGACTTTGGGTTCCACCCCAGTGCTGAGCCTTTACAGAAATGCTGTTCCCCAGGACGCGTTTGGAGTACGCGCTGATTACTGTCCTGGTGGGGAGTCTTTCCAGGCACATGAGACATCTCAGCGTTTTCAGCTTTCTCCTCCCTCCGTCCCTTGGTCCCCTTCCCTTCACAAACGATCTATCTTCTATTCCCTATTATCTGTCTTTTATTTTCCTTTTTATTTATATTTTGGATTTCTTATATAAGAGGAACTGTGCAGTATTTAAGCTCATGGCTCTGACTGATTTCAATATCGAGCTCTCAAGGTGCGTCCATTTTTCCTGCGAGCAACCTGGGCTCCTCCTTCTTTATGGCAGAGTAGTACTCTGGTGAGTACCCATGCACACCTTCCTCATCCACGCACCTGTCAACGAGCACACGCTCTGACTCTTCCCACCCCACCTGAAAGCCCAGGGTCACTTTAGGGTGAGAAGCTCGATTATTCCACAGCACTCAGCATGGGCTTCAGTCGTAGCTTGCAACCTCTGGAGGGAAGAACAGGAAAGAGCCCCGGCCTTGCAGAGAACACACTGCCTCTTCCGCTTGCCCGAGTTCAGCTTCTTCTGTGGCTGGGAGTGTGACTGGAATATCAGAAATGTGTCCCTTGGATCGTATTGTCTACCAAGAGTGATTTTTGGAGACACAGAGGTGTGGAGCAAGGCAACCCAGGCAGCACTGAGCGCAGCAGGTTGCTGCCAGCCTTGGGCCCCAGACGACTGTTTGTTATTTTCATGGTTCTATAGCGGACGCGTCAAAGTAAAGGAATGTTAAACTAAACTGCAGCCAATTGGGACACTGTAACCTCACAGGCAAGGAGCAGCTGTGTGACAGTGGTATAGGGTGCACGTCCTTGCTCTTCCCGCGTGATTGGCCGTGGCTGTAGGACCACCGCAAGGCTGGGTGCGCCCACAGACTCTCATTTCAAAGGCAGAGAGAACACTGAGCACTGCCAGCTTTTCAGTGCACAGATCAAAGATTCCAAGAACAGCTGGCAAGAGCTGGCAGTTCACTGTGCCTATTCTTTCTTTCTGTTTTTCCTTTTATTCTGAGGAGCTACCAGACTAGAGCGAAGAGGGAACTGAAATTTAAAAATGAAATTTAAAAAGATGAATCATGAAGTTTTTCTTAAATGTTTTGATGAAGAAATCAACACAGGAGGGGAAAAACAGATAGTATTCTTAGTTTTCTAGAAGGAAATAGAATGAAACAGCTTGCCTGTTTTTTCCTTTGTGTATGTGTGTGAGCATGCGTGTGTTCCCATGTATAAGCGCATTGCACATTATATGCATGTATCCATGCATTGCCTGCATGTGTGTGTGGCATGTGTGTACCATTTCACAGGAATGCATTCACATGCGTGGCTGTGTGCAGAAGTGGACTCGCGTGTATGTGAGTGCATGCCTGTGTGTGTTCTCGAGTCGAGCTTGCTGCTGCACAGGGTCTCCCCACAGCCAAGGCCGTTTGAAAGCCAAGATGGTTTTCAAAGCCATCTTGAGGGGTCGGGGGCAAAGCAAGGCAGACCCACCACACTTCTCTAAGGAAGGAGCAATCCACATTGGAGAGAGAACAAGTCCGTGCTAAACGGTTAGAAACACATTTCAATACTGTTGGCCAGGCACACTGATTCCTTTTAAAATTTTTGTGTCTTTTTTACTAGTGCATGTTTGTGGTATATGTTATTACATTCCTTACAGTGAGTAGATGCTTGTACCTACAGTATTACAATCCTTTTTATTCTCCTCTATCTCCGTGCTCTCCCCCTCCCCTCCGTAGTACACATCCGGTGATGTTTGTCTCAGAAAGCACATCATTCCTGGGAGTGGGACAACTGCCCCAGATCTATGGAAGATTTTCCTACACTTTGACATTTAGAGCCAAGTGTCTCCTGCCCCACTGTGAGAGCAGCTGTCCTGACAAGTGAGGCAGGCTGGGTTTGCAATACGGACAGGTTTTCAAAATATCACAGTGGCCACTGCGTCTCCTTTGAAGGCACGGCCTCTGAAGTCACTCTGTTTCAGTACTGTCTGATGTCATTCACCATTTTATACATGACAAGGCCTCGAGAGGAATTCCATCACCATTCTCCCCAGCACTGTGGGATACTGCGAGCAAACCCGAGTGGAGGGGTTCAGTCCATCTCACGTGGACGGTGAAGACAGTGCTGGCGAAGCGCTGTGCCCGCCATTTACTCTGAAATAGAGGACATTTCCTACACAATCACAATAGCACAGGACATATTTTACACAATCACAATAGCACTTTCCCCCCAAAACGCCGAAACCTATAAACTGCTTTCAAATATGTAACTCATTTAAGACAGAAAAATGTAAAATCTCTATGCATTGCCAATTTTGAAGTAAAGACATGATTTTTCTTTGGATTTAAAACAAATAATAATTTAATAATTTTAACAACTATGATGGTTTTTTAAGGAGATAAACACAATTTTACTGATAAAAACATGTGCTTTAAGAAATTATTCTTTGTGATTTAAGTATAGGAAGGAATATGATATTCAGAAATATCTCATACAATTACAAATAAATGACAGAAATCTTTAAAGCATATCACCAGCCCAGCATTTATAGTGAAAGATGAGATGACATTACTTTCTCTGTAAATCATGTTGTGTCTCCTGGAAGATAAAACTGTACAGGTTACTCATGTTGTGTGTTTAACGTATGCAGCATGTGTTCTGTAATTAAATTAAAGTAGAAATGGGGCCAATTGATTTAAAAGCATTTAACATGTACTGTAAACTTCAAAATAATTTAGAAGAAAAAGAAAAAAGTATTAATTTGATTTTAGATATTTTTCAAAAGGGCGATATGACAGTTACTGTCATTCCTTAATATCAGAGATGTTTGGACATTAGAAAGTATTGCTCTCTCTTTTGGATGGATTTGGAATGTGTTTCAATTCTATTTGATAAATTTTAAAAATGTCATTAATTTGAATAAGGTAATGGAAAAGGAAGATAAAATAACATTGTATTGATATCATGCACCTTTGCTGATATTTTGCATGTACAAGGGACTTCGAATCCCTGAGTTAATTTCTGCAACTCTGTCATTGATATTTCATATTTTCACCATAAATAATTAACCGAGGTTCTGTGCTAACCCAATCCTCACAAACAACTGATGCAACACAATTAGCCCAGCAGTAGGCAGAGACAATCAGGCAATGAATTATTTTTTATTTTAGCTTTTTAGGCTCGACTAGTCTTCACCTGTTTTTCATCTATTATCTGTACTTTGAAACCAGGCCTTTTCTAGATATGTGGCCATCATTCAAATTGTATTAGATTCATTATGATTTTGATCTTAACTCATTTCTGCCATTTTTCCTTTTGAATATTCACACTGGTATAGCTATATCTATCTTTACCTCTATTCTATTTAAAAGGATATTTATTGCAGTATCATTTATATTGAAAACTATATATCTAACTGTATAGTTATTTGTTAGGGAATTTACATTGAAATAAATAGGAGTTGTACTGGCCAATTTCCTTCTTGCTAGGGTACAATACTCAACAGAAGGTAATGAGTCTCGGCTCATGGTTTCAAATGTTTCAGTCCATGTTCAGCTGGTTCTGTTTCCATGGGTCATAGGTTAAACAGAACATTGTAGATAAAGGGTACGGCGGAGCAAAGCTACTCACTTCATGGTGGAAAGGAAGTCATGAATGAGGGAACAGCACCAAAGAAGAAGGAAACCATGGGTAAGACAGAGTCCCTGAAGTTCTTCTCCCATGATCCACCCCAGAACACCCAGTAGTTGCTTTACTAAGGTTAATCAAGTCAACACGATTAGCTAGCACAATATTGTTTAATGTAGACACCATTTTCAAAGAAAATAACAAAATCACTAACAATATATTATTAAATTAAAAAATGGACAAATGAATTTCGATACAGTATAAAAGGAATTTTCTTAAAAATGTTTATGAATATGACATGTATATATTGATAAATAGATATAAAAATAGAAGGAATCTATCTAAATATTAACAATGGTTATTTGTGGTAAAATTGTATTCACTTATTTTTGTATTTATACTGTTTTCTTTTTCTCAAAAATTTCAATTATAATTTTCAGAATTAGAAAATAAAGTATTATTTAAAATTGTAGTAAAACAGCTTACTGGCACTGGGGAAATCTTGAACGGTTTTAATTTTGCTTTGCTATTTTAGGATCTTAGCAGACACACTTATGTTTTGAAGATGACCCTCACTGAGGCCTTTGAGACTTTATCCAGCAATGTCTTTAATATTGTGTGTGAAATCATACCAAACGGACCTAAGATCCCCTCAAAGGCAGTCTGCATTACCTTTCATTAATGGCTGACTTAACTTTTTCACATGCACATATGCTCTTCAATAATTTAGTCTAAATATTTATTTTTCAATTATAAGTCAAAATACAGTTTAGTCTTCAAGTCATTGAAGGACCCAAGGTCCATTTATTATACCACTCAAATCTGTTTGTTTATATTGCCAATGTAGACACAAGAATTTGAAGAAATTCAGTCCTCTGTGTAACTGAAGCCTAAGATTCTTTTTGTTTGTCCAGTATGAGCTTACTTACTTAAATTTTGACTGTTTCCTGTTTCTATAGAAATCAACTAGGGTTCACTGGGGACTGTATGCACCAAAGTCTATGACAAAGAGAGAGAGGGAGGGAGAGAAGGAGAGAGGCTGCATACTGGCTTGTGAAGCCTCACCTCCACGAAAATCACAGGCATCTTGCAATTGCATGTGTCTTTTACAAGACACTTAAGTGCTAGGTTAGATTCAAAAAATCACAATCTTCAGTGAAGAAATTCCACCTTTTCCTTCATTCTACATGCAATGGAGTATTGCATGAAACCAGATGCCCAAGAGATTAAGAGCTCAGGGTGCCCTTGGTTTCTTGTAAAGTTTCAGAAGTGATCTTGTCATCCCCTCCATTTCCCTTACCCACAGCAAAATTAGGAAGCAACTCTGGTGTAAGTGCAGTGCAGAGCTCTCTTGTCAAGGAAGGCTGAGCCCTCAGGCCTTGAACAGAGAGCCAGGCCAAAGTTAGGCGGATTCATTGAATGTTTATCAAAACAAAGCCACTGGCCATTGTCAGATGATGACAACAGGTAATGATACCAAAAAAAAAAAAGGGAAAGTTTCCAAAGTTGAACCATAATGAAGAAGTGCTTTATTCCAGGTTAAATATGATTTTAACAAGATATTATTAATACATTTCTCAACCAATGTGGAATGTTAAGTCTATGAAGTCTCCCTCTCCTGATCACACCATTAGGTAGATAAGAGCAGAGTGCCAAGATCTCTGCTAACAATGAGAAAACAGTATTTTCAGTAAAAGGCAACTTCACTTTTTATACGACCTTTCCATTGGCTCCTCAGAATAGTAACATTGCTTTTGTGTTTTGGGGGGGTTCATTCTGAGGATCAGTCTTGGGACCTTGCACTTTCCAGGCAGCCGGGCCCCAGCCCAGAATAGTAAAATTGTAATGTAGCTTTCTTTTCCTGGAGTTGGTTCACAAGAGTTTACTGGGAATACTGAATTAGAAGCAGATTTTTTTTTCCTTCTCAACTCTCCTCCCTTTCCCATTATTCTGAAAACAATTCCAAATCATGGGAGTGCCTAAGAGACCATTGCTATGCTCAGCTAGTATTATAGCATCAAATTTTTATGCAGGCAAAAAAAATCACTAACTACAATATTTTAGTTACTTTTCTCTTTGCTGGGACAAAATACTTGACACCTGCAAGTGGAAGGAGGAAGGGTTTATTTCAGCTCACATTTTGTACAGATTTCAGGCTCTTTTCGGATGGCTGCAAGTCAGGGTAATGTGGCAGAGGAGAAACAGTCCATGGCAGGTAGGCAGGAAGCTGCAAGATGACCTTCCATTTTTGTCTTTATACTGCATCCAGGGTACAAACCTATTGGGTGGTGCTACACACATCCAAGGCGGGGCTTCTCATTACCTATACCAGAACAATGCTGACCCAATCAGTGGACTTACCCAATTGTCACACCCTTAATCCATATTCACACATCCTTGATCAACATTCAGAGCGTCTAGATCCAGCTACCTCTGAAAAGTGCCACCTATGAGCACATGAGGGTTTGGGGGGACATTTAGATACAAGCCACAACATGTAAGATGTTTTTCTATTATTATTATTATTATTATTATTATTATTATTATTATTATTATTTTGTCTCAAAGAAGGCCACCTAAAGACAGCAGTCTTTTTTTCTAATTTTCCTATCAATTCTTGTTTTGAATTTGTATAACATTATCTTCTGGATAGGTGACTAAATCATTTCTTAAATTGGGCACAGGAAACATTAATCAAGATATCAAGTCTGCAAGTTACTGCTTAATGAAAGTATTGCTGAAACATGGTAGATATTTCTATAATATTTTCACTAAGAGAAGTGCTATAATTTGAGACATTTGTATTTTGCTTTTGAGACTGTACTTGATCATTCAAATCCAACCTTCTGTTAGTATTTCAATTCAATAACATTTTGATAATTCAAGTATTTTACTATTCAGTTCTTATTAAACACAGATCAACTCACACTACTGAGATGTTTGGTAGTCTTCATTTACTTACATATATAGATTTATTTTTAGGAATGAACGCATTTATTTGCTCCCTGTTTTTGTATTAACTCTCTGTTATTAAATAAATAATGGTATAGCACATCTTCATGCATAAATATGTCAGGACTCACTCTAACGGGAGGTTACAGAAAAATGAGCAGCATGCAAGATGCTCCTGCCACCTCCCACAACCACTGAGGTTATTACCGAAATCACACAGTTAATTAGGGGATGATAGAATGGCCGTGATCTCATGCTTATTCTGCAACAATTCCCAAATCAAACTTCATTGAAAGCTTGTGATAATATTAACTGTGGTCATAGAACTATAGAACTGAGCCTTAATTAGACAATTCAAGGGTTCCAAATAAAAGCATTGCTAATATAATATAATATGTATTATAGTATTTATAATATAGTATATATTATTTGTACTCCAGTAAACATCTAGTGGTTCAGTAAAGTTATCTCTTGTCATCACTCAATGCAGAAAGTCTTTGTTGTTCTTTTATATATAAAATGGACCTCCAATAGCAGAGCGTTGTGCTTCATGGACGACAATGACACTGTTCTATCCCACACGAGTGTTGAAGCTCCTTGTACAAAGTTCACAAGTATGGTGGGGCTAATCTCTCCTCCGAAGGTGACCTGTAACAGAAATTTCTGAGTCCTGCATTCTTTCCACGGTGACATTTGGCTCTGCAGGGCCCCTTAGGTCTCTGCACACTCATGCTTGCTTTCCACTGTAAATCTCAATGATCATCTCTTGAATGCACAGAGTGATGTTCTTGATAACAGGGATGAGCCATTTTTCTTTGTTTTGTTTTTCAGGGCAATTACTTCATAAACAGCCAGAACAGTCTATGTTACATCTTAAGCCACATTTAACAGATGATATCAAACAAGGGGGGGGTGTTTCTAGCCTACAAAAGAAAAGGTGTACTTTATTAGATTTGGACTGCAACCTCTGGCCAAAAAAAAAAAAAAAAAAAGTTTGATGATTGAAGCCACAAACTCCAGGGAACAAAAGAAAAGGTATACTTTATTAGATTTGGACTGCAACCTCTGGCCAAAAAAAAAAAAAATAAAGTTAAATAAAAACATCATATTTATGTTACTTAGAAAGAGGTAAAAATATCAGTGTAGGCAAATATTATCTGGACTAAGTCCTACTAAGACTTATTTATATATCTTTCTTAATGGTTATTTGCTCTTCAATCCAACAATTCTGCAAAGCAGTGTCATTCTACCACCAAAGCCCAGTCTTCGAAACTCTCCTACTTCCCCACTGATGGAAGGCAGGCCCTCTATCACTGCCTCATTAGTCTAAAATGCATGCAAACGTGTATGGTTCTGTCTGATGAAAGGTGATTTTCGGGGGACCAACTGGGAGAAAGCAGGGCTTTGGGCTCAAACTGATGGACTGCAGGATTCTTGAGAAAAAGCAGGGTTGGATTTTGTTTCAGCTCTTCTTGCTTAATTTCTGACAAGACTCTGAGAGGAGGAAAAAATGAAAAAGACAACCAGAAGCCACTTTAGCTGCCAGTATCTGAATGTCTCACTAAACCAAAGCATGTACCTTGATCTCTATAAAGTCTCCCCAGTGACCTTCCAGCCCCAGCGTAACCCAGTGCTGACCTCCCTGTCTAGGTCTGCGGCCAATATTTCCTTTTAAAATAGATCTTACATTTTAGTTCTTTTGGAATTTTTTTTATTATTTTAATGGAGAGAATAGAATTTCCTCTTTCGTAGTGACACCATAGTACTTCTAACTCTAGAAAACTAAAAAAATAAACTTTGAAGATCTTTCCTGGAGACCACATGCTGCTTCTCCCCCCCATGCCATGTTCTCCCTGGCCCTCCAGCCCTGTATGCATCTTTTAGTTTTACAGACACAGCTTGCAGCTGGAGATGAAACCTCAGTTCCTCTAAGTGGGAGGAAGCTGAAAGGATCTGGTTTCAAAGGCATGTTTTCAGCATTTGTCTTCTGGAAGATTATGATTCCATTTAGCCAAACACCCATTAGCAGATGTGATCTGGCTATGCCCTCCAGAGCTACTGTGTTGGTTCAAAAACAGAGTAAAAGGTCAAAACAGAAGAGTCTGTAAACTAGTCTCATGGATTTCAGAAGAAAGCACAGTGGGGGCTGGGAGGCTTACATACAACTCGATTTTCACTATTTAGAACACTAAATATCACCAACCAGCTGTGAATCTGTTTAAGGGAACCACTGGTGTAACTTCAAGTTTAAAGCAAGATTCTAATGAATTTTTCACAGCTGATACCTCCGAGATACAAATGAGAGAACTCATGTTAAACCAGCAATATTCCTCAACATCTTCCTCTCCATCTTCTGTATTATTTTCAGTGATAGAAAAACTGAAAATAATATTTTGATTCACCAAAGTTAAGTTTCCTTACTTCAATTCTCCTAGCTTTCTAAAAAAGTGGCAGAAATGTTGCTTTCCTTTGCCTCTAAAGTTGTGTCTTTATGTGCGGAGGGTGCACAGTCACTCCGTTCTCCTTCCTGACGGCTTCCTTTTTGATTGATTTATCCTGTCTTCGGGGTGTGTCTTGTATTCCTTCACATCCTAGTGGAGTCCTTGGTCAAATGAACTTGGCTTCTAGCTCTAAGAAGAGTGCAAGCACCGAGGGTAAGAGCCACCCAAGAAGGAAGAGGCAAGAGGTCCTCAATTTGATCAACGTTGCCTAAGGAGTACCTTTCCAGTGCATATTCAGAAAACACGAATGAGAGATCAGGGGAGGGAGCGACAGGAAGGCGATTAGTGCGGAGAACCTTTAGAGTGCAGTCTTCATAGCATCTTCACACCCGTATATATTGTGATGACGTTTCAGAGTTTCTGTGTGTCTTGCTGACAAAAGTGGTGTTTTCCTTGATAACATCGTGAGAAGCCTTCTCAAAAATGGCTGAGATCTCAGGTAGTAGCTTAGCATTTTCTATGTCAAGCTTCCTCTACTGAAGCCAATTCTATTAGGTCTAATTTGGGAAATGTTTGGAGGACTAAGTCGATACAAAATAATGCAACGGGTTACAGCAAATTGTTAAAATGACTCAAACCGTTCTGGAAAGTCATCATTGTGCCCTAATAGATTTAAACAGTTATAACTCTGGGTAAGTGGAAACGTCATGGCATAAAGAAGCGCTGGTGAAAGAAAGGGGAAGGAAGGCATTTGTGCTAAAAGGGATGGCTGAGCAGAAGGATTTAAAAGTACATTTGGAAGGAAGGGAAGGGCCGGGACAGATGTGTATGGACAGGAAACTAGTTTAAAGGAGAGAAGCACTATGCCGAGGCACAGAAGCGGAGAGGTGGGGGCCTGTTTGCAAGAAGACAACGGTGATTCCACACAATAAGCTACGGGTGGGAGTAAGCAGCTGGAAATGTAATTTAAAGTCAAATTAAGGGGCTTTATATCAAGCTGAGAAATGATATTTTTACCTTGAATCCATTGAAAACTATTTAAATTTCTCCTGATATTTCTGGAGGTTCTGAGTCTCAGGTCCTTTCCCTCACTGAGAATCCTGAGGGTCTTCAATTGCTTCACCTTAGCTCCTGTTATTTTCGGTACCTCGCAGATTGATGGACTTTGCGTTTCCCCTTTGCTGCCCATTTCATCATACTTTGCTGGCCTGGCTTCTGCAGCCCCAGAAACAGAGGATAGAATTCTGCTCCCAAACTGTGTTGTTTATTCATTCATGAATATGTAGGTCAGGTGATTCAAAGACAACAGAGACTTACTTTCTCAAATAGTAAGTAATAGGATGTGAGTGATTCAGTTACTCAAAGACCCGAGGCAGGTCACTTAGAAAGAAAGCAGGTGATTTATCTCAGGGTTTTGGATACTCAGAGTTCACAAAACATGGTCCTGGCTTTGCTGAGGTCCATTGCCAGATGGAGGAACACATGCAGAAGGCAGGATCACGTCTTCAAAAAGGAAACAAGAGAACAGCTCAGGGGGCCAGGGTTGGGCATGTACAACTCACTCTCATACTAGCTCCCCCTTGGAGACTGGTATTCCTCGGATTCCTCTCAGAGGGCAGCACTCCAAATGACCTAAGGACCTCCCACTAATCCCTACTCGTGAAGGCGCCATCCCTTCCCCCAACAGCACCGGAAGCCAGGCTCCTCCCACATTAACCGCTAGGGGACACACTCAGATCATATCCAAATCATAGCACCCAGTCCCTCATCCACATACTCACGGTGGTGACGGACACAGGCGATGCCTTTATGCCTTCTTAGTTTACAACAGGGAAGGAAGGGCCCGAGCATTCCGAACTTTTCCTCTCTATCTGCCCTGTGCAGACTGACCACCTGGGAGTTCCTGTTAGAGTGCACTTTGAAACATGGGCTCTTGAGATGAACCTGCACTACATGTGCTTTTCAGGAAATTCTGATGCTCTTGACTGAACGATAGGAACAAGGCTCTAGAGCACTGGCACCAGCACTTAGAAGGAAGAAGCTGGAACTCTGAAGGAGATGAGCGTAGCCTCACATGAGATCCCACAGAAAGCCCGCCAGACTGGAATCCACAGCACTCTGGATCCCGAGACACTCGGAAGCTCAAAACCATCTGCTCAGACAGAGCTCATTGTCTTCCACCGTCCTTCCCGCAGCTGTTTTTCCTCCTTTTTGAACTTCCTTTTCTTTTCAAACTCAACTTGTAAAATAAAAGAATCTCTTAAGTACCTAGCACCAAGAAGCGCAGCTGATGGTTGGCCCAGAGAAGGCCATCAGTGTGCCAGCTTTGTCGGGCTGTGTGAGAGGCACCTGGTGTGGAGTGAGGCACAGAGGAGCAGTACACCGTCAGTGACTCTGGCCTCTGGACATGGCACAGGCTCAGGCTTCCCGCCTCCCCTCACGGCCGTGGCCCGGGGGTCTGGACGGGAAGCCTGTAGGACCAGAATTTCTCTGCTCATTTCTCCCTTAGCTCTGCACCCTGGAGAGTTTATTTAATGCCCTTCGATTTCATGGGGTCTGAACTACACAATTAGTGCTTTGTACACCAGAGATGCCACAGTGCATATTTCTGCCACTGATTAATCAGGTACTTGCTTTCATTTCCTAAAGTATATCACAGAACCCTTTGTGAACAGTAAACATCTTTTAAATCTCTTTATCTTACATGTTGAAAACAAATAATAGGTCTGGAGAAATTAATGTCTTCATGCTCATTCCACTTAGTAGAACCCAGAGGGTAACTTTACTTTAAAAAATAAATAATACAGCTTAAGTGCTATATTATCAGCTTTGAAATAGGTAGAGACAAACTGCAATAAATTGTTATTTAATTCCTAATATATATAGCCAGATATTAGGGGAACTAAAGACCTGAATTTAATTTTCATTTCTTGTAGATACCATAAACTGAGCTTGAGCTCACCCCTGGATACCTTTATTATCGTGTGTCTGATTATGTAGCACTTTTAATTTGAGCAGTGCTGACAGGTTTTACAATGGCTGCACAGTTTCCAGATTAAACATTGAAAATTCATTTGTTGGAATGAGTTCAACCAAATGAGGTTTCCTTTTGAACGTGTGTGAAATGTAGAAGCAGTTATTTGTCATCATTTCTTCTCTTACTTGTCATATTTGGATGAGTTAAGATATACTGTAAATGAATATCATATTTAAAGATGAGTGTTTCAGGATAGAGAACATAACCAGCTAGATGGCTGCATGACTTTCCTTGGCTGGAATCAGAGAGTTCCTTAAGGGATGAAGTAAAGGTGCTACTACCCTGAAACAAAGTCTCCAGCTATTTTCCCCAAGGAATTGTTTTTTGAGCAATACGAAAGTCTAATTTAATTATTTACTTAACTTCATGCAGTATGCATGCCTTTTAAATACTGCTTATCATGTTAAGTGGTTCAGTTTTTAAAAATTTACTTTCTACCTGCATCTACTTACTAATGCATGACTTGAAATTTTTTTTTTTTTAATTGAATTTAAGGACGTTCTGTTCTCATTTCCCAGCCAGAGAAGATAGTATTTCTTTATTCGCCTAGTCTATAAACAGGTGATGGGATGATTCACAAAATCTACTCACAATTGCACAGCAGATAGGTGTCTAGAACTGGCTCTGTTTTGACACTTTGCGGACTCCTCTGTGCCTGCCTTCCCTCTTAGCTCCACCCAATGCTCACTGCACAGAGGGAACATGCTGTGCCCCTCCTCTGAGGCATCCCCAGGGGTGTTCACGGCTGTCCAGTGGGCTGTCCACTGGGTCGCCCTTCCAGAGGAGAACAGAAGAGCCACAGATGTCTCGAGTCTCTGTCTGAGTCCAGACTGGGTCCCAGGACAGAAAGAGACTGCAGAAGGAGCTGCCTCCCTCCCCAGAGCCGTGCCAGCCCTTAGCAGCCGGTGGGGCGGTCATTCCTTTGGGAACGGCTGCATCCCTTCACAGCCCAGGATGTGCTGGAGCACACACACATCAGCTCGTGCTGCTCAGGACAAAATATCAATAGACCATACTTTAAACTTGCCTGGGCATGGCATGGTCTCACCTTGTCTCTAGAGTTAGAAGACGAAATAAGACAAATCCCTCTAATGCAAATGCTGGCATATTTTTACATCCATTTCCATTACCAAACTGAAACATTACTCTTCAAACCTGGAAAATGCTTCAGAAACATTCTAATTTAGGGGTTAATTTTAATGTATTAATAAAAAAGCAATCAGTAAAAACCAATAAAAAGGGCCTAAACTCATAAAACCACCAGAATCATGGCCACACAGAGCTCATTCAAATCTTCAGAGCATTAGAATTAATGCCCAATTAATTATCATCACATCCACGAGAGGTGTGTTTCATAAAGATGCAACACAGAGAAATTGAACATCATGCCTACGGCTACCCAGGGAATTATTACCCAGGCCTCAGCCTTTCTAAATCCTAGGCATAGGTGTGCACGTTCTTTCTGAGTATGGGAGAAAACTAAAGCTCATAAAAGGTGATTAGAACATGAATACCTGATGTTTCAGACATTTGTCATAAACTCACAAATAAAATCTATCACCCATAAAGAGGTTTTATTGGCATAAGCCTCTGACGATGACATATTTGCCCAAGGTGATGCTATAAAGCATGACTTTGATGCTCAGGGTTTTTAACAGCATGCGAAATACAATAACCTTCCTCAAGTGAATGGACAGGAGTGCAGCTATTTACACACATTGAAATGTATGCACCAAAGCAGGCAGACGGCCAGCGAGGAGCATTTGCTGAGGCTTTGGGGCACAGGCGGGTCTGCTTCATAGGCACTCGTAAAATGCTCACCGCACAGGTATGTTAAGGGCACTGGTGGAAGCAATGCTGAGTAATCTTAAGAAGTAGATTATGAGGTAGAAAAAAGGCAGCATTTATTTTTTCACATTTGTCAGTTTCATAGCTCAGTGGTAGCACTATTTTATGGCAACACAAAAAAGACAACCTGCTCAGAACGATGTGCCACATAGGAGGGAAATGTGTTGGCAGAACTTGGAAGGACTGCTGAGGAACAGCCCTGTCCGCGGGCCCCCCGGCACTTCCCCTCCACGTGTATGACACAAAGGCGTAGTGTTATTCTGGCCCGTAGCTGAAACAAAAGCCCCATAGGACGGGAACGTGCAGGGGACCACAGTATTGATTATGCCCCAAAGTGAAGAGTTAACCCCATAGTTGGCCCCTCGTGGAAATGAGTCCAGCTGAAGCCTGCGTGCCAAGGTCAGAGTAACTTGCACTTAAATTCCCTTCCCACAGCTAAAACCTTCAGACTAGCAGGACGGTGTTCTGATGAGCACCATATATTTTGTCTATGCTGTTCCTAAGTCGAGAATGCTTTGTCTTGCCTTTGTGAGCCCTGCTTACATTAATCCCCATAGAAACCGCATGGACCATGAGTCTTCACATGTGCTGCTGCCTTTGCATGTAGCTCACCTTTACCCCAACTGATTACCAATAAAACTCAGTGCCTGGACTGGCCGGCACCATTGTCGAATGCACTGGCATAGGTCATCCTGGCACCCGGATTTCTGTCTCAGCTGTCTTTTAGGTTTTTTCCCTCAGGCCTGTGTCACAGACTAGGCACCAACAGAAGCTCCAAATGGATACAGAAACAGCCAAGAACTATGCTTTTTAAGCATAACATGGGCTTTAATGCCTGTACACAGCTCAGCTGCCACTCAGCCAAAGTTCTAACCAGCACCGTTTGAGTCACACCGACTAGGGATGAAGGTTTTGAGCGGTGGCATCTGTTGTTCCTGGAACAACTTGGGGACCAAATCCCTGAGCGGCTCTTGAAAGCCAGGCACTGCACTTGATGGTGGGCTAGGGAGACGATGACCACGTCTTCGCCATGCTCCCACTGCAGGAAGCAGGGATGAGCAATCTTGCGTCTCATGTGAAACAATCATGACATATGGATCCTGCTCTCCGGGCCTCCGGTCCATGACTCCTAAGCTCTCATCTCCAGCTCTGACTTCTCGTTTGGACCCCAGCCCTTAGGCAGCCAGTTCTTCTGTGACACCACACATGTGTCCTAAGAACCACTGCATGGTGTAAAGTCGGGTGGCCAAAGGGGCATGTGGGGGAAACGGGCAAATCTAAGGCTGAAGCACTCGTCAGAGAGATGGAAAAGGTAGAAAGTCACGGAGACATCAGCACAATTTAGCATAGGCTAAGTGGTTGACCATTTAAAACAACTACAGGACATCTGGCACTTTATTTTGAAAAAGGCCTGCCACTGGCTTTTGAAAGTGGGTGGGTGGCCTGGGGACTGTGATGTAGGATTGAATGTTCTGCCACCAAATGTGTAGCTCACGGTACCAGGTGAGTCACCCAGTGTGGGTGTGTTTGTGTGTTCCTGTGCGACCTGGTCCTCGTGGTCAGGGATTCTGTGTATAAAGAAATGTACAACATCGAGTTCCTACTGCATTTAAATAATGCGCTATCATCTCAACTGCACTAGAATAAATCTGTTTTCCAAACTTGCAGGATTAGATGCATTTCTGCTAGTTCAAGACCTCCCCTGGTTCTTGAACAGAAGTTTTAGACACAAAAACAATGCCCACAGTCACCCTTGGTTCTGACCTGACGCCCTCGGGAGCCATCCGAGTGTGCGCTGTTTCTGGCCCGCTATCATTCGTTTCTACATCAGTAAGAGCCCCCTTTCCTCATGCAGTTGCTCGCTCCAAACCTTGAGTCCTCCTTGAGCTTCGTTCTCTCACCGACTCCCTCTTGCTGCTCCGATCTCCTGGCCTCTTGTTGACCACGTGTTTCCATGCTGACCCCCACCCCAGTGTCCTCTCAGGACCATACCAGACACATCTACTTCCTGTTTCCCCCTGCTCTCGTTCTCCACACAGCAATCATTTAAAACACATGAATCAGATGATTCTGTTCGGATTAAGGTTCTCTCATGGTCTCTCACGTACTGAGAACAAACCTCAAATTCCTCTCTGTGGCTCCATGTCGCGATGGCATGGATCTCACACCTGGCTTTCTGACTTCATCTTTTCATGTTTCTCTTTGTCCACTTACTGGTATTTTGGGAAGACTTTAAATTCACTCCCACCTCCTAGCCCTGGTCACTCTCTACATCAACTGCTGCTTTCCTGCATCTGGGATTTTTGGTATTCGGAATTTACTTGGAGGTACTTCTTCAGAGAAGGTGTTCCTGACTCCCCTGTGGGAAAATCACAGCTGCTGAACCCGTGCACAGTAGAAAGGTCATTCGGTTGTGGGAACACAGAGAGACAAGATTTCAAAAGAGAGCCTGTGAGCGAAGTGGGTGTTGCTTCAGCATCGTTTATGTTCCCAACTCCCCACTCCCAGACATTCAGCTCGCTGACGTCCTGCAGGGACTCCTGGAATCTGGCCTCTCTGTCTCACACCCTGGGCTGGTTGACTAAATGCATCTGTGCCTCCTCCAAAAGGGCCTTGCTTCGTGTTCTGCTGTGGAGGCCCCTGATTGAACCATCCTTGCCACCAGCCTGCACATGGAAGGTTAACGGACGAGGGCGCTTCTGCGGGGCTGCAGGCTCGGCGCCTGCAGGTCAAGTCAGAGCACCTGGGAGCTCAGCCAAGGCCCCTCTGCTGCTCTTCGCCCTGCTTGCTGAGGCATGGAGAGGGCCGGCAGGCTGGGTTGGCCTCCTCATGCCCCGCGTCTCATGCAGGACAGATGAGCTCAGCCTGGCTGAGAGGACAGCACAGAGCAAAACCAGGGGTGGGCGACTGCCTGGAAAGTTTCCCTCCGAAGCAGCAGTGCCTCATGACTTATTAGTCACTTCACTGACTTCCTGGGACTCATTATTACATTCTCTGAACTTAAAAGGCATTTGTTGGGTAGGCATTGTTCTGCTGTTTCAATTCTCTCACCTGCTTTCCCAGTGATTAACATCTATGGTGAACCCATCCTGCTGTGGAACCACTGTTAACTGCAGGAAGACCTGGGGGAGTGATCCATTTCCCAGTTTAGCCATCTCCGTGACACGGTGAGCCACTTGACCACCTCGGTTGTAATCACTTCTATCGTCAAATAGGCAGATAAAGTAGGGAATAATTATTTTTAATTTTACTTACACACATACATTTCATGGGCCTTAAGTCTGCCTGACTACCAAGCATTTGAATGTTTATTTTCTAGTTATAATCATGACCTTAAGTCTCCTCTGACACCCAATATTCTCATTCATCAAAATCAAGTGAACCAGAAAAAGAATAGTTTTTCTCTACTCATTCTAAAAGGGTTAATGAAGCTGGGCATGATGGTGCCTGCCTGTAGTCCCAGCCCTAACAAGGCTGAAGCTGGAAGGTTGCATGTTGAGTCCCACCTGGGGAGAATTACAAGGACACTGTCTCAAAATAAAAAAATAAAAAGAGTTAGCAAATCATTCAGCAGTAAAGCACAGCTTGGTTTGAACAGAAGGAAAGAACAGAAGGAGGAGGGAAGGAAGGAAGGAAGGAAGGAAGGAAGGAAGGAAGGAAGGTCAACCGATTACAGCACTGTTGATAGAAGGAGGAAGGAAGGAAGGAAGGAAGGAAGGAAGGAAGGAAGGAAGGTCAACCGATTACAGCACTGTTGCCTTGTCCTTCTGAGGCTGTTTCCCCTCCCCTTAGAGTTCTATTTTAAGATTGTTTGTTGAGCCACGCTGCTATAATAGACCTGTCACCCCAGAATTTACTTAGGCCCCACAGGACCATTTTATATTTCAGCCTATTACCACGTGTTGAAATAAATGCGTAGGAATCATGATGCATTACATTCGGAGCTCTCCTTTCCGTGGGGACACATCAGGTCAGCCAGAGCTCTCATCATCCCTCCGGTGAAATCCCTTCTCCTGCAGGAATGGTCACAGGCATGTTTTCAAAACCTTGGTTTACTGCTGGTGTTTTGGGGCTTGATAATGATTTGTGTTTTTATGCACAGCATGTGCTTGCATGATAAGTACTGTGAAGGCAGTAAGTGTGATAGAACATTTAATGTAGGATGTCTCTACTTAATTGAATTAAGGGTTGTAAAATAATGCAGACTGCACAGTTTTTATTTTACTATTAAGAAAATTATACTTTAGCTGTTCAGAATCGAATTTGGAGCATCCTTACTGGAGTATGAAAGTGCTTCTGATCCACAAGGTATAGAGTTTTAACCTTAAAGGGAAGTGTTCGAAACACATCACGTACATCAGTCAGGTCCAGGGTGTGACAGATGACAGGCAGTAGACCGAGTGCTGTACCATGATTAACAACTAATATCCATGTTTCTGTATTTCATTAATCTCCCCAGCAGCCCTCCTTTAATAAAAAAATGACTTATTTCTACTGTCCAACTTGAATTTCCTTGCAAAACTTTCATTTAAAATTCTGAATTCCAGCTGGAGGACACTCAAGGAAATGAATCTTCAGGATGAACACAACTGAAACAAGAAGAGACTGAATTGTACTGTACATTGTGGCATATTACCAGTCTGCCTGGCCATGCAATAAATTATGGCATGAAGAAATATAGCAGATTGCCAAAAGACAAAATAAGCATTCTTTTTTTTTTTTGAATTAGCATTGTTCTTAGTATTCCCACTTACACCTTGAGAACTGTACATTATCTTGATTTAAAGTGGTGAGGTGTTGGTTCTAATTTAAGACTGGTTTATATTGCATTCAGAAAACATGATTTGATTCAGATGTGGCTATAGCCAAAACAATATAGTCTGGCATAATTTTAATAAGAAAGGCTCTTGTGCTGAATGGGAGGCCACCTTGCTCCTAGAAATCTATTGATTTTATTCTTAAAAGAGTATTAAGGAGGTCTTTAAATTTTTGGCTCAGAACACAAACTTAATGCTTCCTCCAGGGGTAGAAAGGACCTGGGAAGATATTTCTAGAGCAGGACATGTCTAAATATGATGGACGTGTGGAACTGATGGCCAGTGAGGGGTCACAGCCATTTGAAGCACATGGTGATTCTGGAAATGGAAAACACCTGATTGTCATCAAAGCAAAAATAAGAGGGACTTCGTCAGGGAAGTTGTAGGTCTGTGAAGACATCCGACCAGGCATGTTTTTAAGGAACTGACCCAGAGATCCTGTAGACAGCATCACCTGAGTAAGAATCTCCAGCCACATATTTCCTGAAGGGCTCACTGTGCTCTGATACGAACGTGTATGTCAACAAGTGGGTCTCTCTCTGAAGTGAAGATAGCATCTTTCCTACTCTCTCTCTTACATCTACCGGAAAGGGAGAGGACATTTGCATACGTTGCCTGGATGGCTGTGCTGATCTAGACTAGGACAAGAGTTAAATGAATTGAATTTCGCATCTCTTTGTAAGAACGCAGGGCGCTCAGTTCTTTTGACATATATTTTGAACCAACTGATCCTGAAAGTGAGAGCCACTGAAGGAAAATGTTTACAATGCATTCCCATGGTCTTAATTGTTGCTTTTGTTTGTTTCTTAAAACAGGATAATTTTCAATTAAACTTGTCACCATGTCTTAAAGAATCAGTGTCACGGTGCTTAACTTCTGAATAGGACTTTTCCTCTGTGCAGGTCCACTGATCTGTAAGCAAAAAGAATTCCCAAGTTAGCTCTTGAGGAGGATTCAGTCTCCTTTGGCTTGTCTTCTTTACATCAGTGGAGCATCCAGCCACAAACACAGCACTGTCTTCTTGTCGGGTTCCTTGGCATCCACAAGAGAGTGTAAATCCAGTTAAAGCACATTAAACTGGGAGCACAGAAGAGCTCTCTTCTGGATGTTTTCAGGGAACCTATTTTGTGACAGCCTGGCCCCCATTATGAAAGGTTCACTATCAGAAAGATAGGTTGAATGGAATACAAGGACAACTGCCTGAGGACTGTGTCTTCACTCCTAAGATCTAGGCTGCTCCAGGAAGGAGGAGAAAAGAGCTGCTCTGCTGGACGGCACTCTTCGGCCTGCCAGCGGCCTCACATCTGTCCGGAGCCCCACCCCAGGGTACTCTGCACAAGTGCACCGTGCCATCGCCCGCCGCGGAGGTTGCTGCTGAGTTCCTGGACTCACACTTTGCTGAATGCTGACTCCACTGCATGCTCTTCTTAGGAAAGCCCACAGGGAAAGCACTCCATTGCACCGAAAATAAATGTGACTCTCCCAAGCGAGTATTTTTTTGTCCCTCATGGAATCTCTGAGTCATTTAGCTAATCATGTTTCTTACTTGCCTTTATTAGAAATTTTAAGTCAAATTGGTGGCTTTCAGATACCCAGGCCTGGACATTATGGAATTGCATTCTGTGGACTTCCTCAAGCTTTCTCCTCCAAACCTTATTTTCCATTGCCTAAATGTCACTACTGAAAAACTCCTTCTGTGATGCACATCTTAGTTAAATTCTTTAGGAAATACAGTAGCCAATTTAATAAATAAAATATCAGTGGTCTAAATAATATACAATGAGTAAAGTCCAGTCAACAGTCATTTTAAAGGATTACAAATGTTAATATTACTTTGCTAATTATTGAAGTGCTTTATTTCACACTTATTTTGTTAAAGAAATGTACATTAACTAAGATGAATAATAGACAATATGCTCAATGATATAATAAGCAAAACCCTAGTGCTATTTGCTATGTAAAATGATCTTACTATTGAAAAAATTGTGAGCCCATTTTTCTTTAGTTGTCCTCGTGCATGCCTGAGTTTGAGTAGAGTGGGGAAAGATTAATCAGACCTAGCAGTGTGACTGTTTCTCTAAGTCAGACATGTTTAGCCTAAAGTCAGCATGGAAGACGGAATGGTGCCTAACTTCACATTTGAAAATGGCAGCCAAGGAAAATGTACTCTGATTTTTAAAATATTTTTTTGAGACACTGTATTGCTTAATTTTGTGGTACAGAAACTTTAAAATCTAGATGAGGAAGAAAAAGATAACTTCAAATTTCAAAGAAGTAAGTAAATTCTCGGGGGTTCTTTGCTGTTGCTGCACAGCCATCCTTGATCACAGTGAGGTCCGGGCCTGTGAGGCCGCGTGAGGTGGGGTGTGCTTCCTGCCTTGGCCTGCGGCCCAGCCTGTTTCACTGGGCTGGGCAGTCTCACACATGCCGGCTTCATCTATGCATTAAATAAATAGAAGAGCAATGAACAAAGTCAGAGGATCAAACGTGAACGATGTCACGGTCTCGCTGATGTGTGCGCCGGCTGTAAGGGAGAGCGTGGACTTCGTTTCGTGGACTAAA
Source organism: Fukomys damarensis (assembly GCF_012274545.1). Taxonomy (NCBI): domain Eukaryota; kingdom Metazoa; phylum Chordata; class Mammalia; order Rodentia; family Bathyergidae; genus Fukomys; species Fukomys damarensis. The sequence goes on along the minus strand of NW_022900949.1, from coordinate 16,940,438 downwards.
TCTCCACCCTTCTCGCCTGTCACCAGCACTGCAGTACTCCCAGCCCTGTCATTTTACTTTCCCTTCTCCTTGGGCTTTACATTTCTTTGGTCCTTTTTTTCTCCCCCTTTTTCCCCCTCTACTCTCCTCTTGCTTTACAAACTACGGTATGCAATATTTATGGTCAAGGTCAGAGGAAGAGAAGTCACAATTTGTGGGAGAAAAGCCATTTATTTTCCTGCATTCTCTGTTCCTGCACTCCCTGCCATCCCCGATATTTGATTGGAAGGTATTGAGGATTTGTGGGCGCTCTGTGATCCAGGTGTGCAGAAGTCACAATTCAGGGTTGGGACCAACTTCCACAGCCATGTTTTCTACTGGCAGAGAGAGGCAGAAGGACAGGACAGAGATGACAGGCAGATAGGGTTATGTACACTTATTATATCATGCCATATATCTTACCCATCCACACCTACTCTATGTATCAAAATAAAGCAAACACACGGTGGGTTTATGGTGTCTTATACATATCCTCTCATCTGTTCCCAGATTATACTGTGATTTGCTGAAATCCAAAACAAAATGTGTCAGGCTAATCCAGAACAAAGGAAAGGAGAAGTCAGTGCATGTCTCAGATTTTTCTTTAGAAATCCTCCAAAGCACAATGCACAGAAATCAGTATTTATTTTTATTTAAAAATTAGCTTAAATATCACCTGACAAGAATAAGAATCTGATCCTAATTTTAATATGCACTTCATGCAATACTCATTTCAAAAAAATAATACATTTCCATTAAAATTCTAGCACCAATTGCCTGGGAATTACTGGGTAAAAAACAAGTTAAACCATTTTTCTTATAGCAAGATTTCTCAGAGTTCTTCACATATTTATTTACATCATAACTATTTTAATCAGAGGGAAAACATTCATTGTTTCCTGAAGTTATTTGACCAAGCAATTCTATTTTTCAGATGGTATTAATGAAATTGGGGAGTAACAATTTCTACGCATTCTGGTAAACACTGCCTTAAATTATGAATACAGCTCAAAGAATCATGTACATTTACAGCTGCAGAAAGCTGCAAAGATGAATAATCCAAGCCACTATTTTAAAGGCAAAGAAAAATAAATCTAATTCCCCAGATGCCTAGCTTTTCCATGTAAGTGTAATTTTTGATCATTATTTTAACTTTCGTTAACTGAAGTTTTCTCCCGGAGTAGCATACTTGTGGCACTGTGAAAGTTAAAGCACCCAGGACATTTCCAAGTGAGGATCATGTCCTCCTGTGTAGCACTTTCTCTCCCTTCCAGGGCTTCCACAGTGACAGGGCCCAGCAGGGAGCCTGTTTCTCCTTCCTGATGGATTTTAATTTACCTTGGAATGGGCTCACAGCAGATATTTAAAAACTTGGTCTATGGTTTTCTTATTTGGATATATTGCATCTGCTCTTGTAGAAAATGGCTAATGAAATATTTTCTCATGTTCCCTTAGTTTTCTTTTTTGTTGTTGTTCCCGGCGTGCTAGGGATGGAACCAAGGGCCTTGTGCATGCCAGAGAAGTGATCAGTTACTGAGCTGCACCCAGCCTCTCCCATGTCCTTTGACAGCCAGCTTTCCGCCGGGCAGCCTTAGCAAAAGGCCGGAATGGTATGCCATGAATGAACAGTGTTTTGGTCAGAAGTGTCTCTTTGACTCACTGGCTCTGCTTTCTTAAAGTTCCAAGATCAGCTTTCTCTTGGGCAGCATGATATGCTGCTTCTCTGAGTTTAGCACATTACAGGACAAGAGAGTTATTAATGCCCATTAGCAATTTATAGCTTCCCCAAGCATTGGGGAGGAAAGCAGACATTCAAGGAGGTCTGGCCAATCAGAGTAGGAGGTACCTTCAGGCCTGAGCACAGAGCTCTGCCGTGCTGTGTAACCTCCTAGAGAGTGCGGAGAGTCGGGCTAGATTGAGAAACAGGGACACAGACCCAGATAGACTGCGCAGTGGGCCGGTGGAATACAAACCTGGGTGTTTTATAAGTTTAACATGTGAGATTATTTTGAAAAGCATGAAGTACATTTGCCTTGGTTTGGAAACAGGAGAATAATCACATGATGAATGTCATACTACGTAAAGAGAAAGTCTTAAAAGTGCTCCCAAAAGGCACATTTGCTTTAATTTTTAAAAAGATTTTGGTCAAGATTGCATATAGCAATGTCCTGAAAGAGCGGCAGATGTTTCTAGAATGCAGCTAAAGTCAGATGAGCTCCTGGTTTTGATGAGGGAATATGTGGCCCAGTCCGTGGGATGAGATTGCAGTCGTATGCTTAGACTCTGCTGTTGTAATAAATACAAATGAGTAAAAATAACAAAAGCTTGCAGAAGGCAGGATGTGATGGTCAGTCCTGAGGGTGGGCACGAGGAGTTAGATCAGATGTTAAGGGGATTGGATAGCAGCTGTGGGAGGATTCCCGCTAAACTGTCTTTAGCAAGATGACTCCTGGTGCTGAGCTATGCCACCCCGGGAAGGATCAAGCAAGGTCATGCCCCATGGAGAAGGGGGCTTAGGGAAGCCACGCAAAGTTTGGTGGAGGAAAGTTTTGGTCAAGCCTACACTTGGGAAGGCAGCTGTAGACCACAGAGCTCCCTCCTGTTGTTGGACTGCTCAGTGCTGCCCAGAACCTGCCTTCTTGAGAATGCTGCTGGGCCTGCACAGCCCAGAAATGCCTAAGCGCTGTGCTGACTTACTGCTTTCTCTTCTGATTTCTAGCCCTTTCCCTAACTGAATTTTGGATTCCTACAAATGGCTCAAACTCACTTTCACAGTGCCTCTACACCTCCTCTCCCTCCTTTGGTCTGAATTAAGACCTCCAGCTCTTAGCTTGTCATCTGACCAAAAAGTCTCGTCAGGGTAAAAGGCCGTGACCTTTTAAAAGCCACTCCTGCTATTTCTTGCAACTCTTCTAATTCCTCATCTGCTTTCCCTGGAAATCCGATGCTTGATTTGGACACAATTCAACGCTCTCTCCTTCCAGAAGCAGCAGCTGAATGGATACTGTAAATTTAAATTCTGCCCTTAGGTTGGAATTCTCTGACTTTTTAAAATAACTTCTTAAGAAAGTGTTTCTAGAAATCATATACAGTATATGCTGCTGTGAGTGCATCTTTTTAAATTAATTTTAATCCTTTGACTTGTAGTGGAAAACTGTTTCCAAGCAAAAAATTTCCCAAATAGCTATATTTAAAATAATACCATTTTATACATTTTTTTTGCAGAAAGACATTGAAAAATTTAAAATCATGTGGAGAAAACCTTATTTTGGCTTAAACCTATTGGTGACTAAAGGGACTTCTCTGATAGAATTTTTGAAGTAAATTTTATATAATGTGATGCCCTTGATAAATCATATTAGAAAGAAACCACAATGAGCTTTCTGCTTATTTTTCATCTGCATGGTGCATGTGCTGAGTGGGACTTTCCTAAACAACATGCATTGTTCCCATTTTCCTTGTTCATCTCTCCTGTCACTGGAACAAAATACCAGATGCCAAAAATTAAAGGAGGAGAGGATTGTATGGCTTAGGGTTTTGGGTGCTAGCTTTAAGGAAGAAACTCCAAGGGAGAAGAGCATGGCAAAGGAGATCCACTGAACTCCTGGCATCCAGAAGGCAGAGAGAGGGGAAGAGCAGAGAAGGCTGGGCCAGAGACCACATGTGGTGCCAAGGTCGTGTCACCACCACCCCCTTCCACAGCCCCCTGCACTTTCCGGTAACCTGCTCAGCCTGAGCCAGTCCGTGGTGAGGCACTGACAAGGACACTGCCCTCCAGCCTGGTCCTTCCCCAGGAGGCTCGTAGCCCGTTCAGACATTTGGGATGAACCGGCACTCCATTTTACAGAGGAAGAAAGGGGGCTCAGAAATGTGACTCTGCATGCTCACAGTCACTGAGCCCTGGAAGGGAAACCCATCCTGGAGGGAGACGGAGTGCTGACTTGGCCATAGGGCTCTGGATCTCTGGAATTAAGAGGACTGTTTCAGAATCACCCTGACTTGTGGCATTAGAACCGTGCCCCACAGAATGGAACAGTGGCTTCCACAGCCGGATCGTAAGAAGAGGATCTGAAGGACAAACGACTGTGACAATCGCTTTTCTATAAACCCACACCGCCTAGATGAAGAAACCGAAGTTCACGATCCTGGTACACACACACACACACACACACACACACACACACACACACGAAACGAAAAGAAACCAAAGTTCAGAAAGGCTATTCAAATCAGGTCACACAGCCAAGCAACTGTTAAGTGTGGCTTTTCAGTCCAGTGCTCTTATACCACGGTAGCACGGGAAGTCAGTGATATATGTGTATCAGTAGCTCTTTAAGCTTATTTGAGCTTCTAGTGAAGAAACAAGTGTAAAGCTTAGTGTGCTAAGAACTTATCCACTAACAAAAGACCTTGGTGGCAACCACTGATCCTTTGTGATAAAAAGCCACCATAACTTTCACATCTATGCAACAAATATGCAGCTTTCCTATCTATTCAATATGATCACCCCTGTATATAGGGCAACTGGTTGACCTTCTGGCTACTGCAGGAGGTGCTGAACATTCTCATTTACTAGATAACAGTAGCTGCCCACTGAAAGTAGAAATCCAAAATTCAATAAAAATTGGAATGAAGTACAACGGAAAAGTGTGCCCTGGCCTATTTAAGAAGAATAAAACTACTGAAAAGAATTCCAGTAAAAAACAAAAGCTTGCGGACAGTAACCAGGGAGAGGGAAACAAAGATAGTCAAAAAGCATATTTTGCATGAGGATTTTAGAAGAAAATCAACAGCTTTAATTGGTCCCAGATGTTGACGGGTAACTAAGGGCATAGTATGGAGCACAGATAAAGAGAGCTCCATGGCTGTAATAGAAATATTTGCTTCTCATAGTGAACTGCTGTTTGAGCATCTGCAGATGTGTAACGGTAACATTTTTCTCTGCCTTCCTGAGCATCCCTCTTCTACTTCTCTGTGTTGCAAAATGTTTTTATTGCTCTTGGTATAGTTTAAAATCTAAAAGCGATTAAATTGAATTTTAAGATGTTTCTTCGGGTTGACTTTCAGAGACAAGTAAACAAAGCAAGGCTGGAGAATCCGCAGGAGCTAGGCTCTCTTCCGCCTTCCCATAAGAGTAAGCAGGGAGTGCTAATAAAATAAAGCCCTGTAAGCACACCTGCGGTCCTGTGGCTACCCCACCAGCAGCCCGCTGGTTCTGCTCCTGGAGGCCCGCCCTAGGCATTTGCCCCATTCCGAACAGACTTCCACGTATCTTACCAACCCATTCGGATTGAAAGGTTAGCTGGGAAATGGCGAATGAATTACTCTCCCCAAGTAATTCTCCTAAGAAATTTCATAAGTAATTTCCCATAAGAAATTTCCCCACATTATAAATCTTTTCAGATTCACAAAGGAGTAATCTATGAAGCTAGGATTTTGCTGAGCCTGTCTTTAGGGAGAGGGGAGAGAGACAGTGGGGACAGCAGTGCGCTTCCGCGGGCTCCTTCTCAGAGGAAAGCCAGTGTCCCATGCAGACCCCAACGACTGCAAAACGAGGACACTTTTCCTTTTTGCTCATACTAAAGACTCCTTGCAGAGCCTCCTTGCTGCTTGCTGCTGAGGGGACCACACTCACCAGTGTAACTGCATTTTTAACTCTTTCCTACTCTCGGCACCTAAGGCCAAGGTATAACTTCTGTGTGTGCCTTGGTCGGCAAAGTAGTTCTCCCACACGTGGGGAAAGAGCTGTGTCCTAAAATCATCCAGAACATTTCCCCGCCTCCGCCCGTCCTGAGCAGCATACCAGTTCGCAGTGACTCACGGTTTCTAGCAACACCCAGGGAAGGGCACAGTGCTTCGCTGGCTGCTGTCCAAAGTGGTCAGGGTTGAACCTTTGCTCCCCACTCTGCCCCAAAGGAATCCTCACGGCTTATTTTCTTGATCTTGAGTCACCTACAAATAAGCGGAAAGGATATTTGTGTTCCTGGGGCAGTAACCCTGCCATAGTGAGCACGACTGGGAAAATGAGGCTTCATCTGCGGTTCTCCCTGCCCATAGCCCTCCATCTCCTCTGCCACTTTTCTCCACTGAACACCTAACTTCCTGCTCCCGCCCTTCAATTGATCAGACAGGACATGGCATGGCCATCTTTGGTCTCTCTCTGTCTACATGGAATTCATAAGTAAGCTTTTTCTGCATAACTTTCTAATTATACACACTCTGGTCATTTCTGAGCTTCTCTCCTATGTCTACTCTGATCCTAGCCCCCGTGATTTCTTGACATGCTGATCGCAGTCTCTAGAAGAGCCGTTGCTCGGCGGCCTCACCATTGTGTTCAGGCAGAGTCGGTTCTCTGCTCCCAGAGCTCCCCGGATCCCACACCTCGGAGCCTGTTAAGTGGCTGAGAGCATGTGAGTTTCTGAGACTGCATCCCCCACACGCTCTGGTTCCCAGCCTCTGTGCTTCCCCTTCTCTTGGTTTGCTGAAGTGTTTACTTCTTGGATTCACCCTGCTGACTGCTTTCCTCAAACGTTATCCTCTTTTTGAAGCGTTCCCTCTCAGTGCCCTTATTTACAATTAGCCGCTCTGCCCAGCAGCGGCTATGTTCTTTTTCTGCTCTCTCCTCCCTTCCCATCACACTTACCTCCCATCTAACAATGCATATCGTGGTCATATTTTCTGATTTTACCCACTGTAATGTGGGCACCACATAGCAAGGATTTCCCAGTGCCTGACTCCAGTTTACCCTCACTTTCCAGGGAAGTGCCAGGCTGCCACTGGATATTCGTCCACTGAAGGGACCGACCCAACCCATGGCTCCTGCCCACTGTGCTGTGTGCAAGCTCTCCCTTCCCACGCTGGCCTCGGTGCTCTGCGTGGTCCCCATGTGGTCACAGCCCGATCCTTTGCCCTTGACATTGTCATCTGCTTCGTGAGCCAGGCCAGGAGGGGCCCCACACATCCCATGGTCCTGCCAGCGATGGAAAGCGGCCATCGGGGCCACTTCATCTTCCCTGGAAGAAGTTCTACCAATATAAATCTCCATCATTATCAGAGAAAAGCATTAAGAGGAAGACATGCTGTTTCCTGATTATCCAGGATTAGATTTTAAAAGTTCATGTATTATTAAACCAAGGTACTACGAGAACACACTGCCATACTGCAGGGGCTGATTATGCAATATTAAATGATTTAATAAGATTACCCAGGCATCTCTTTAAAATTCGGAATTAAAAATATTTCGAAAACCACAAATAAAGGAAAAGCATGATATCTTATGCTTAAAGTCTAAAACTAATTTCATAGTTTTTTAATGTAAAATTTAGGCATAAAAATTATAGATTGGGGGGAAATGTCAGAAAGGACTCAAAAGCGCACTGCTGCGATGCAGTTTTCCTCCTCTGCCTTCAATGAATGAGCAAGAAGCAGGCTTGCTCAGAAGGAAGAGACAGCCAATCATGCGTTCCTCTCCTGCAAGATTATAGATCCCTTCTCGGTGCACAGGTGCCTTTTACAGGCTGCAGCACCATTGTCTTTAACAAGTAAAAATAACATTCTGTTTACTAATGCTTGTTCTGTCACAAGAAATAGACCGTGATATCCTTATATGACTAGAGAAGATCGGTTATTCTAAACAGAGAGAAAGGAGACTGAACTCTGCTGGCCTACAAAAAGTCACAAAGCACCGCAGACAAAGTCAAACTACTAACCCTACCAGCATGGAGGAGGATGCAGTCCGCATATAACTAATGAGTGCCTCCACGCGTAAGGCGATGGGGCAGCAGACGCAGCCGCTCTTCCGGTCTCCCACTGTCGAGGCCTCACCATCTGAACCCACGCCAGCAAAATCACACCTGTGGGAACTAAACATGCACCAGGTGTCACGGGGTCCAATCTCCCTTCTGTGAGAGATTCCATCTCAAAATCTTATCCTGCAACCTGAGTCCACCTTGAGAAATCCCGTGGCACTCAACTTGGTAATAAATTCGGGCGTTGAACCGTACCTTTAACTTGAGTGAAAATCGCCACTGCTGGCCTCACACCAGGTTGGATGTACCCATGCAGAAACGGTCTGTGCACTGGATGACTTGGATACAAAAGAAGTTGAACTGACCCCCAAACTACTACTCTTTAGAATGGTTTTGAATTATTTCTGTCTTATTATTTATGACTTGAATTTTCAGAGAAAGGAGTGAAGATGCCCACAGGGACACATCACTTATCCTGTACACTTCTGTGCCCCAGAAGCCTTCTGCTGACTCTTTAAGTGTCTCAAGAGTAGAAGCTGAGAAGTCAGCTAATATCAAGCAGAGAGCCCAATGCGTGGATTCTGGACCTCTCACAAGACTTGAAAAAAGCAAAACAAAAAGAAAACTGGGTTTAGGTTCCCTAATGTTGCTACAATTTGGAGGAACATCTTGAACATCGGTTATTTTCTTCAAGACATTTTCTGATCTTGCGTGGGTTAAATGCTGAGAATCTGCACAGACAGCAGCTGTGAAGTTAAGCAGACCTTTGGCTTTCTCGGGGTTCTTAGGATGCAGACTTAGAGTGCAGGAACCACGAAGAAAGAGTGGCGGTGAGCACGCCCAGGCTGTCTATGGGGACCTGGAAGGATGCAGCCCTGCCTCTACCCCAAGGTGGGGTGATTATCTTATAAAACTGAGCCTGGTCCCAAATCAGAGAAATCTGACATTGATTTAAATGTCAGGCTCTCCAAGGATGGCTCTCTTCCAGAGAGAGAGGATGAACCTCCAGAACATCTACATTTTGGGGCACAAAATGCCCATTATTAAATTTAAAAAATTACCAGGCTTCTCAATCAATAGAGAAACCAAGAGTAAAGATGGAGGCACACATGACCTTCCTCTGCACGTGACAGGCAGATCTACAGTCCTGTGTTCCCTCACAGTCCAGCTTTGTCTGGGGACACCCTTCTACCAGTCCAGCACTTTCCAGTTTAGTCTCCTTGCTTGGGAAGACACAGCTCAAGCACTACGCTCTCTGGAAAATCTCTCACCTCAACCGCAAGCAAAATTATTTGTCTTTTTTCTGATCTTTTAGTATTCTGCAAGTATTATATTTCTATTTCAGTAATGACCATAAAATATTCGCTTATAATTATAGATTCACTTATAGGTTAAATGTTTTATCTCTTATATAATGCAGCATATTAATACATTATATACTATATACTATTAAGAGACCTCCCTGATGCAGCATATTAACTTATTATATATCATGTAATATATTTATAATAAATATATAAAACATTTTATATATTTATTATAAATATATAAATAATAACTTATGTATAACAAATAAAATCCACAAATTGACCAGTTCATACACATTTTATGTTTCACAGGATTTACCCTTATTGTATAACTTCCCTCATACATTAAGTATAAATATAATGAAAAATTCCCAGTTTCCTGTGCTTTAAATTCATTTGGTTAGCATTCCTTAAAAAGTCATTTCAGTGCTATATTTTTTACATTTTCCCAAATTCCAGGATGACAAACTATCTCATTGATTTGATAACTTCAAAACATGGCAAAGAATCAGTGTTCAATATTCTATGTGTTTAATTAAAGTGTCTTAGACATAGAATAAATATGTGTATAACCGAAAGTTAAAGACTATTTGGTATCTGATAATTCACTCTGACCTAACTACCTTGAGTACACTTAGGTTGCCACTGAAATGCTCTCCTTTGTTCAAATAGAAAAAAAAAGCAAACAATTTTCCGCATCATTTGAAATACTACTTACCGTGTCCTAAACTATTTATAAATAAAGATGCCCATGTATTTTATACATGTATTTATCTGTATATTAATATCAATAGTAAAAAGATAAATTGTGGCTCATTCTCTAAAACATACAACTGTGACATCCTTCCACAGAGATGAGATATTTGGGTAAGAATTCAGTAACATGGGTATATTTGAGGGGATTCTATGTGATTTTTCATCATAAATGCATATTTGAAGTTTCTAGTAACAAATGAAAGCAAAGACCAAGAGACACATGCTATCATTATGAGATGAAATATCATAAAAGTCATCTTGTTATTTAGCTATCTAATTAAAACCACCTAAAAAATGGTCCAACTGCCATTTGTCTAAAGATGGACAAAGGAAAGCTGCTTTGGGAAACTTTAAACAAGTATACAAGAATGAGGGTAGGTAGATGCTTGCCAGAAGTCTGGTGCCCCATTGGCCACCCCTCCTCTCTCAAGTTGGTCCTGGTAGGGGTACTGGAGGGTGGGGTGGGGATTCCTTGCTGCGCAGCACTCCCATTGCACTCGCCTAAATTTGGCTTCCACTCACTCACGAAGTCGATATCTGTCATGTCATTTGCATGGTATAGAGGTCATCCACCAGTTAAATTCTAGGAGAGGTGAAGAAAGAAAATGCCCAAGACAGAAGAGTAAGGTCAGAGAGGTGAAGAAAAGTGTTTGGCGTGTACGAGATGCACAGCTGAATATTGGGAAGTTACTCGAAGATAATGGCCTCTTCCCATTAACGAAGGCCCCGACTGTTAATGGAGACAGGAAGCCATAGAATATTCAATGACTAAGTGGGGCAGGCTGCTGGGACTCTGGTGCATGGAACAGCCCTTCCAAAGCACTCTGGATTCTAGGTAAGTTTAGAAATAAGCTTCTACATTCATGCAGTGTAGAAAAGCGTCTGGCCAGAGCCTCTGTTTTAACCCTGCAATCACATGGCCCTTGTACAGTGAGGCTAGGAAAATTGCTATTTTCTGTCCCATTTTTTTCTACTCTACTTGATTGTAGTCCACCAGGAAGTGAGCATATTGGCTGGCTTGGTGTGTGGCAGTTTAGGTGCATCTGTATGTTGAGGAAAATTGTGTGTGTGGTGCTGTATTGTGTCCCAAACACCAGGGGAAGCTTGAGAATGTGGCTCCGTGGAGAGCCGGCATCTAGGTACCTGGACCACACAGCAGCACACAACTCTGCACCTCTCACCCCAAATGCCCCGGCCAATTCTGTCAGTCAATCAAACACAGTGCTCAGAAGTCTTGTGACAAGACAGAGCACCTAAGTTAAAACACCTTACTTTGAGGAAATAGACACAGAATATTTATGATTAAAACATAGCGTGACCAGAGTCTGGCACCAATGATATCAGTGACGCTCGTCACTTTTACTGAGCTGTCACCTTGCTCTGCTGTCCTGCTAAGGGTCTCACGTTTATCAGTCCACACGTTCCACTGTAACCTTGTATTAGTTTCTTATGGCTGCCGTAACAAAAGACCACAAATTGTACGATAATGGAAATTTGCTATCTCAGTTCTCCATCTTCACATGGTATCCTCTCCGTGTGCACCCACATTTCAAGTTAGGGGTCCCTCAAATGCAGCTTAACTTGTTCACTTCTGGAAAGGCCTTATTTCCAAATCTAGTCATGTATGAGGAACGCAAAGCAAGACTATGCTGGAGAACACGGTTCGTCCTAGTTCATCTTCTCGGAGTCACAGAGAAGTGACACAGCTCGCTGGAGCTGGCACAGCTCACCACGTGTCAGTCCGGGTAACCTGAGGTGCAGGAATGCACCTGAACCCACTGCTTCCAGGCTCCTCACGCTGCGTAGAGACTGCAGTGGAGGGAAGCTGACCCAGAGGGAAAGGTGATTCTGGCTGGATTTCTATTTTGGAGAGAAAAGTTAAGAAAAATAAGATGAGACTGAAGACTTTTGAGCTTAATGAAACATGGCTCTCATTCAATAGAATTTTTATTTTCTCCCACAGCACTCTTTAGTCACTCTTTAATAACTGCCGTACCATGTTAGACTTGGATATAGACTGGTATTCTCGATTTGTGTAGCATGTGGGATTTCTTATCTAATTGAACATTGTCTGAATAATAATTTGTGTGGCATCTTCTCTCTCTCCTTCCCTTGTTCCTTCCTCTCTTTATTTGTAGAACATTTTAAAAAGGAAGAGCCCAATCTCATATATCCTACATATACATATTTGCAAAATATTTTAAGAATTTACCTATACCAATTTAGCATAAACTCAGACAAGTCAATAAAACAATAAAAAAACTAAGGGTTTTCCTAAAACAGTTGTGGTAGGTGAGCATTGTACCTTGTGTTTTGTTTTGTTTTTTAAGATAATTTATGTTAGGGATGCCCAGCAAATTTTTGCCTCGTCTTTATAATTCCAAAACAAAACAAACAGCATGCTAATTCTTTCTGTTTTGTTTCAATATTGTTCTAAGTATCATTCAATATCCATAGTTTGTCCATAGTTGTAAAAAATGAACTGTCATTTTTGCTAGTCCTGGACATGATTTCCAGTTTCCGCCTTTTTTGTGGCTTCCTCTTTATTTTAAGGACATCTGACTCTGAACTATTCAGAAATGATGCAAAACTTTTTCTGAGGAAGCAAGCAGGGTTTGTTTTGCAAATAAACCATGAATACCTATTATTTGTATGTATTTTTCCGGATCTTGCTTTTCCACCATGCCTTAAAATCCATCTACCAGGTGTCCATTGGACTCCAGAGAAGAATGGAAGTTGTTCTGAGGGCTGCTGGACCAGCCCAGAGGTGAGCCGGAGGATGTCCAAGGTCTGGGCACGAAGAGAAGCTCTGGTCAGGCCTGAAGGACAGCAGTCATAGCTCCTTCCACTTTTCCGGATGTGGGAGGCATGGACTCTTCCTGAGATATTTCTCTCATTTGTAATTCTCACACCTAGAGTCAGATGCTTAGATCACAGATGTAGTGATTCTACTGTCCAGGCTGTGAGCCTAGTTCCCTCGGTCCCGTCGACAGGGTGGGTCTCTCAGACTTGATCTTGATCTAAAAAGATGAAGCAGTTCCCACACTCCTTCAGTCCATCATCATTTTGGCTTTTTATCCTGTCCACCCCTGTATTCATATCATACGTTCACCCTGGCCATTTCCTTATTTTCCCTGCCTTCTTTTCCTTAATCATTTCTTATCTGATTACATGCAATTGAATTACTCAATCGAATTCCCCATGTTCATAAATGTCTTCATTGCTTACACAGAGTAGAGCCAAGAGAGCAAAGTCTATCATGTACTTATAAGCATATAGGAGGAAGTTGATTTATTCTAATGTACAATCTCTTCCTAATGAGAACAGCATCTAATTCCAATTACTGACCTAATTGCAGTGACTCACCAAAATGGGAACTTCATATACATATGAATTAGTATTTTAAGGCATTATCATAATATTGTATTTGGTAATAATAATATTAAAATATTTAATATTGGTCCACTGGATTCATACAAATCTAATTTTATATCCTTAAGTAATGATTTAAATACAGTTATTATAATGTTACCCACTAAAGTAACAAGCCCAAGCTGGTTGTTAATAATGTAATGGTTTTTTTTCTTTCAACGAAAATGTAGTCTATGTCTATCCTACACTGACTGGCTAGCTCCTGAATAGTATCAATTACAATATAAAACTGAGTACTAATGGCCTTATTCATTAACATGCACTCTTTAATTGGCTTCATTTTAACTATGCAAATACATTGGTTAGCTGACTTGTTCCCAAGAACCCACAGAGAGGAGACAGGCTCAGTGGCACATGCCCATCATCACAGCATTTGAGAGGCTGAAGCAGGAAGATTGCTGAGAGTTGGAGGCCAGCCTGAGCTACATAGTGAGACTCTGTCTCAAAGCAACAGCAACATTGAAGGATCTTTCTAGTAGAAAGAATTCCCTAAAACTAATGGACCCTGCACTCAGAATTTAAGGAAATATTTACGCTTGTCCATTCCTCCAGACTAGGTTCACATGAAAGACAGAACTCTGTCTGCATGGCTCCGCTCTCCCTGGTGACTGACAGAGGTCTCCCAACATGCCACTCTTCTGGCTGGTTAGAGGTGGTCTAACAGGAAGGGAGGAGCAAAGTCAGAGCTGCCTGGAGTCACTTTCCCGGTTAGTCTGATCTCTAATGCATTTTGTTTTCTCTTCCACCCAGGAATGGATAATGTACACAAAAGAGAAAAATAAATTTCCATGTGTCTTTCCTCCCTAAATGAATCTTCCTGTGGCTTTGTATTTTGGTAGACAGAAAGAGGGAAACCAAATAGGCTAAAACATATTTTGATTCTATATTATAAGGTATCATAACTTCTATAGTTAAAATAATCATCTTCCAAACATAAACAATATTAATATTTCAAAAAAGCACGACTGACTTTTCCAAATTTTAAAAATAATTGAAAAGAATTTTTAAAATTTCATTAAGATACACTTTCAATTTTCTAGTATTTTCATCTGCTTTTGTGAGCATGCAAAGGGTTACATTTGGCAGAGGTGGTATGTGTTTAATACTTTCATATGGGCAGGCAATTTGACAATATTCCATAGCAAACCAACAGTAAGTTAATAATTTTTCTTTACTCAAACATTTTTGAACAATGTTTTCAAGAGATGTTGATAAATGCATGGGTTTCTTTCTGATAAAGGACTGCAACACTTTTCATCAGACATAATGCCACATTAGCATAACGGTTTTCGTGTACAAGACAAAGGCTCATCTTATGGGCACTTTGAAGTCTGTAGAAGTTTCAGGATGGCATTCTCTAAGCCCTTAGCCCTGGGAGGGTTAGGCACCTCTCACTGACTTCCGTGCGCCTTGGGCAGCAAAGATGGCTTCTCTTAGCTGTGTTCCATTGTCTTTAGTTTCCCCGTGTCATTAATTTCTGAGCCTCCATCTGTGAACTTGTGTGATTGTGAGTGATAGGAACCCTGGTGCCAATATCAAGGCATGCATTTGCATTGTCCTCTGGATCAGGAGGAAAAGCGATCATCTTAATGATCATTCATCTCTGGAGCTATCCAATTTGCCTTGCAGGTTTGTGCTGTCCGCTTTTGTAAATCAGAAGCTGAGTCTGAGAGTTGGATGCTCAGTCTCCAGAGGCTGGGGCTGGCTCATCCCTGGACTCTGTACCGGCCCATGGTAAATATCAAGACCCTCCCCCATGGAAGGACATAAGAATTCACAGGCGTTTGTAGTTTTGGGCTGGAGAGGGACTGAGCTCTTCTCTGAGGAGGCAGGAGATGGTGGCAGTCCCTGTGCAGCCCGGGGGGTCAGATGTGATGCCACAAGGGCGGCTGTTGGTACCTGGCTGGCCTTCTCTTCCCATTTCCTCCTACTAAGTCCACTTCGCTGGGTGAAACTCTGCACTCGTACTGCAGGCTTGCCCAGAGCCACACGTGGCGTGGTTGGTCTTGAACAATAGTTGGATCTTGTCACTATTTGTAGGGAAAACTGTGGCATCTAAATGAGAGCCCTCGTGTGCCCTTTGGCAATGAGGGGCCCGTGTAATAATTGTACTCTGTGCGAGGTGTAACTTCAAGCTAAAGGCTGCTGCCAGTTTGGTTGTTTCTGAAAGGAGCTGTATTGCTTTACACTTTGTGCAGAGATTGAAACTGAATTTTAGCAGGTACAAACAGGTCAGCGTTGTTTTCATCTTGAAAACCCCCAAAGGAAGCCTTATGTTTAAGCCTTCAAATATATCTTTGCTACAATTTTCTGTTTTAAGTTGTTCTCAAAAACTTTTTTTCTCCCTTCCTCTCTTTCCGTGAGAATATTCATTTTTATATTGATCTGCTCTTCCCTGGAACATGGTAGAGAGGTGATTGATGTTTAACCACTGGGCCAATCTTCATAAGAATTCATTAGTTAATATCTAAAACACCTTTAAGGATATGTTCATTCATTTAATCCTAAGTATACCTCACTTATCATATATGATTATCCTTTTATTTTTTTTTTTCTACTGGGGATTGAATTTAGGACCTTGCACTTGAGAGGGATGCAGGTAGTGGAACCACTGAGCTACATCCCCGGCCCCCATGTATGATTATCTTTAAAATGTTTTCAGCTTTTAACTTACAGGTGTGTCCTGGAGCTGCGTGAAGCCTGGATTCTCAAATAATCCTCATACAGCTTTTCATAATCACAGTGGAAATAATAATATTACGGGTTTGTTTGTAGGGAGCACTAAAAGTCCTCATACAGCTTTTCATAATCACAGTGGAAATAATAATATTACGGGTTTGTTTGTAGGGAGCACTAAAAGTCACCCTCTCTTTCCACCTCTCTTTCAGAAAGGCAACTTTCTAAGCTTCTTGAAGAAGAGAAAAGCTTGTTGGGAGTACGTCAAAGTGGACTTCCTAAATTTCTAAAGCTGGATCTGTCTTTCCACCTTCTGTTGAGTACCTTAAAGTGTGCCACGGGTGAACACATGGGTAATACAATGCCTGCTTAGGAGTTTAAGTGTTAATGCAACAAAATCTCTTCATCTTTTATTGCTCTGAGTTTTCCAGACATCAGTCAGCATTATTGGTGATAAAATATGGACGGGAAATTTCAGAAGGGACTGCAAAGTACTGGCTTTGGAAAAAACCCACATGATGGCATTGTCTGTAATCATCCAGAGTCCACAGCATGTGGGAAGAAGGCTAAGTAAAAAGAAAATATTACGAAGAAAGGGCTAACAAAATTGAATGATTGTATATCTTATTTATTTCTTCTTTACTCATTAATTTGTTTGAGAAAAAATTGTTGAGTTCCTATTTTTGACCTTGTGCTATGTTAAGTATTGAAAAGAAAGACAGAGATACATCTCTTCAATTAAGGGGTCCACATTCTGGCCATGGAGAAGGTGGATATGACTAGCGGTGGGGTTAAAATGGCAGTGCTGGCTAAGTCTGTGTCATCGTCCCTGGGCCCTCATTAACCAGACAAACGCTACTTTCAGATGCATCGTGAACATGTTTCGGGATGGCCTTAGCATATGAGCCAGAAACTTAAACGAAGCTCCTCAGTGTTTGTAAGTACCATCCACATCAGTTTTCATCTGTGCTTGGACTAGAATTATACCACCAGCTTGCAGACAGCAGACTGTGGAACTTTCAAGATTCCAGTTCCTCATAGTAAGCGTGTTACGTTGATGCTGTTTCTCTGAAGAACCCTAATGCAGCAGGTAAACAGGAGAAGGAGGAAAGGAAGGAAGGCAGGAATGAAGGGAGGAAGGAAGGGAGGTAGGGAGAGATGGAGGCAGGGAGGGAAGGAGAGGAAGGCGGGAAAATTTCCTAAAGTAGTACTGGAATAAAACGTGTGTTCGGAAGAGGAAAGGATCTGTAGCTTGGTTATCGGGACTTTCTTATGAGACGTCAAATTAACACTAAAATGTTGAAACTCAGGTATGGGTGAATGATCAGGTTTAAAAACTATACTCACATGTTAATTGACCCAAGGATCATGCATATTTTCCCAAGTGAGAAATTTGTGAAGATGAAATCCACAGGTAAAAGGTTGCAGAGCCTTGAGCAATGGGAAAAGTCAGTTTGGGCATGAGTGGGAGAGTGTGGGTAGCTCACACATAACTCAGGGGTGGAGCAACGGTCCATGTGCATGGGTCACTGGGTCTCTGACCCAACGGCACACTTACAAACAGAAAAGCCTGTGTCATGGACTATTAACAGTTCTGCTTTGTCTTTCTTCCCTGAGCCTGAACGTGACCGGGGAACATTTAATTTCAAACACACTCTTAATGTAAACATTGTAGATACTTTCTTAAATGTATAACTAAAAACTCTGGCACCCTTTCATATTTATAACATGATAATTTTGGGTAACTTTCTGGGTCAGGAATCTCTGCTGTGTCTTCCTCTCACACTCATTTTGCCAGCCCCCAGAAACATTCTGTAACTAGTTTAGAATCAGATGAGGAGAGCCAGGGACAAATAATGAAGGAAGTAAGTCAAACCCAGGCAGTGGCAGAGCCAGTGTCACAAAAGAATATCACATTTAAAACCTAAATAAAAGGGATGACTTTTCCTATCTGGTTCAACTACAGATTTTTTTGTCAGCTAGCAAAAATAAGCACATTTATGCAAATATATTGGTTAAGTATGATTTATCTGTAAAACTGAAATTTCAATTGCAAGTTTAAAACACAGCACAGAAAGGACTGGGCAAAGTTAAGAAACTCAGGAGAGAAATTTTATCAGCTGTTCTTTGAAAAGATTTTCTTTTTCCTAGAAAATAATAAGCTTGTTTGTTCTTACAAATAAATCTTTGTAGAGCAGATATTATTCTAAAATATTGAGTCTGACTGCCATTGTATGCAAGTATGTCTTTGTTTTTATTCAAATTTCAGAAAGTGCTGATAGCATTTTATGCATTCATGTAGGGATCAAATGTCAATTGATCAACCATATACTTGAAGAAAATATGCTTAACCTGGGCATCAAATGAAAAATATTCACTGCATTCTGAGCCATTTTCTTCTAATAGATATATTATTTCCTGGAAAAACAAGGTGCTTAGAGAAATACCAGTATGGTAACTACTTATTCCAAGTGCACAATTTGCTACATTCAATGATGAAAATAAATAGGTAAATAAATGCTAACGATTTACAGGAGAGAAAGAAGCTGATCTTATCTGTTGACTCATTTATACTCAGGGCATAGAACAGCGACTGTGAAGTTGGTGCTCAAGAGTTATTTCTGGAAGAAAATAAATGAGTGAACGAATGATGTCGTCGTGACGTTTGGACTGATAACGTGCTTCGCGTTCGCGTGTGTGTCCGTATTCCACATTCCCTCTGACGGCCAGAGCTTCGCAGTAAGGGCTGATGCTCTCCGGGCTACAGAGGACAAAGCTGGGTGGCCCCGCGCCGCTCCCTACAGCAGCACAGAGCTCCCGATGAGTGGGCACTTCGAGTCCTCACCTGCTCCACTCTCCAGGGCAGGCCTTTGCCATGTGGGGTCATCACTGTTGAAACTGTGGAGACTGAGCACATGTGCATGCTCGGATAGGGTTGAGAGCCACACGTAATATCTGACATGCTTTGTGCAACTGCAGGAGAAGCTCTGCGCAGCCAGGACCTGTCCTTAACCCCGGGTGGTCGATGGCAAGAGAGCACTCACCAGTAAAGCACATGGTAGAGCCGTCCACAAGACAGAAATGTGGTTACACTGATGTTAGTTTAAACTATTCTTAATAGTGTAGTGGTTCATTACTCCTATATGTTTCAATCTCTAACACTATTGATTATTTTTAAAAAGACACATATGGCAAACATGGCCTAAGTTTTTAAGTATAAAACAGTCAACCATACATCATCATTTACCCTTGACCCATACGTATCATGCCTCACTGTTAGGATTTACTAGAAAAAAAATTAGGAACAGAGAAAAGGATCTTAGATATTCAGATAATGCTTGAAATCCCAGTCCACAGACCTTTTTGAGTAAATGTTTAAATTATGAAGTCAGTCTGATTCCTCATTTAAAGGAAAAATTAAGAAAACTACCAGAATTGTCACACATGTGACAGCACTTCATGTTGTAAGGATGGCACGTGTGTTAGTCAGCCTTCCCATTACCAGGACAAAATGGACTCGGAACCCTGATCTCCATGCAGAGAGCTCTGTTCTGGTTGATGCTTTCAGAGGTTTCTGGTTCCAAGGCCCGAGAAGCACGCTGAGGAACCTGGCAGAGGTCAGCTGCTCAAGCCTTGCAGCCAGGGAGCAGAGGGAAGGGGGACAGAGATGCACCCCTCCAGGTGACATCCAGGGACCTCATGCCAGCCCCTGCACGCCGAGAATACCTTCCACTGTGAACTAACTCATGATACCTTGATCCACTAGTAAGTTTAGCATCTGAGACCCAGTCACATTCAAAAGACCTACCTTGGAGCGCATGAAACATTTTAGATAGATACAGTAGCAGCATGCATGCCACATGAAAATCCATGACATTTTATTAACAGGAGAGACCTAGATATTTCATATTAGTTTTAATAAAAATATTGGATATAAAAATATTTTCACAGAAACTATATGTCTTAGTCACTTTTCTCATGCTGAAACCAAATACTCAACACCTAAAGCTAAAGGAGGAAGGGCTTGTTTCAGCTCACAGTTTGTAGAGGTTTCCATTCACAGTCACCTGGTTCCAAGGCAGGGAGCATGGCAGGGTCACCGGGGAGAAGCAGTCCCAGTCCATGGCAAGCAGGCAGGAGGGAGTGAGCAGCAGCAGCAGCCGCCTGCCCTCTTTTTGTCCCTTTAGGTTCCATCCGCGCTACAAGCCTGTTGTTTTGTGTAACCCATACCCAGGCTGGGGCTTCCATTACCCGCACCTTTAATCCCAGCATCACACTCTTAATCCACATTTACACACCCTAAATCCAGTCGCCTTTGAAACTCCCCACCTGAGACCACAGTGGGGCTTCGGGTGGGGGAGCAGCTAGATACAAACCATGACACTACATAAAGGATTTATTCTAGAGCCCATCAAAGGGACACAGTAAAAATGGGAGCATTAAATTGGGGAAATTCAATTCAAATGTTAATATACAAGGGCAAATACAACAAAGATACCCGTTAAATGCAGAGATATCAACATTCTTGGGTGGTGACTACAAAGGAAAACGATCAAGTTAAACTACAGAGAAGAAAGACAGCAAGTAGATAATTTAACAGAAAGCAGGGGAAAAGAATATAAAAGGAGAAGAGGTCATGAATAAAAATAGTAGTTGTGTGATTATACATATAAATATTCCTTAATCATAATGTAACTATTAAAAAATTTCTTAAAAGACAGAAATTCTTAAAATGGATTGAGAAAAAACTATAATGATTAATTTTAATCATCAACTTGACTGAGCCATGGGGTGCCCAGGTATTTGGTCAAATGATGCTCTGTTTGAATGTTTCCATGAGAGTGCTGTTGGATGAGATTAATATTTTAATTGGTAGATTAATCATATCTCCCCCTACAATGTTAGTGAGCTTCTTTAAACCAGCTGAAGGCCTGGACAGAACAAAAAGCCTGAATTTTCCAGATTGGAGGGTAATGCTCCAGCAATGACCTTTGAGATGGAATGTTGTCTCTTTGTGGGTCTGAAGCCTTCTGGCCAACCACGAAGACTGAGCTGGTCACCAATCACCAAGATCTCATGATTCAATTCCTTATAATAAATTGCTCTCCATCTGGAGAACCCAAATACAAACCATCACATATACTAGTTCAATCCAAATGTTTAGGTTTGAAACCACACACACACACACACACACACACACACACACGCACATTCACACACAGAAAATATCAATGAAAGAAGATATATCAATGAGTGCATAGTGCTGCAAAAACTATTAGGTTAAATAAACTAATTTTTGATTCATAACAAGCACAGTTTAGCAGGTAGGTAACAAAGTCCTGAAAATGTATCCATATAATTCACACATCAGGCACACATTCAAAGAGTCATAATGACAAATTTATTTAAAATAATAGAGGGTTTTAATAAACTTTTCTCAGAAAATCATAGATAAAACAGCTAAGATTTTTTACCATAATATATAGTATCACTTTCAGCTTAACATCAATACTTTTCTCTTTGGCTTTTTCACTTGCAATTTTTCTCTTAAATTTTGCACACTGTAATACTTCATTCTAGATAATAAATCATCAGTTACTGTAATTCAGAAATATCTCCAAAATCTAAATGCAAAAGTATCTTTTACAATGACTCAGACTCCAGTCGTCAAAAGGCATCTTGTAAGAGTATGTGTAATTATGTTATAGAGTTAAGGCAAACACTAACTAGATTAGACACTGATTTTCAAGTATGTATTAGAGAGAACTGTACTGAATTAACATGACTTACAGGAAGATGTTTGGAAATAAAATCATTAAAGAATTAGAAGTACTGCCTTGAGACCTATGTAATAGATTTGTAGGCTGCATATTAATTTTAAATGATCTGAAGAAATGACAGTCATATTGGATAACTTTCACTCAAACGCTTAACTATCACGATATAGATGTTTCTTTTCATTACATCAAAAATTAAAATAAAATCTGTTTCACTGAAAACTAAGATTATTTGGGGGTAAATATGTAAGTATATCATTCTTCCTAAGTTAGTCAAAGTTTGATTGTGGAAATGCACCTATTTTTTTTCTAGAAAGTGGCTCTCAATTATACCCTTCAGACAGCTAATCGAATCTATCAGACAGATAGAGAGTAGCACTGGATATTCCATTCATACATTTGTCCTCTTACCCACCCATCCATTCATGCATCTGTCCTTGCTTTCATTTCTCAAGTCATCTATTATGCATTTGTCCCTCATCCGTTGTTTATCCTATCCTCTCACTCTATGCTTGCTTCTTTCGGCCTCTCTTTCTCTCTCTCCACTGGCTCATTCTATAAATATTACTGAAAAACTATTATGTGCCAGGCACTGCTCAAGTTTCTGGGCATAAGTTAGTGAAAGAAGCAGCAAAATGCTTCCTGCCTTGCATTTTGTGTTGTAATAAGGAAAAGTAGTCAACAGACACATACAAAAATGAATGCACATGTATCTGGTTTGGTTGCAGAGACAGTGGAGAGTGGCTTCTGAGTCACAAACTTCTTGGACATAGATATTGATTAGTTAGGTGAATTCTTCACTTTCTTCTTCAAAAAATCTTTTTTCAACTAAGATGTAGAGAATCTTGTTGTAAAATCATAAAGAGAATCAAGAAAGTGCCATATTATGTACATGTCTAAACAGGCATGTTTAGAAAAACATGCAGATTTCATCCTTACATAAAGAATACTGATGCTCGTAGTTGATGGTTTTAGAGCACATGTTTAGAACAGAATAAACTGAAATCTAAATTGTTCAATCTGATTTTGTTAATGAGCACAGTCTGTCTAGATTATTTATTCCTTTTCCTTACTCAGCTGAAGGACCTGGGTGATGTCCAGTTTTACTCAGCTGGTCCGAGGGAAATATTTTAAGTGAGAAGCAATATGGCATGCATCAGGAAAAAGTTAAATTGAGGAAGGAGCTCAAAATAATACGATAGATAGCATTTTAAATATTTATTGAGCCACGGAGATATGCAGCTCTACCCAGTTTGAAGCTGATCAGAGCAGACATACTTTGTCCGTGGAATTACTTCTGAAGTGTGGACTCTTTCTTCCTTCTCCCCTTTTCAGACACTGTCCAGCTCATCACTGAGACATGTGATTTCTTTATCAAATTTTCTTTCAATAATTTCTGGACAAAGTTTAATGTTTTTAAATATGTGGAAACTGAGTGACTTTAAATAATTTTAATTTTTCAGGTTTTGCCTACTAACTCTTAATTAAAATCATAAATAGCAAGAGGTGGTGATGCGTGCCTATAATTTTGGGTACTCTGGGGGAATGGAAGGGTCACAAGTTTGAGGCCAGCCTGGGCAACGTGGTGAGACCTTGTCTCAAAATAAAAAATTAACATAAAAGATAGGGATGTAGCTCAGTGGTAAAGATGCCCTGGGTTTGATCCCTAGTACCACAAAAACAAAACAAAGCAGAAACAGAAGAAGAGGGCTCAGGATGCACCTCAGTGGTAGAGCACTTGCTTAGCATGCTTGAGGCCCTGGGTTCGATCCTCTGTGCTATCAAAACATATATAAACATAAGTAGAAAGGGGATGATTAGATGTCATAAGATAAAGCTCAGTAAGTGTCCATGGGAAATAAAACAAAAGCAAATAATTCTAAATACTACTAACGTAATATACTATAAAATATTTTATGCAAACGCTTTTAATAATATTGGTAAGCATGTATTTAAAAGTATGACAATGTTGTACTGTCATATCTAGATATGGAATTTAAATTGGAAGGACCAAGGTTAATTGCTTAAAAAGCAGAAACAAAGCTTTTGTGTAAGCAAAGAAATCTCACACCTGCTTCCAAATAGTAGTTACATGAAACGTTAGTTAAGACAGAAATGATAGACTCAGACCCTGCTCACCTAGTTTAATATAACGTAGGTATGTTGGAGAGGCTCACGGCTGTTTCACATTTGCACAGAAGCATATGAAAGCTTTTTGCAAATAGTGCAGCCTGAGAGTGAATGCGTGAATGAAGGAATGCAATCTTGCTGATATTTTTTGGTAAATTAAACAAATCCATATGAAAGAAAACTTGAATTTCCAATGGTGTCTTTGAACTTGATTTTAAGAGGCTTCCAGGAATACTTTCTGAGTCAGAGGTCAGCGGTCTTCATTTTCAGCCTGAGCTGAGCCCCAGGAGCGCTTCTCTGTGACGTGCCGGGAAAGCAGCAGGGCTTTTTCCAGAGAAATCCCAGGCTTACTCAGAGCCTGGTTATGGCTCTTCCTCAGAGGCCTGTTCCTAAAGCACCATTTGAGGCCACTTAAAGTGCCTGCTCTATCCCCCAGACCAGAACCTCCATCAAAGGTAAAGCAATTTTGCCTTTTGCAGTAACAGTTTGACCCATAGAGATCGATAAACGTCTACCCATTTGCCAATCTCACCACCCCCCGCCACCTTTGGGTGAAGGGAATGGTAAAGGACAGTGCATTTCCTCGTGAATCTCGTTCATTCAATGGCATCTGTCTCAGTAAATCTGAGGCAAACTATATCGGTGCTTAAAATAAGCACCTGAATTACCTTTCGCATTCTCAGATGATTTGCCAAAGTTCTCAGCTGCTCAAGGGGCTTACTGACCAACGGAGGTGGTTTTCTTAGAAATCGAGAGGCTGGAGTGATCAATGGGTTAGAACCAGTGTTTGTTTGTAGAAGCACCTGATGCCAGGGACTCGACCAGTGTGTGCTCCAGTGGCGTCATTTATGAAGGCTGACGGTCTCAGGCATCTGAGCAGTGACTGACACGTGATATCTACTCAGAAGTGTTTGCCATGATTGGTATTTGGAGCATCGACAAAGTGCCTGAGAAAGCTACTCTCCAAATAAATTATGAAACATCCATGGAAGTTTAGTCTTTCGGCAAAAACGAGTATTAAACAGATACTAGACTATTCCTATAATACAGCATTTAAAGGGATATTCAGAATTTCCACAGGGTTTGTGATTAAGTCAACACCACTTTGACGTGTCCACAGGTGCACACACATTACACAAACACAATTAAAATGAAGTTAGCCCAGAATTTATCTGAAGACATATTTAATTAAGTACTGCCTTTTATCACGATGTTTTATTTTTTAAGCCTGTGGCTGCAAACCTGACATGACTGCAGTTCCATAGTTTGTGTGTCTGCGTCCTGAAGGCATGAGTAATTTAGAAATTCACTGGAGATTTGTAATCTAGTTTAGACAGATTTTGTTAATATTCCTTACAGACTATGCCCATTTATTAATATGTCATAAGGTCTCTCGAAGCAATAATTTTTCTCATCAATTTAATCTGACAAAACCTGTCGTTCCACAGTTTCATTTTATGTCTAAATCTGATTATATCACCAGTGTATAATGAACAAAGACTAATTATGCAATTAGCTGCTGTTCTACTGCATTTGTGAAACCGTCCGCGTTACATTACCTTGAAAAGCTCCCCTCAGGTTCACACAGATGTTCTCCATGTTTACAGGAAGAAATCTCTTTTCTGAATGAGTATTTCTCCTTTTAAAACACTGAATCATAGTTCCTTCCATTACAGTCGACTTTGCTTTAAATTATTTCAGTGCACTAATGTCGTTTCTCCTCTCTTGATGATGATGCGAAGGTCGGGGGCTCCAGAACGTTCCCCAGTAAGATGCAGCTGCCTTCCATATTGCAATGCACTGATTAATTAGGGGCAAGACTTTGCATGCAAGTTTCTCCTTCAGTTGTAACACGAGAGACTTTATTCTTTGCTCTTGGAGTCAAATTATCCAATTATTCTTTTTCAAGACCATGGTCTTCTGTCAGAGTTATGACAATCATCTCACTTTACAAAATGCTAGATTTTAAAATGATGTTTTCAATACTTTATCATGACCAAAGCATTTTTGAAGGTATTTTAAAAAGCATTTCAGTAAATATTTTTACCTTAAAAATTAAACTTTTACTGAGAACATCATTTTTATTGAAAACAATTATTTTTAAACAATAATGATTTAGTTTTAAATACTGAACTGCTTCAATTTTTGTTTGTTATGAGAAGTAGAGAAGAAAAAGAACTTGAAGTTCAAGAAGCTAGGAACAACTAGCATTTAAAAATGTCACCAAAAGAAATAAAAACGGAATGTAGGTCTACATGTTTTTATATTAAAATACCATCTTTCTGCCAGCATGAGTTTTATTATAAAATGAAATACACACATAGTGTAGCTAGAAATGAAAACCATTTTGAGTTTGCCTTTAATATTATTCCTTCCATACACACACGTAAAACGTGTGGACAGAACATTGAGAATTGTCCTTTGTACAGTAAGCAGCTGCCATTATTTTCTTTCCCAACCCCAAGTAGTCTTTTCTTTATAAAAATATGAATCTTCAAGTTAAAAACAAAACCATTTCAATTTCATCAATAATTATGAATTATTTTTTTGAAAATTTTAGCAATGCTGGGCACGTGACCAAGGTCCTCTCCCATGTGAGGCAAGGAGGGCTGACCACTGAGCAACCTCTTTCCAGCTTTTGACATTTTGCACGAATACACACAGCCTGGGGTGGGAGCTGCCCCTGGAAGGGGTGACAGGCCCGGGCCTCTGATGGCGGAGACTGGGGACCCCAGGATGCCATCCAGCAGTACTGAAGAGCTCTGCAGCGTGCGTGGACAAAGGGGACTGAAGAGCCCCACTTAGAGGAGAAGACGACTGGACTTGGAGAAGCTCTGAGAGCCCTGCACCATGTCCTGGATGCCCGAAGGTCCACTGCTCAGGACTGAAACTCCTATCAGGAACGCTGAAGATATGGGCCTTGCTCCTGCTCAAAGGGACAGGCAGTGAGCGTCCTCCACTCCCCAGAGAAGGCTCGGGGTCCTGAGGAATAGCCCTGCCACCAGCTGAGCGCACGTAGGAATATGGACGGGGTCTGCCTGTCCCAATTGCCACGTCCCAATATTGTATTAACCTGTTTTCTAGTTTAATGCTGTTAACTAAATCTATTATTTCCTATCTGTAACACTGCAGCACTAGAACAAGATATCACACTTTTTTGAAAAAGAGTATAAAGGAAAAATACCAATAGAAGGCTGTATGCCTCTTAGCTGGAAAATGAGGCATTTAAATTTTGTAAAAAGAAACATTTCTAGAGTAATATATAAATATCGTGTGAATTATTCCAAACAGAAAACCGTTGTCATAGTGTAACTTATATTTATGATGACTCACATTAGATATTGGAATTGTATTGGCAAATGTGACATATAATTATATTTCTTGAAGGGTTTTCTTAAAGATTGTTTTAAGAGGTAGTAATCTTCAAAATGTTACCATTATTCTTTGTGGTAGTACTATGGCCACAAAACTTCAGTGTCCTGTGAGAATCTCACTTCTGTTTATCCACACACTCGTGTGCATGGATTCCTGCCCAGCTCCCGCAGCCCAGTGAATTAGCAGAGTCCATGCAAAGGTAAGGACGCATGTGGGGCACGACTCTTACAGAGCTCAGTAACTTCTTTTCTCTTCGTTGAAATGACTGGACATCACTGTTGCCTTGTTCCTAGCACTGGAGTGAGACTGACCAGGTTACAACCTGTGGCCCTGTACTGTCTGTTCTTAAATGCTAGTCTGTTTTGCACACCGATGCCCTCTTAACCTGTATGATGGTTATGTATCAGTCTGAGAGAGCTGTGCAGGGCAGTCGCACAGCAATCATCTTGACATGTGGAATGTTCTACCCTAAGAAACAAAAAATGTGTTCAAGGGAAGAGTTGTATGTGCAGGGATTTAGGTTGAGAACAGTCTTGTCAACCTTCTGCCCTCATAAGTTCTGCATTTCCCTTACAAACGGTTGAGCCTCTAAGGCTATGAGTTGTGCCTAAACCAATGCCACCTCATTAGAATGTGAACCCCGGAATCTTTAATTTAGCAAAAAGTTCAGATCCACTTCATGACCATGATGGTTTGTATTTGTGGCAGCTGAATTCCTGTTGCTGTCACCTGTGAGAGCAGGGTCCCCTGAACTTCCTACTTCCAACCTGCCAGAGTGCCTCACCCTCAGCCACTGCACGCTTAGCTGTCAGTTTGATTGCTTTTGACAGCCACTTGCTTCCAAATTGCCTCAGCAAACTTGTAACCCATCTCCAGAGCATCTGTTTTTCCCTTTCCTGACAGTGCATCACGTCAAAATACGATCAGGCCCCATCACTAATCAGGCATAAAACACTCTGAATAATAATAGTGATAAACAGAACACATTTAACCCTTCATTCTCAATCAAGTGGCTGGGAGTCAACAATAGATCCAAAGAGGCTTCTAAGCAACAGAACAGCGATATTAATAAATTTGTGTTCATCTTCAAGTGAAACGTGGTTTAAAATATCGTTTTGAAACATAACCTTTATTTTTGTAAAGACATTCACTTTTAACAAGACTATAAAATAACAAGAGTAAATGCCTTCTTAAGGGGAATAAAAATGATTTATACACTGCCAAAGCTCTTAAAAACAAAACAAGTGATTGGTAGAATATTGAAAAACTCAAGAGTATCAGTGAACACTAAAGGATGTACCAGTGAGTTTTGTCAGTCATGACAGACGGCGCCCCAGAGAGGGTGGTTAGACTGATTCTAAAATCTGGGATACTTCTAAATGGCTGGGACAGGTACACACTATTGAAGACAATTTCTCAAGCTTGTCTTGGAAAACCTAGCTCTCACTGTAGCCACAGGTGATGTAAATGGAAGAAAGTTTAGATATTAATTTCTGAAATGGTATATTCATTAGAGACACAGTCATTAAAGCCTTAAAATGTGAAAGTGAAAAATAGACATAATCAGAGTTTTCAAAATATTTTGCCAAAACATTCAAATCTGTATTTGAATGCAAAGTCATAAACAATCATTCACCTTTTTGGGGGCTAGACTTATACTCCATAGACAACTATATTGGATTTAAGATAGAATTTTCATGTGTTATTAATATGTTCTTAATATAAGCAAAATATGCTACATTAAGTATACTTACAAATTCCTTCATTTGCAATATGTAAAAAGTGTTGTTCAATAGTGAAAACAGAAGAGAGATATACTACTTAAGAAAAAATTCATTTTGAAAATAAAGCCTTTTTAAAAAGCATTGAGCATATCAATTACAAAATATTTCTGTTTACTACACAAAATCTCAGACTTCTTTACTAAAAATCAGTCATTTTTGGAAGTACAGAAGCCCAACATTTGTTTTTCTAATTTTACTATTTTGAGATATTCTCTATTTGTTTTTTCCAGATTTTCTGAAAAA
The DNA here is from genome assembly GCF_012274545.1 of Fukomys damarensis. Lineage (NCBI taxonomy): Eukaryota > Metazoa > Chordata > Mammalia > Rodentia > Bathyergidae > Fukomys > Fukomys damarensis. The sequence goes on along the minus strand of NW_022900949.1, from coordinate 16,911,192 downwards.
CAAATAAACAAACAAAACAAAACAAAACAAAAAAAACTGCTCATGTTAAGGAGACTAAAGGCTTCAAATAGCACATCATGTCACACACCCAAATGTTCCAGAGTTTCTCGGTTGGAGGCTGCAGATCACTGGGTCTGATTCTGAAGAGTGAATTCGTGCCCCAGATCCTCCCTTCTCTCTCTGTCCTGCCTGCCTGGGTTGGGCTGCTTTCCTCTTCCAGGCCCTTGCGCCATGACTTTCCTCCTGTGGAGCCAGCTGACCATGGTCTGAAGCTGTGAGGCAAAATAAACCTCTCCTGCCTGAGTGAGGTTTAGTGCACAGCTTTTTTTCAATAATTATTATTTACAATCTAGAAAAATACCATGTATGTGATGTTAACGTTCATCCCTTATACATGTATGCATGTTTGCCGTGCTTTACGCCACACTTCTGAAACAGAGGTAGAGTCACATGGATTGCATTAAGGGCAGGAGTTTACATTGTCTGAATGCCTGTTAGGTGCCAACAACATGTATCAGTCACTGCAAGTTGTCCTCACATCATGTATACCTGGTGGGACCCACTTACAAAGGAAGATACTGAAGCTGAGTTGTATCAGAGACACCCCCAATGACATGACCATAGGAGGTGTGCTTTCCCACTTCTGCTCTGGAGTCTCTCTCAAGGCGAAGTGTTACATGGTGAGTCTACGGACCTTTCCATGTGAGATGACCGGCCGGACACTTAAGATAGAAAAGACGGCACTTTCCACGAAGTAGGCCATTAGATCGGACTTGTGCTCTGGTCTTTACTATGAAAGAAAGGGACACAGAGATATAACTTTTGGCTTATTGTAAAGTGAAATTTTTGAACTCAGAGCTAGAATGGGCTATGTTGAAAGGTCTCCAGAGTTAAACAATGAACAGATGTCAATGACTATGAATCACCTCTACTGTAAAAATAACACCGAGCTTTCAGTGTTGATGAAAGAATTCATAAAGCTCATGAATCCAATTGATATGCATTCTTTGCCAGGTATCGAATGATGCATCAATTAAATGAGACCTTTCATTAGGGAGGTAAAATTTCAGTGAGTTAAGCGCTGTAACTTATTTAAGAGAGGACTGATCTAAAGCAACCAAGCAAATACATATAGAGTCAGAAATATGGTTATTGAAATAAAGAATGAAAACTAGATGCCACGTTAGGAACACAAACATATCATTTTGTGCTGCGTAACACATGGATTGAGATCTACAGAGTGAAGGAAGATAAAAACAAAAGATTGGCAAATAGAGAATGAAAAACATGCCATGAAATGAAACCAACTTGAGCTTTTTCCACAGAGAAGCTGGCAAATGGGACATCGCACATGATGTGCCTCAGGGTCAGAGAGCAGAAGAGAAACAGAAAGAAGTAACCTCAGAGAGAGCCACAGTGGCCAGTTAATGGGCTGTCAGGCTCCGGCCATGGCCCTGCCCTGCATATACTGGACAGTAGTAGAATGTGAGAAAATGACCAGAATTGGGTTTTAAAACATTTGCTATCAAAGTGTTACTGAAGAATGGATTGAGGGTTCCTCAGAGTAGATCACCCGAGGCCATCTAAGTATGATTACAGTAACCCAGTGTCAGATGTGGCTGGTGGAGAGTCCACGAAAGAAGTAGAAAGATCTGAAGGACCGGTAAGAAATGGGTGACCGGGTTGCAAGTGAAGGATAAGAAAGAGGACAATATTATATTAAGAAACGCCCTCACTTACTTGTTATTGGCAACACGATGGAAAATGCACCAATCAAAAACGGGGGTATGCAGAAAGGATTACCATTCTGTGTGCATCTGCAGAAGGAGAGGATGCATACTGTTTTGGATAAGTTGGATTCAAAAAGTTGTTGGCTATCAAATAAGGACAATTCAGGGCACCCTAGATTTACCCAGCTAATCCAAAGCAGGTAGAAAGCTTAAAGCTCAGTGTTCAGCTGTAGGCTGAGGGTTCACTTGTGAAATCATCTGTGCATGAATGATAACGAGGACAAGGAGGAGAAGGAAAATGGATGTTGTGGCAATGCAGTGAGAGCAGAGGTGGGCGTGGATGGCTGAGTCTCAGAGAACAGCGCCGGAAGCTTCATGACAGTGCAGCACTCGGAAAGGGCCGTGTTGGCTGTGTCACCTGCTGCTCAGTGGGAGAGAAAATGAGGGCCTTAGAGTAATTTCAGATTTTAAAACATGGAATTAAAAAAATAATACTATTAAGATCAACTTTCACAAAAAATTTAAGGTAGCAGCGTACTCTGCAGAATCCAAAACTTGAGTACTCAGAAACTGATACTGAAGATTGCTTTTCAGAATTACAATCTGTGGAAACTAATGTATCAGGGTATTTATCTGGGGATTTCATATTGATAGGGAGCAGGTAAAACCCCAGGGGGAATCACTGTGCAACTTATTTTTAAAAACCTAGAACGATAGATTTTTAAGTGAGCCCACGATTTTACTCATTAAACCCAGAAGTACTGGCAATGTGAAATATGACCTTTCATTGGTAGTTATTCCATTTGAAGTTAGGATACAATTTAGGAAAAGAGCTTGCTTTTATGAATTGAATCAAGTTGTTGGAAGGATATGCACTTGAGAGATAATTACAAAAGTGTGTTCCATGTCTAAGTACCTTGTCTTAGCATCAGTTTAATATTGTTAGGAATGTGGGTTTTTGTACTGTACCTCGCTAATAAAAATCAGAACCTCTCACTGAGGGATTTAAATGCCCTACTGATAGCTTTAACCCCTACGGGTTGGAAAAACCAGCATCTTTTATTCTAGATTTATTAGCTTCAAATTGTAACTGTGGACTTCTCTCTATGAATAAATAGGAACTATATTCCAATTATACCACATGGCTCCTTTTTAATTTGTTCTATTTTCAAATTCCTGCTACTCCGATTTTAATATAAATATTATCAGTTATTATCACCTTATTGAATAATGTACTCTAGCATCTACTTCCCAAGTCATCAATTTAAATTAGGACTTCTCAGTTCTCATTGCGAGACCATCATTGCCCTCCTATGTCCCATTTCTGTAAAATCTCTCTGATCTCTTTGATGTATTAGAAGTTTGTCAGAACTTCTCATATATTGATAAACACCCTGGGATTCAAAGAATTTTAATGCTCATATAAAAGAGTCTTTTTAGGGGATAGAAGTCAAACTAAGGTGAAAAGTTCTGTTTTCTAAAATTTTTCATCAGAATATTTTAGTGTATGCATTTTATGCAAAAATTTTATTATAGTCTGATTTTCTAGGTGTATTAAAAATATCTACTGTTCTGTGTACAGGCCTTCTTTACTTTCAGAAAACCTTTAACCCTACAGTCTGCATATAATTTTTTATCATGGCTAAGTCTGAATAGAAATTATATGAATTAGTTCTCATTCATGCTATTCAAAAGCTATGAACTTTTACTATTTGATTTATACCTATGTCAATATATTATCTACGCAAAATGAATGATCAAAAAATGTATCCATAGAACATATTAAATAGCAGCTTCAGAAGTTCATTGAAGGAGAAAAGGTAATCTTATATTCCTCAGTGAATTAATCAAATGCATAGGCTTCATGAGAATGGTGTATTTTGTGTGACTCTGAATTTTAAACTGGTGCATATAGTAAGATTTATGATACTATTAAGTTAATACCAGAGTATCAGATATAACAAAATACTTTTAGTGAAAATTTATATCCTTAACACAGAAACAAAATATCCAAAGAATAAGTGGTATAATTAAAGATAGTTTTGAAACCACATCTGTAGTTATCTTACCAAATTTTAGTAAAAAGAGGTAGAAGTTGATATTGGACATTTGTCATATTACATTCATAACAGTTATAAGAAAGCATGGGTGAATGAAATGTTTAGTAAAGTATTTTTCTCAGTAATATGAAATTAGGAAATCTGAACAAATCTTTCGTGTCACTTCAGTATTCCCAGATGAAATTTCCCCTCCATAGTGTGGATCAGGCAGAACTGAAGTTGAAAATGATGGGCAAAATGTAAGCGCTCAGAGTAATCCGAAAAGGAAAGCCTTGCCCTTAAAGCATATCTATTTTTTTTAACATAATATTTCCTATTTTCTCACGCTTTGTACTGGGTTAATTTAATAATTTGATATTCTGTACTCTGGACTTATGTGAAACACAAAAGATGTACAAATGATCCAGTTTTGAAGGGTTACAAACTATATGTAATTAAAGTAGAATTTTCTTATTTTTATATTTTCAACCCCCCATATTTCACTAGTCTGCAGTGAGTCTCATCTCAGTGAGGTTTAAGAATAATTATGGTAAAAATTCAGGAAAACCAGAGTGAAGGAATTTCTAAGTGTGGAAAGGGGTTTTCTTTTAATCTACCACAATTCTTAGGTACCCCAAGATTCTGCTCACCTTTTTCTGAAAATGGGAACAAAATATCTGCCTTAACAGGCATAAGAAAAGAGGACCCACATCCCAAGTGCTGCAGCAAGCGGCTTTGTCTGAGTCACCTGCATGTGCACCACGTGAGCCCACCACAGCTGGGAGAGGGGGCTCTTCTCTCACCGGCCCAGGACAGACTGGGCACAAGATGTTGAGAATCAGAAGAGGGAAAGCCAGAGCTGGGGTGTGGAGTGTGTAGGCAGAGAACAGAGTTTTGAAAACATTTTACCACAACCCCCTGCAAGAAGCAACGTTCAGTACTGCCCTACAGTACAGTACCTTTCTAATGCACAAAGTGACTCGGTAATCACATAATTAAGGGTCAGTGTTACTCTGTGTAAATGCAAAGCATTTCTTATTCTACTTTATTTCATTAAGGAAAATATGCTGGGTCGACAGCACACCACATGCGTCTCGACATACCATGTGGTTCTGAGCCTACAGTTGGATAAATACTACCTCACAACACTTCGCAAACTTAAAATTCTCTTGTGAAACCAGCACGAACAATTATGTACACCTTTAGATGCAAATCAAACCCAAAATGAAATAGCTTCTCAGGGGTGTCACGGCAGACCCCGCCAAAGGATAACTGCCAGATCCAACCACAACGAAGAGTCGATTGAAATAAGCAGGAAATTAATTACTTCTTACTTGATATTACAATGAAATTCTCATTCACCCACTGTTACCTCTGGTTCTTTTGATGTCCTACCTTTTAGATTATCTTATTTTCTTCCACGCACACCATGTCTTTGTAGCAGGGTGACTAGTTTTGTTGGTACCTCATCAGCTGGGAGAGTGACAGACGCCAGAGCCCACCAAGGTAGGGTGAAGCCTGGAGCCTCCTTGTCCGTGAGCACATGTCTACTGTCTCTCCCAGAGGGCCCTGTGCTGATTGACTAGGCCGCTCACCGACAGTTTAAGGACAGAGAGTTTCAGGTCACAGTTCTTTTAATTCAAATGTACAAAGATTATAAGGTCATCTCCATGCCGAATTTGTTGCCGTGTAGGAGCATATCCAGAGCTGGCTTGATGGAGAGACCCAATCGTGAAAATCTTAATTTTGCAAAATTACAGACTAGCTTGATGATCCACAAAAAAAATGCATACACTGAATATCTTACTTTTACAATTTTTGGCTTACTTGTAGTATGTTATCCAAAAGCTATCTTAGGTAACTGGTAAAATAAGCTGTGGCACAGCTGGATAACGAAAGAGTTTGTAGCCATTAAATCTGAATTAAATCTATGTACACTGGCATACATCATGAGGCAAAAGAGATAGATTTTAAAACAATAAGTGTTACGATCCCATATTTGTAATACATATGAACATAAATGTATTCATGCCTAGCTAAATCATAAGAGAGATGGTCTGCAGTTATTCGTAGGAAGCGGCATGTTTTGCTGGTGCTGGCAGAGTTGGTCCTGGAAGAGACAGGAATTGCCTGTGTGTGTGCATGTGTGTGTACACACAGGATTTTTGTTTTTAACATCAAGTATATGTTGCTCAAGGCAAAAGCAGTAAAGGCTTCCAATTGCGCAGAAACATTGTTAGCCAATATTTACATTTATGTGAATAATAATGGTGGGCAAAGCCAACCAGGCCCCTTGTTTTCCTAGTCCAGACTGAAACAGAAAACTGACTCTCAGAGACTCTCCAATGACAAGAATGTTATTTTCCCTCGGGGGTTTAATATGCCATTGTTCTAAGATTACAGATTTATGATTGTTTGGAAAAGGAGACTGAAAAATGGCTGTTTTGATAAATGGGTTGCATCTATTTAAAAAATGTTGAATAAAGATCAATAGCCACTGCTTTTTCCTGCTGTTACTGCTCTTGCTTTATGTAGGACTTTTTGATTCCTCTTCATTATTAGGGTGCAGAGCAATACTCCTGCATTACTGTGACAGGAAAACTTCAGCCGTGTTATAAGGCATGAAGGTTCCTCTTGTCTGGCACTGTTGACGACGGAGAAGCTGGTGACATCACCTAGGCTGCAGCCTCCCTCAGTGTCCACTGCGCAGGGATGGAAAGCATGGGGCAGAATTCACAACCTGAGATACAGTCTGTTTCCATCTCCACTTCTGAGCACCAACTAGAGCTATTCCAGCACTGGAAGAATTTAGAATCCCTTTTCCCGTTCCCTTTTACCTCACCTGCTATTCCTCTTCCCCTTTAGCTGACCAGGCTGTGACAACTTCAGAAAAAAAGTCGCCACTGCGAGCTGCGCGTTCTGCCTGCGCCTGCTTCCCCCCTCTTGCAGCGCACAGTTCACACATGAGTCGTCCCCGCTGTGCGATCCTGCGGCAACAGGCAGCGTTGGGTTCCCCGGCCTGCACTGGGCTGGCCCGGGCCCGTCCTGTGGTGGGCAGCTGGCTGGCCCTGGTGCAGTCTCGGGCTGAGCCGTGTATGACGAAGGGAGGACAGTTGGAGTAGAGAAGGCCTCACAGAGCTCCAGGCCTCGTTGGAGGTGACTGACTGATTGATTGATTGATTTTGTTTTGCTTTATTTTTGTTGAATTTATCATTCTGTTATTTAGCAGAAGTAAACATAATCTGAACATGCTGTCTATACTAATCTTTCACATTGTAAGGTATGGTTTGTTTTCTACTAATGCTACACTTCAGAAAACTACCTACTCAAGTGACTCTCAGAGATTCGTTCAGAAATCAAGGGAAGGACCCACTGCATTACATCCTGTCTACATTCATCAGGGCCACAATACTCATTTCCGTTAACTCTTATGCGTGAGGCAAACAGGCTGAAAGGATATTGATTGTTTAAGGGCTAATTGGGTGATAAAGCTAAAGTTCAGCCTTTCGCGTCTGTGTGCCCCTTCTGTTGCTGATGGTTCATTATCTGTGCTGTCAAAGTAGCTGAATAGTTTTGCTATTACTCTTGGATATGTTACCTCACTAAGTTGGCCATCAAAATCCAGTGCAATTTAAATGAGAATTAAGATTACATGTATTCTCCCCTATGCCTGTCAGGATTGCGGGAAATAGTAGGTAGAGTAGTTGTTGTTATGATGATTTTTTATATGAAGTGAGTGTCTGAGTTTGCCATAGAAAATTTTGAGTTGTGTCTGTAATTTTATCCATTGTACACAAATCAATTTTATACTCAGTATATTAAATGCGTGGCAAGTCTGTTTTTATCTTTCAGATTAACTTTCCATCAGTCCTCTATGTTCTTATCTTTCTATAAAACACTATGGATGAATTTTTCTCGTTCTTGTGCTAGTTGACTTGAAAATGGACACCCAAAATATAAATCCATTGCTCTTCAAGTTAGTAGGAAAAAATGTTGATATGGCAACGTAAATTAGGTTTTGCACTTTTTACTGGGCAGAGGTGGCACTTTTACATCACAAATTCCAAATTAGCTCTTGCAAATTACATTATTGATCAGTCTTATTATTTTATAGTAGGAAGAAATGCTTATCAAAAAATTGCCCTATCCCAAATGTGAGGATGGTCTTAAAAATGTCCAAATTCTGCATGAGAGCTAGGAAGATTAGACAAGTAACACTTATTTAATTCTGAGTTTTCTGCAGAGAAAATTTCACTCAAGAGCTGATTTTTAAAAGTAGAATTATAGGATCAATTTATGAAGTGTAAGAAAATGTTGGTGCTTATAACTGTCTTGCCTTATTGTGAATTAAACATGCAAAACATTTCATCAGGGTCCTAAGAGCCTGGGCCTTGTGCTTTCGTGGAAGATACAGTTTCTCTCAGTGGCATTTTTAAACGCTGTGGTACAAATGTTATTTATAAAAATACAAAATTCCTTTTTTTCAGAATGGATAAAAATACAGACACAATTTAGGATTTTCTACAACAAATTCTTTTCTACAAATAGATTCATCTTTGTCATGCACTTTTATGTATAAATAGGTGCATTTGACAAAGTGCTCCAATACATATGATCTTTAACTTGAAGAATGCTGCTTGAAATTCATCTGGACCATGGTTATCGAGTGCTATGAATGTCCACTAAATGTTAAGATTTTCTCCAAGCCAGATCATACTTATTTGTCTAGCAATATACGATACAAATCTCTTCCAATTATGTAACTGCCATTTTTATACAGCAACATGAATTTTGATTTAAAATGAAAATTATCAATTTTTTATTTTCTGGAATATATTTTCTGGCTAGATTAAGTTTAGATCCTTAACTACAGTTTCAGAATTATCTACTGTAATTCCTATCACTAAACAATACATGCTTTCATCTTTTTTTGGGGGGGGTCAATTGTCAATTAGTATTGTAGGTTACAATGTAGATATTTAATAAAAAGTTTAAAAGTAAATGAGTTAATTAAAATTATTTGGTTAAAATTTGAAAGGTTTTCCTTTATTCTTTCTTAAAATTTTAATTTTTCTTAAAACAGTAAAAGTTTGGATCCTGGAATCCATAATTTGTGAGTTTTCTACAAACTTCATGTTACTGTTCTGTCCTTTTTTCCTTAAAAATTAGTAATTTGTTCTCCATCCTTCACAAGAAGTGACTCAAGTTAATGTGCTATCTATGCTTGAAGACTTTTGGGAGACAGTTTCTTTTGCATCTGCTCCACAAGTAGTTATGATTCTTATGACAGAGCCCATCCCTCTGGGGTTTAGTAACAGAGCCAAATACTCCTCCTTGTGCAGGTGTAGTCTAGGGCTCTGGAACTGTAGGGCCAGTCTAGGATTTTCCTAGCACACCCTTGGGTCAAGCAGTCATTGAAAAAGGAGAAATGAAATAAATATAAGTTCAATCTATAAAGATAGGTCCATGTGTGCAAAAAGCACCACGATTCTTATTGTTGGTTCCAGACACAAGGGAATCAATTCACCATCATATTTAAAATACTCATTCTGTCCTACCTAGAATGTACCAATAAATTCAATTTAAATAAAACAAAACAAAACAAAACTCATTCTGCGATAGTAAAATCCTTCTTGAGTGAGGGAAGATCTTTGCTGTGTCTCAGACATTTGCCTAGAGATTAAAAAGCAAAGGAGACACTGTTCCACATGGATAATTTGAAAGTAACTCCTACCTTAATGCTGTAGTACACTGACTTTTTAATAAGAGGACCAAAACTCGGCTGCAGGAGAGTCAGTGCTGATTTATAGAGGATGAGGGAAGAGATGGGGAGTCCTGGGGAGCCGGGACGGAGGACGGAGGGCTGACCCTCACGGGAGTGGTGATACTGCTTGTGCCTCAGGGACAGGAGCAAAGGCACTGTGAGGGATAAACTGTCATCCCCACCCCTTCAGCATCACAGGCAACGTGTTCAAAGATACTGCAAGCCGGGCATGGTGGCACACGCCTGTAATCCCAGCACTCAGGAGGCTGAGACAGGAGGATCGCTGTGCAGCCCAGCCTGGGCTACATAGTGAGTTCTAGGTCAGTCTCAATTACATAGTAAGACCCTGTCTCAAAAAACCAAAAACCAAACAAACAAGACAAAAGATATGGCAGTGTCCTTTGCCTAATTATACAAATATAAACTTGTTCCAACTTATTTTTAGAAAGTGATATTAGAGAGTAATTCTATAATGCTAAATTTTAACTGATATTAAAATGGAACTAAGCTACTAAATAAAATTCAACATTCTGCACACACACACACACACACTCCAAGGCACACATATTTTTTTTTGAGAATAAGGACTTAGACAACACAACATATTTTCAAAATTCTAGGGTCAAATCATGCTCTTATAACTGTGTACTGGATATTGAAGCAAACTGTATTTTACAAGTGTGAAAGCAGGAACAACCACCTTGATATTTGAAAGAAATTTATGACAGTCAAAAGCTCTGAGTAGAAAAATTCAAATTATTTTATTTGAATCATTCTTTTCCTGGAAAGAAAAAAACCCACAGACTCGAAAGCGGGGAAAGCGACAGAAGTACATCCTGGTGCTAAGAGGGAGGAAGCCTGTTCTTTTTAGTATACTACAAAGCATCCCTCCCTTCCCTGCCCTGCTTCCTCCTCCCTGGGCACCCTCGGCCCGTGCTCCTCTCAGTCACTGGGAGGCCCTGCCCGACTCCGCCATACTCTGCTCTCTGGCAGAGAGTGTATCCGGGTTCTGGTGATGCCCTCACAGTTCCCCTTCTTCCCGCAGAGCAGCGCCACCCGGCTCCATTCACAAGCTTGCGCGCCCAGATCTGGACCCCGGAGCTGCTTCTGTCCTCTCCGGATTTCAGCCAGGCACTAGCTGTTCGAGCTGGTCTGCCATGTTTGAGGACAACCACAGCGAGCCTTCCTGTCCTGTGTATTTGTCGGTGTGCTGCAGTTTGGGGGTTTTCTGTGCGCATTTTGTTTTCTCTTTTCTTTCTCTGAGTAAGTTACAATTGTGGAAAGCTTTGCCTTTCAAAAACAGAAAGCCCAAACTGCCCACTGATTATTTTAATTGCAAAAATTAGAGACAGCAGGGGTTGGAGGAGGCGGGTGAAAGAGAAAAGAATGGAAGTGAGTTTGTGTCCAGGATTGTCCATACCGAGCTCCCAAATGAGAAGCCACCAAATGGAAATAGAAACTTGGCCGTTGGAAAGAGAACTGCATTTATTACTGTTTATCCATCAATTTCACCACTGCAGATTGATTCTCTGTTTTTCCTCATGAGTATATTGGTACATTCTAGGTATACAGTACAGTTCCATTCATCACTGGGATCTTGTACCTGTACACGACAGGGCTTGGTTCTCATTTCTTCCCCTTGTCCCTGCTCTCCCTTCCTCCCTGCCCCCCTTTACAAACACTTCATTTCCATTTTTTCATTTTCTCATATTTTTTTCTTTTCCTTTATTCTTTTTGAACCTGTTAGTGAAGCAAAGGGATGAAATCCAAACAACAAAAAATAAAATATAAAGTAAAAGCAGAGACTTTCAGAGGAAGCTAGGAGCTGTACGCTTGACACAGTCACTGTAGGATCCTCCTTAGATGAGAAATGTAAATATTATTATGTGCACCTGCAGGTCCTGTCAACAGGACTTGGGATATGAACAGAACATGCCGTCACTTCCCTCCAGGATGTGTCCTCTGGGCCTGTGGTGACCATGGACACCTGAAGGATGACTATTTCAGGCGAGAATTCCCCTGCACTACATGACTCGGCCAGGTCAGTGTCTGGGCAGGAGGCAGTCTGTGTCTGAAGTTAAATCTTGACTTTTATCGCGATGGGATTGAGCAGAAGGGAGCAGAGGTGGGGAGAGCTGGAACCAGCCACAAAGCCTTCCCTTTCTCCGAAGACTAATCAGATGGGGGTGCGGCTCCCAGTGAGGCTGTTGTTTAAGAATTAGTATTGTAAACTCCACTTGGCATACAATTGAGGGAAACACGTCAGCCCCAGGAAGAGACCATGATTCTTTGTCTTCTGGTCCCTGTCACTAAGGAAATACTTGGTAAGGTGAAGAAATCAGTCCCTTTGGATCTCAGGCCATTCCACATTTGCCGTTTTCCCAAACAATCACACTCAAAGGTGCACAAGACGTAAGAAATGTCCACGTACTTGAGCTTGTTTTAATAGCTTCTGAGGTAAATATTAACCATTTGTATTATTCAAGTAAATAAGAGCTACTGCCTAGCAGAAGAAAATAAAGAAAAAACTCTTCCTTGTGAGATTTCAAGTTCAAGTTTTATTGTCTTTCCATTCTATTAGAACCATTTTTTTTAGCAACACACAGGATTTTAAGGTTTTGTGCAGAATTGTGGAATCACAACACCATATTATAAAGTGCAGGATAGACTAAGATGTACATCAGAGCACTATGTACTTTCATTTCTCAACTTTCATTTTTTCAGTCAATCAGAAGAAAACAAGCCAAATTTTGTTTGACTTTCACCAAAAAGTTTTTTCGGCTCTTGGAAGCAGAAATGTTTTTCTGGGCTGATTCACTGGGAATCAAAGGCTGTGACGTGACTCAGAACCGACAACCCTGTAGGAGACAAGAATGTTAATGAATTTCACATACATTTATGAGCCACTTTGTTCTGCCTTTCAAAAAATCACCTCAGGAGCCGTTGTCTATTTTCCGGAAATGGGTGGTTTTTATTTACACTAGAAAACACAGTTTTTACATGGGTTGTTTTGCATGCTGGGTGAGGCAATGAGAAAAGGAGTGAAACAAAGCTTGCTCACAGTGAGAGCAAAGGTACAGCTGACTGAATGCTAGGTTAGCTGTCCGCACTAGAACTTTCCCACGCTATCTCAGGAATGCAAACACATCCTGATTACTACTCCTCCTCGAGGTAGGAAGGTTAGAGGTGACTCAGTCTCCATGAACGTGGTCGGGTCTTATTTTAAGAAGGGCCTCTGAGTCATGGGGAGTTGTGTCAGATGTGTGTTATGTTATATTATTTTGAAAAGACAGCTCAGAGAGAAGAAATTAAACCATCTTTTTCAGAAGAACTCTGCCCTTTAATAGAAGTCATTTCCCACGCATCTCACTTGTGCTATGCAAAGAAGGCTACAGTATGTTTTGCCACACATTTATTTATAATAACTCTAGTTTTTAGGTTTAAATGAGCTTCTGTTGCTAAATATTTATCCTCAGATGCTGTTATGTGCATTGCTTACAACTGAATAACTTTTTATTTGTCTCTTACTATCTTGATAGTTTAGCTATCTGAAAGGATGTTATACAGATATATTTCGTTTAATCAATACGAAAATGCATGATTTTAAGAAGATTTCAGTTTTCTCAACTCAGAAAAATCAGTAATATAATCAATTGTGTCCATGTTCCTGAATTATAATAATTCATATAAGAATCATTTAAGAAAGCCCTTGAAAGGCAAATAAACAGTGTAGCTTGGAGGCTGAGACAAAACTTATTTCATGATGATTGTCAGGTTGGTTTAATAACTTCGTGGCCCCAAATCAGTTATGGAGTCTTGAAGGGAAGACAGAGCCCCACTGTGGTGAAGGAGGCACTCAGGGAGGCGAGCATTTCTGCTAAGGTCAGTTCAAGACCTTGGGCTTCTTTATGTACCAGAGTGCTCTGACTTTTCAGTTTCCTGTCATGTGGCCCACCTCTGGGTCTATGACTCAGCCAACCAACCAAGCAAACTGCTACAGTTATTCTTAATCTCCAGGCTAAAGGGCTTAGTCAATAAGCCATGTCCATACCTTCATCAGGATCCATCTTGCTGTTCTTTCCATCTTTATCCACACACCCAAGATGCATCGGTGTTCTTATTGCCTTGTTTTGTGTTGATATTAATTAGCAGGTCATGCAGTCTCAGCACGTACCTACTCCATTAGAAATTCGGGGACTTGAGTCTAATTTCAAGTTTAGATACAAAGAGAAATGTAGGACAGAAGCTTGCCGAGGACTGGCAGGATTTCCAGGGAAGGGCTATTCAGGTGCCCGTTTGAAGGGCAGACTCAGCTTCTCAGGCAGGAATGAGAGCTGCTTCTACTGGCACAGAAGATGTAGAAGGCTGTGAGACTGCAGGGCTCTTCCTTCATCAGAACTTGCTCTGGTCCGCGTCCCAAGCACCAGGCTCCCCTCCTTCCAAGCGCATGCTCTAATTTCAGTAGAAGAAACTACTAAAATTTGGAATTCACTGTGGGTGATAGTCCAGCCATGCCAAGTGAAACTGGTTTTGTTTTCAAAAGTCTTGCCTTTCTGGCTATAGGAGATAGGATTTCCTTCAGGGGCATCCGCAGCCTTTCTGCATCCTTATATGGACCCCGAAATGAGAACGCAGAGGCCTAAGCTCATCGTTTTCATTCCTAAGTTTTCTAGAATAGTTAAATTTAACCAAACAACCCAATTATACTGCTTGTTTTCGCTAAAAAGGTCAAACTCAATAAATACTTGGTCATTCCAAACCTTGTCCTAAAGACACGCTGAGAAAGTATGTAAATATAGTCCTTTTTTTCCACTCTCTCTTGAAACAATGGCTCATTATGTTGCCCAGGCTGAACTAGAACTCCTAGGCTCGAGGGATTATCCAGCCTCTGCCTCATCAGTTGCTAAACGTAATAATTTGAGCAATTATTTTGCCTTTGCATGTGAGGGACCATCAGTGTTATACTAGATCAGAAAACCAATTCTACACAACCCAAGGAAAAGTCAGAGACCTGCGACTTAAGATTTTGTTCCTCTAAAACAACTCTCAGTGTATAAATCAGAAAAGCATAACGATGTTACAGATCTGTTGGTGTATTCAGTCTCACCAGGAGTGGGTCCTGGCCAAGTCCTCTCCATGAGCCTTCTGTTTGTGTCTGAGGACAGAGCTTCATCCCTGCAGGAGGCAGCTGAGCAGCCAAGATGGTGCAGCATGCAGGGCAGCAAGCGCAAACTGCAGCCCAGACCATAAGCTGAGGTCTGCATGAGTCCCAGCCTGAGTCCGTTCTTGTCACCTAGGCCCTTGTACATGTGGGTACTCTGCAGAAGCCACAACACACACACACATGCACACATGCACACATGACTACAGAGTTATAGAAACTGAAGAAACCACTTGGCTGCTGCAGTAGGCAAACAATAATATGTGTGAGATTTAAAACAAACAAAACTTGGATAGTTCTCCATTTCTATACTTGAAATCCCTTTTATGGCCCAGTATCACTGGAAACACTCAGAAAGAGATTACAGGCAGTGTTATTCACTTTCCCCCATGTGAGACCTTAGAAAACCATAAAACGCTATTCATGTTCTGTTTTCCTTCACAACTACTGCATCCTCTGCACATTACTTGTCCTCACACTGCAATGTGAGTACATTCTTGTTTTTCTTTGTAATTATTTTTGGGATCCAGCTATATAGAATGTTGATTAAATGTCTGAGGACTTTATCTGCAAGTTTCCTAATTGCCTCAGCAATACAATCAAATGCATATTTAAAGTCATCTTTGAGGTACTCTTTAAAAAATAGTACACTTACTAAATTTCAGATGTTCTCTCTCAAGGGTTTCTCAGCATAATTTACCATCTCATCATCACCATTGTCAACAACGCAACGTTTTCCAGGTAATGTCAGTATGAAATGTGGCACGTGTGGGTCACGGGCTTCTCCTGTGACCGTCTCCGCTGACCTCTGGCACAGGGAAGATGGCACTGTGCTAGGCAAAGTGGGTGTCCTGTCTGTCTCCCATCCCAATTCCAGGGATGCTCATCATGCAGTGACTGAAAGGACGAGATGAGTCGTACTGACATAATTGGATAGTTTGGTTTTGATTGTCAGGATTTGTTTTTCTTTGTGGTACTGGAGATTGAACTCAGGGCTTCACACTGAGCCATATGCACAGCCCGTTTCATTCTTTTATTTTGAAGCAGTGTCTCACTAAGTTGTCAATGGCTGAGGCTGGGTTTAAACGCAGTCTTTCTGCTTCAGACTCCAGAGTGCTGGGATTATGGTGCACTACACCACGCCACACTGGATGTGAGTTATTTACTGGCCCTTGGCTGTGAGGACACTGAATTGACGGGATTTGAGGATGAGGAAACTGAGGCCTCTGACTGATTTCAGAGGGGAAACACTTACCTGAAATTGGATCTAGTCTGTGGTCTGGCGTCGCTCCCGTCCATGGCACAATTGGGAGCTGCTGAGGCAGACGTGAGCCCCTTCTGTCAGTCGGTGTGGAAAACCACAGGAGAGGAACATGGGCAGCTTGGGTCTGTAGGGCCACTGACAGCGCCTCCGCTGGGCTGGCCTTCCTGATGGCAGCCACTTGCCTGGGACACAACAGCCTCCGATCGGCAATTGCTCCTGCTTAAGCCTGAAACAGGGAACAGCTCTGGAACTTAGCCGTGATTCTGCTGCCCACTGCTTCTCACACTGGGGAATTTCACAGTTCAGTCACTTGGACTTTCATTTGTGTCCATACTATAAAAAAGAAAATAATTTTTAAACAGCTTCGCTTGCAGGGAGGTTTTTTATTTTGACTCAGCTTATAGTGCGTAAAGATACAGTAATTGCACAAGCTTAGATACTGCATGGCTTCTCTCCTATGAGAAAAGCAAATTGTAGATAAATTAAAGAGCAGAACACACGACAGATAATAAGAAATAGGAAGGAAGATCTTTTGCATATGGGAAGGGGGACCAGGAGATCGAGAAGGGAAGAGGAGAGGAGAAGGGAACGCAAAGAGAATTAAGGTTGCTTTGCAAATGTACCAGCTCCTCACAATGGATATAAGTGATATTTACTGTACACACTTACCGATAAAAACTTTAAAATAAAGGCATATGATTGAATATTTAATTTCTGAGACTGCACGCTTTAAGACAACGTGGGAAAGGAGAGAAGACAGAACACAGACAGCCCCTCCCGCTTGTCCCCTCTCTCCAACAGCAGCACTGCACCAGCGAGAGCAAAGCCAATGCCATCCTTTGGGAAAGGCAGACGTCGGTCTAACTTGAAATGTGTGACCACCTGTCAAACGTGACTGCTGGTCACAGCATTTAAGTGTCTATGTCTTACCTTTAATTGCTAGATTCTATTCATTAGACCGGTTTTAGATTCTTAGAAAACTTAAACGGAAAGTACTTGGAGTTCACAAACACTCCTTCTTCCCTGCCTGGTCTCCTCTACTGTTATCCTCCATTCCTGTGGTTTCTCCTTCACTGCCAAGATTTGTTAGAGACCAGAGACTAATCCCATTGTCTCTATCTTTTAGTTCAGGTTAAGATATTTGGTTATCATTTTAGAAACAAAAATGCTATCATGTTGCTTTCCTTCTCAAGTGTCGTCCAACTGTCACTCTGGCTGAAATAACCAGTCTAGGATGACAAAGGTGGCAGACGACATCACATTTCTGTGAATTGCTGTAATCCTCTCTGCTGCGTCCCAGGTCTCACATCCCTCATCTCCTCCCTCCTCTCCGGACAGTCAACATTCCAGTCATACAAAGGAATGAAGTCTCTGGAAACAAGGCCCTTCCTTTTCTCTGGGACGAGCACCTCTTGCTTGTGAGGTCAGCGGCTGGCTTGTGTGAGTGATGCTGGATGCTGAGACAATCAGACACCAATGCTTTGGCAGTTTGAGGAAGAGTTTCTCTTCCGTACAGAAAGGTGCGAGCTACCACCCCTGCTTGTCACGGAGCTTCTGCATGGTGATTTGGAGACCTCTTTTTGTTTTTTGCCTTTGCCTATTATCTAGATTCTGTTGATACAATCAGTAGAAAACATAAAGACAAGTCCAGTTCTATAGAACTATGGCCAGAAGCCCCAGTCTGAGAAGCTGCAGTCAGGTGACACGCACCACTTGGGTTCCTGGTGCCATGGTAGGAGCTCACTTGAGTGGCCACTTTACTGGGAGTTCAGTGTGACTGTGTTTTGAGGAGAGAGGCCAGACCAGCAGCTGACAGGCTCTCACCTCAGTGAATAGGAGACACTTTAAGGGCTTAAAACTAAAGTGAGCAGAGACTCAGCCATTCTGTGTCATCAGAAGTGCAGTGAGGAGCTGGTATCTAAAGGCTGCAGAGAGGTGAACAGAGTTGGAGGTGAATCTGACACCCCACCAGCAAGGCAGACACTGGGAGAGCAGAAGGCTGAGATTACCCTGCAGAGCCACAGGTCCTGATCATCCTGAGGCCCTGGCATTGGGGTGGAAACAGGGATGGGCAGGAGCTGGCCAAATCCTTCTGGAATTGTGGCAGGTACAGAAGAACCTTCCTCTGGAGATAAGTCATCAAGCTGTTTGCATGTTTTTGCAACTTTATGTACATATTTTTGCTTTCATAAAAATTTGAATAAATGCAACAAAGAGCACAGTTCTCTTACCATTTGACAGTTTTTCAAATATTTTATGGTCTAAATCATGTATTTAATTTCAGCATTATTTCTTTGAATACGAATCGCAGATATCCAAAGTCATATGAGTTACCATGTTCATTTAGGTTAAAGGTCATACAATGATTGATGTAAATCTTGTTGATTTATTTCTGTTCCCTTCCTTAGGATTCCCTTTCTACTTCTTGGCCAGGTATGGGTTTATAAAGACTTTGGTTAGACATAATCTTCTTTATGAAGCCTCTGCTGAGCCTCTGCTGTAGAACTGACCGTTCTGTTGCTTATGCTCTTAGGACACAAAGCACATCTTCAGTCTAACTCGGGGGCGTCTGGCTGAATCCACTGGACTCCAATCACTGCACAGGAAGCTCTTGATGGTGAGGATTAGGCTTAATCATCCTATCCTCACTTCCCAGGAAACCTAGTCCATGCTTAGTAATTCTTTATCGAATGGTTGCATAAACAAGTAAATGAAAATACATGCAACTTGTAATTGTCTACTCAACTGTGGCTTAGTGATTGTCACATTTTAGAGTAAAGCATACAGATTTTAAACGTACAGTTTAACGACTTCAATATTTGACAAAAGCAAATGTAGTTCTAGGTCTCTAATTAAAATTTTCAGTAAATGAAGCATAGAACTAAATATTCAAAGACTTGGTTCCTAAGTAACATTTTTCTGTCTGTAATGTTTCTTTGCTCCTGCTTGTTATTTATGATGTAAGTAGCATGAATGCTATCTGCCATTTTACAAGTAGGAAACCCAAACTTGTGACTCAGCTTTATATCTTGCAGGTTATGTGACTTTGGACAATTATGTTCATATAAACTTGAGCTTATTTATCAATTAAAAAGAGCATAATTTAACCATAATGATACTTGTGGAAATAAAATGAGGTCACTGTTGTACACTAATTCATTTAACATACTCTCAATAATTCTTACGCATTTTCTTGCATGTCCCAGATACCAGTTTTCAAGCTTACTGTGAATATCCATTTTCAAAACCCATGGCTATTTCTGTTTATTTTATTCTTGTTTCTCTTCACAGAAAAAGTACAACCAAAACTTTAATTTATGTTGTTAATCTATTGTGATGGTGAGGGCTGGAGTAATGTACACAGTAATACAACTTTTCATTCTTTTCCTCATTTTTTCCTGTTGCTACATATTCCCAGAGATAAATCTTTATTTGTGAGGTGCAGTAAAGTCACAAGCGTGACTGATGCACATTTAATAGGAGATACCTAGAAGAAATTCTATAACATCACTGCTATGTAAAGGGAAATACAGGATGATGAATGCATTTATTTAAGTAAGAAGGATCAGAAGGTGAGCGAATTATTGGTCAATTTAACTTCAACAGCAGAGCTGGAACAGACGTGACTTTTGGCCCTCTCCTGGCTTGGGTCAGAAGTGGCCTTTCTAACTTTTATGTTCTCAGAAAAGGAGCTTTGAGAAAGCTAATGGATCACTGGGACAACATTCTCACCAGTGATCCAGTCCACAGATGGGTTTATAGCTGTTAACATCTCTGGGTTAGTGGGGTGCAGCAGCCGGCTGGGTGCTGGGAGGTGGCACCAGCTTAGATGAGGTAGGTCGGTAGAGGCACGACCTGGAAGGGTAGGTCCACCTCCTGGCAGCTACCAAGTGAGTATCTTCTCCTCTGCTGTGCCCCTGTGCCATGCTAGCTCTTCTTCGGAGCCCACCACCACCGACTGCAACAGGAGTCAGAATAAAGCTCTGCTTTAGTGACAGGTGCCAGGTAGTTCGACCCCGTGATGAGGAAAGTGACTGAGACAATAGCTCTCTGGGCGGTTAGGAGGCGATGTCCAGTTGGAGGACGTCAGTCGCAAAGGAGTACACATTTGAAAAGTATCCCTGTCTCTGACTTCTCCCCTTGCCCTCTGCTTCCTGGCTGCCATGAGGTAAACAGCTTTCTTCTACTGGGCCCTTTCTCCATGATGTCTCTGCTGCGGAGCCCACGGAATGTGTATTGCACCTCTGAAGCCATGAGCCTAAAGAACCTGTTCCCCTTACAGTTGGATGTGCCAGGTATAGTGTTTTGTACCAGCAATGGAAAAGTGACTGCTTTCTTCGGTGCTTCTCAGCAGCAATCTGTGCATTTCTCCCCCACTCTGGGCTCTGCTGCTAATGACTGTCTTCAGAAGATAGCTCTGGAAGAGACTGGAAGTCCTCGTTTTCCATTTGTTTTCCCCACAGAAATAACCAGCTGCAGAGCACAAAAGCCCCCTTCTGTTTCCTGGAGGAATAAACTCTCCTCTGTGGCTTCACTCCAGCTTTCCCTGAAGGACAGGCTGTGTGTGGTGGGGCTTTCCCCAAGTCTCGTCATGGTGAACCCGCTACTCCCTTACCAGCTGGCTTCCCTTGTAAAAAATTACTTCACACATCTTTACACCCAAAACCTGTCGCAAGGTTTGAAGAATTCTGGGTGCGCTCAACCCGAAAGGGAAATGTATCAGCAGAGTATAGGAAAACAAAGAAACATAGAATACAAAATCGATGCAGTCAGTAAGAAGTAACAGAAGACTCACAGAAAGAAATCAGGTAAAGGTCTATTATTCTAATATTGAAAACTTCTGTGTTGTGCCATGCTCTGGATTGGGTGTGGATTTGGGTGGACAGAGAAATGGTTTAATGAGCTGATTCTGTGAACAGTACTGCCCAGAGACCATGGGAAGGCCCTTGGGGACAATCAACAGAGTTACAACTGGGTTTGGGCAAATTACGGTCTTCTTACTTGAAAGTCTTATGAGAAAATAGGAAAACAGAATGAAGGAAATTAAATGAAGCAAATGCAGTTTATTATCAAGGGCTTCTAGGTGGCAGGTGATTATCTGAATATCTATATTTTTATAATAGACTTTTCTAAGGTAGGAAGATGTTTTATTATATAAATATTTATGGTTCTCTTTATTCAGCACACCTTGCACATTAAAAACTCCACAAGAAAATCCCAGCACATAAGAGCGCATAGGAATGGTCTCAGACCCTCTCTTTATCTTATATTAATTTCTTCATATTGTTCTGAGGAAATATTGTCTTTTTATAGGAGGTGAGAAGAAGGGAAAATTCACTATATTTATTTTTTTTGTACACTGTGCTTTCAAATGAAGGTCTCATTCTGATTTATAAATGCAACTATTTGCTAATAGATATGTGTTCAGAAAAAAATTAAATTTCTCTTCCATGGTGTATAAAAGTACTTTTTATCTCCCTGCTGAGGGTAGCGAGGTCAGGTAGGTGGGTCTAAGGACAGAGGATGTGGCGTATTCACCACCCAGAGAATACAGCTGCGATCATAGTCGTGTAAGAAAAGAGCCCTTGAGAGCAGCGATCTGCTGGTCTTCCCTGAAAATAGTGAAATGCTTAGCAAGACTCAAAAAGGTGGCACTGAAGACAGAATTGAGTGTTTATTTAATGTGGTAGATATTTCATTTATTACAAAGGTTAAGTGAACATGCTACCAGGGGACATTGCTAACAAAAAGGCCTCTTGGAGAAGGGAAAATGACTTTTTCCAGTCCTGTTCCCTGTTTGCCGCAGGAGGGGAGGCTGTGCCCACGGTCCCGCCTCAGGGCAGAGGGTAGGTTGGGCAGTGGTAGATGCCTCTTTACTGTGTGATGGATGCTAGTTGCCAAAGGTGAAATATTTTTAGTTCCAGGCCAGCTGCCACCGGAGTCAAAGGCCCTAATTAATAACGTATCCACAGTGTTCTGGCGAGGACAGGATTGGACAGGAGAAAGGTGTCTCTCATCCTGAAGGTCACCGCCCTTGACTATGGCTGATGCCAAGAGGAGAAGGAACCGTCACTGCTAACAGAGGCTGGGACACAGATGCAGCAGAGCGACCTGCTCGCTGGCCATACTGATCACTGTTACTGCTATCATCTCCAAGCCCAGGAGGCTAATATCTAAATCAGTAGCTTCCTTTGAAAATGCTTAAATGCAATTAATTTTGCTGACCAGGGTGCTCTAG
The DNA here is from genome assembly GCF_012274545.1 of Fukomys damarensis. NCBI lineage: Eukaryota > Metazoa > Chordata > Mammalia > Rodentia > Bathyergidae > Fukomys > Fukomys damarensis. The sequence goes on along the minus strand of NW_022900949.1, from coordinate 16,888,996 downwards.
AAACAAGCGAGTTACATCTTTGCCTGTTTAGCTGATGCCTAGTAAACCATGACTCTCTCCTTTGCTGGATTCCCTGCCCTGGCGTCACAGGAAAATGCTGTCTCCCAATTTATTACACCGGCATGGAACACATGTGCAGCAGTAAATATTATGGTTTCCCCCGGTGCTTCAACTGTGAAAACAAATGACAGAAAATGTAGTTCACATAACAGATACCGGGGTCAAAAACTACCAGTAAGGATGTTCCACACAGAAACTATTATAATACACAGGGAGCTTATTTATGGGAACATATTATGAGTCATGGTAATTCATAACATGATGTTCTACGGAAAATTCCACTCTCTGCTCTGACTAAATAGTGGACACACAGCACTCATTTTTGATTAACAAGAGTCATAAACTCACCCTACCACGTAAAATACAGCAGTTTACAGCTTTAACCTAAATTGAAAGATATAATTTTTTTCTTCATAAAATAAGAAAAATGGGACAGAGTGGAATCGTTGTCCTCCTCGGCAAGGCAGTGAACTGGCTGCACACTTCCCAGGGACAGGATCACTCCCCACTTACCAGAGTCTGGGCCCCTGCATAATTTATTCATTACCTGTACTGCAGCATTCAGTCTATTCTATAAATATCTTTCTAATTTGAATTACGATAATGTGCTCTGCTTGTTAGATATGGTATAATGCAGTTTGTACTCACTTTAAGTCTCACTAAGTCAGAAAGCATCTCTGCATTCCAGATAGAGCTAAAAATATTCACCCATTAAAATAGTAATCATCATTAAAATTAGCTCACTGATTTTGCTGATTAATTTTTCAGTAACAAGGATGCTTTCTAAAAAGCTTCAATTAAGCATTTTCTGACAAATCTAGATTTTTAAAAGGTAAAGTATAAGAAGAAAGAATAAAGGAAATAGAAATTTTAAATCTACTATAATTTTAAAAGTACTTTTTTGTTACTTGGGGACAAAACTAATAAAACGGATGGGGTGCAGGACAGAATTCCTTTTATCTTCACATCTCAGCTCTGATTCCCACACCTGAGAAAGGGTGACTATTTTTGTCTGCATTGGGAAAGAACAATCCATCAGGCTTAAGTATTCAAGTGATGAGAGCCATTTTTGTGAAATTTAAATTTTATTTGCATGTGTGCTATTTTCATATACAACAGGAGTGGTTCAAGTTCAGAACAGGGTTGAAATCAACAGTATCAAGAAGCAATTTTAAATGCACAAGATAAAATAAAGGATTGGCTTATATGCTAGCTACAGGTGCAATTATTTTGTCTTTGGCATCTTTATTTTCCTTGGGGTTAAAGACTTACGCATGCTAAAATACGGTTATAATCAACCCTACTGAAAATTACGAGACAGGAAATTAGTTATTTTCATTTCAATACTCTAAGAAAATCAACCATTACTGTAACCTTTAAAAAGATAAGTCTCTGGTTTTTAAATACATAAATGTTTGAAATGAAAAAATTAATTATAAGACAGAAACTCAAAAAGCACATATAGAGGAACAGAAAAAGAGCAACAGAAATGTGTAAGTTTCAAGTTTTGAATTTAAAGTAATGCCTGTATATAATGTAGTACTAATTGAAGCAACTAAATCGTCCTTAGCTGTGAATATTTGGTATGATTTCTAATGGGTCTTTATCAAAACATACTAGTGATACTCAGTTTGTCATGGGTGGCCATTTTATAGTAACTGTCATGGAAATGCCTCCTGATCTTTCTCCAGCAACGGAGAAACACAGAGGTTCATTTTAAAAGCACCTGGTACCTGGCAAGCAGAAATCGCTGCATCTAACGGAAGGCTATTCAATTTTCATGAAAACCAATGTGCACCCTGGTATGCACACACAGCTCTTTTTAGAGAATGCTGCTAATGCATGCTTGTTTTCTTTATTGCCCAATATTAAGCTGCAATGGAATTCAGCCTGCATTAATAACATAATTTAACTTGATCTTTTAGAGAGCTTTAGTGAGCTATTTTCTACAATTCTTAGAGAAAATGTCATTTGAGTCTGATTACATAATCTGTTGGACATTTGTATTGCAAGTAGTATAAAAATAAAACATTCATGAAAGGTCATTTACGTACTCTGTAACAGAATGCCCAATATGTTGAGTAGCCAAGAAAAGAGATTTGTCCTATTTGTTTTCTGTAACTTGAAATATAAAACTGGCTAGGTATAAGGTGAAATTCTTGAGTAACTGGTGTATTAAATAATCTATTTTTGTGTATGTATTTATGTGGTAGATGATAAAATTTATATACATAGATATATACATTTAATATATCTCCATTGTCATATATTTTCAAATTTTGATTTGTAACAAAATTAAGAATATTAAAAGATCGATGTCTTTTATTTTGAGTGTGTGATTTTCTTTGCCTTTTTCTTCTTGAAAACTATCTTCTCTTTAGTAACCAAAATTATTTTCATATAAAATATGAATATCTCAGGGCCTCCAGAGGCCTGACCTCACGCTTAGAACTTAACTTCAAATTACTACAAAGAAACATCTGAAGTAATTGACTTACAAAGACAAAAGTTTTATTTGGCTTATGCTTCTGGAGGTTCCAATCCAGAGCATCAACTCAGGCAATGTCAGTACAGGCCAAGGCTTTGCATGGTGCCCAGGTGTAAAGCACGGCACGGGCACCTGCAAACCAGACACATGGGGGCCAGGAAGTAGAGGATGAGGACGGGCGCACACAGTGTGCACACTTCCTGCTCCTAGGCTCCGCCTGCTGAAGGTTCACAGCACCTTCCAGTAACCCCACCCTGACACATGGACCTCAGGAGGATACTACTGGATCTAAGCAGTGCAGAGCCAAAGCTACAGCCCTGGTCATGGCCTGACAGCTAAGCCCAACCTGGGCAGCACTGGCCTCCTGCACCCTGGGGCACGGGTGCCCTCTGTTTCTTCTGCCTGAGTTGCACCCTTGCTGGAGCTCTGCTGACCAGCTGTTTTCACACCTGCTGGTGCTCTGCTTGGACCTCCACGGGCCCCTCCAAGGTCCCATGGCCCTGGCCTAGAGGATGGTCGTTACTTTTCCTGGCCAGCACCACAGACTAGCTCAGGGGATGGTCTCAGGCCACTTGTCCCTGAGGCTCACACAACAGGAGGTGCTTGAGATGGAGGGCAGCTGATGACTACAGTTGGGCACTTGGAACCCCTGCCTTTCCTTCCCACCATGGAATGGACCTGGGCAAGGTCACTTAAGATCCCCCTATGAAAAAGGCTTAAGGACCCTGACCCAGAGCTTGTCCCTGCCCTCTTATTTCCTCCTGGCCAAACCTTCTAGGCTTCTCCAGGAGGCAATTCTTTAATACTTTGTGCATGATTTCTTATTTCAGGATACACCTCAGGGGATTCTATGTTAAGAAAAGTGGAAACTCCAATATCATCTCCTTCCTCCTCACCACACAGACTGCACTTTCTGGAAGCCAGCATTTGGGTCATGAGTCCAGGGTTAGGGATCCAGGGGTTAGAGTCCTTGGGGTTGTGCGGAGCCTCCAACCTGAGCTGTGCATTTCTGTCATCTTATTTTGTTTATTTTGTAACACTTATTGCTCTCTAAAATTATATATTCTTTAAACTGAATATTGTGTTACAGTTTCCACGAAAACAGAGTTTTTGTCTGGCCGCTTTGCCATCTGATCTTCGAAGCCTGTGACACCTCACACAAGGACAGCTTCTGAACCACTGCTAGACGGATGAACGGGTGGATGGATGGATGAAGGATGGGTGCGTGGATGGATGTCTGCAAGGGGAGGAAGGGCGTGCCGCTCTCTACCTGAGTGCTCCTGCACCACTGACGTCCCTGTCTGTCAGCCCTTCAGCCTCTAATGGTTCTGGGGTCAGAACAGGGCTGCCCAGGTATGCAGGGTTCAGTGGGTGGAAACCAGGAGCCTAAAAGCCTTTCCTGGATGCCCAGAGTAATTGCTATGCAAGAACCATACATTATTAAGTGTGTGCACTCTTCGGCCCAAGGAGATTTATTGCCCCTGGGCAGAGCTGCTGAAAGCAGAAGCACCTTCCTGGTAGCTTCTGAAGAGCTCAGATGTTTGCCAGAGGGAGTGGCAAGGGGTGAGGGTGTTCCTCATTCCGGTCATTAGGCACCAGGATGGCTGTTTTCTACATTAATTCTGGAGAGGAGAACAGAACTGCATGGGACAAATTTCTCATGACTTTTCACCCACTGGAAAAGGTCTGTGATGCAATGTGTAGAAGAAGGAGTGTCACATTCGATGTTTTAAAATGCAATACCTGGAAACACACTGGTCTTGTTGATTTAATAGCTCAGTAAGTATTCATTGAGTCCTTCTCATTCACTAAACATGAGTCTGAGTATTAGGGATATAAAAGGACTATAGTAGGCATTTTCTTTTCTTTTCTTTTTGCTTTCCTTCAGTTTATATTTGACTTGGCGTGGCTGAGGGAAACAGAAGCAGATTCTTGTTTGCAAGTTGGTGAAAATGATGGTGATGGGAGTGTTTGTGTGGAGATCCTGGTGGTGGTAACAGAGGCTTTTGAGCAGATGCATAAGCAGAGTGAAGGAGAAATCACTGCAACCATCTTCCAAAACCGTGTTTCACACACAGGGAAGTAAGCGCAACGCTCCTGAGGCTACGGTGAAGGTGAAGAGAGTAAGAGACACTTCAGTGGTGTCAAATCCAATGTTCATTAGAGCATTACAAGTACCTTCCCTTAGGCCCTGCAAAACAAAGGCCTCTCTCTCCCTCTCCCTCCTCCTCCTCCCTCCCCCGTCTTTCTCTGCCCTCTCTCTCCCTCTCCCTCTCTCTATCTCTCTCTCTCTCTCTTTCTCTCTCTCTCTCTCTCTCTCTCTCTCTCTCTCTCTCTCTCTCT
>NW_022900949.1:16868470-16884046 GCF_012274545.1 Fukomys damarensis | reverse complement strand
TCTCTCTCTCTCTCTCTCTCTCTCTCTCTCTCTCTCTCTCTCTCTCTCTCTCTCTCTCTCTCTCTCTCTCCCTATGATTGCTTTTTTGGAGTGGAACTGTGAGATCTGCATTGCACTCATATCCCGTAGTAGAGTAATCATCTAAGCTAAGTCATGCTATTCTCGTAGGAGCTGTCAGTACATTACAGACTTATCTGGGGAATTCCACAGTGCCGTGCTGTAGAGAATGACACAAAGTAGACTCTGGGCATGATCCTTCTTAACAAAACCTAGTAGGGCAATAGAGACAAATTTGTTCCCGCCCTATAGCAAAATCAGACCATAATTATTTATCTTCAAAAAGTATTTATCATATAACAATAGGATTCTATGCAAGAGCGCTGCCGATAATTATTCTCCATGGAGCAGGTGAAACTCAGATTGCTATTTTAAGGGGAAGTTGTACCGCATGTGCCCGCATTCTTTGCCTCCCTTCATGAATATCTTTAGATTTTAATTTATAGAGGATATGTAACATATTAGCATATAATAACCTATCTTTCTCCAGTTGCAAATATTTATTTAGTATTTATATTATGTGTTTGTTGAACTCATCTTTACTTTGCTGCATAAAAAATCCGAGATCATGAATGTGTACAGAGAAAGGCCCCTTTTGGCTCACACGTTGGAGGATTCCAACCCACATCCAGCTGACCCTACTGCTCCCGGTCCGAGGCAGGGCCCTTTTCATGGTGGGAGTGTGGGAAGCAGAGGGTCTCATTTCATCACAGCCAGGAAACAATGCAGGGAAAGAGGAAGAGGCTGGCCTTCCACACTTTCCTTTGGAAACATGGCCACGGTGACCCCAAGGCTCCGGAAAGCCTTCATCTCCTAAACTTTGAGAGGATGGAAAGCTCGGGTTACCAAGGCAGAAGCCAAGTCTTCACGTGTGGGCCTTTGGGGGTGTTTCGGATCCTGCCACTCGGCATGTGTACATCAGGGCAGGAATAAGTGTGTTCATGTGAATGTTCATGCACAAGTGTGTGCCTGTGTGCATATGTGTTGCATCTGTGTGTGTCCATTCCTACTGTGCAATCCAAACATCCTGCTCTTTACATCTGTATCTGAAGCTTACGTCCTACAGGGATGAATCAACCTTCCTGAGAGTGCTCGGCTTGGCATCCTGCAGATGTGGCCACTCACTCCTTGTGTACGGAGAACAACAATTAGGTTGATGACAAGTCTGTGTGTTGAGTAGAAAGAGATTACTGATTAGTTTCTGGAATTGCTGCCCAGTTTTAGACAAAGGGAGCTTTGCTTTTTCTTCCTTTTTTGCTAGTGGACTGTGTCGAGTACTTGGTTGAACTAGGAGGGCTTCATAAACTTGAACATCCCTTCCTGTGGGGGCCCCTGCTAGACTCAAACCCTTGAGCTCCTGCTGCATGTTCCGCTGAGCACTGGCTGCTCTGGGCACAGGCGCCTGGGAGAGCTGGATGAGGGTGAACCGCAGCGCCATCTGGCCTCCCTGCCCACTCTTCTGTGTTGATGGCAGCAGCCCTGTGGTGAGGAGCTGTAGTTTTCACTCTGTGCTAGATGAGGTAGTGGTTCTCTGCAGCCGTGGGAGGGAATTCATGTTAAAAAAACATGAGGCAGGAAGATCTTCACAGGCCTTCTTGCAAAGAGTAAGGGTTAAAATATTTTTAATGCTGTGTGCAAATAGATGGTAAGTCTTTGCTGAAACTTATGATCTATTCTGGAAACAAATTGGAATGTTCCAATAAACTTTCACTTTTGGAGAAAGTTGTTATACCCACCAGCTTGGCTTCCTATGATTAAATATACTGTGAGAAAATTGAAAAGAAAGGGAAGGAAAGTGAGTTAAAACAACATAAAGTGATAAAGTGAGATTTTGGAAAATACGATGGAGAATAAAGATGCGGGATCCAGTGTTGTACTAGAGCTTCTGGGGAAGCCGCTGTTAGAATAAATGAGCATTTGTTTCTACCTAGTGAGGTGATAAGTTATATGTACACCACATAAAGATCATAAGCAGAGTTTAAAGGTTTCTGTTTACATCACCATGGTTTGGAGTTATGGGTCTCACACATGCTAGGAAAGCATGTCCCACTGAGCTAGCTTCCGGCCTGGCTTAGAGATGTCGACTGCAGGTTTGTAAACTGCAGGAGGGTCCAGCATTACTTATTGTATCAGGAATTTTGGAGCAATTCCAAAAGCAGGGAAGCCCAGCTTCAGATCCGTTCTGCATATATTGCGACAGAGGCTGGGTGGAGGACAGTAAGCGTCCATCCTCAGGGCTCAGTTTAAAAGGCAAACGGATTTTCAATCTGACCACAGCGCCTGGCAGCTTAACCGATGGTATCCGCCGCTCTACCCACCCACGCATTCTTCTACCTTTCCACGTTTGTCACAGCCCTTGCAGAGGGCATAGTGACTGGAACAAAAGAAGGGGACAGGAAAAGCAGAGTGGGCGGGGCCAGCCACCTTCTTGCGGAGGACACACGAGAGTGAGAAAGCTCTCTGGTAGGCCACGCCTGCTGTGTGAGCGAGATCGCTGACAGAAATGCCGGAGTTGCCTACTGAAAAGTAGCAAATTCCACTTCCGAAGTTGAATAAGAATCTGATAGACATAGACATAGAAAATTTTGTGAAACACAAATTATTGTATATGCTTTGGCTTTAAGATAACTCATATCATTTGAAACCTCAAAAACCCTACACCCAAATGCAATGATCCTAAGTCCTTAACATTAAACTCTCTCATAGGGAAAAGAGTGAGGAAGAAGGTAATTCAAAGATCAGACCAAAGATGGGCCAAAATTTAGAGGTGGTTTGATCTAATGATAGATTACATCTGTGTTCCATCGAGAATATCAAACATGAGCCATATGCCCACCTCTCAGAGTGCCAACCACAGCAAACTACCATGGATATGATATTAATAGCTCAAAACATAGTACAAACACATACCATTATTTTTTAATTGACTCATTTAGAAACCCACAGCGGTGAATACTGTAATCTCTGCATTTTAGGGGATGAGGAAGGAGGACCCCAAATACAAGTCCAGGTGGGCAATTTAGTGACACTCTGTCTCAAAAAAAAAAAAAAAGGTGAGGGCTGTAGCTCATTGTGAAGGTCTTGGGTTCAATCCCCAGTACTGCCAAAAAACTAATAAACTAGTTCAAGATCTCAATTTGTCAATTAATACCTAAAAATTCACAAACACATATTTGACTCTGGAATCACTATTGCTGACACATATATGGAAAGTTTGATATATAATTTTATATATGAAAAACTTAACTCAGGATAGTACTGTGATTATTGCAAAAAAAAAAAAAGATGTTCTATATGATGTCTTCTCTCTTAGTCTTGGGTAAATGTCATGGTAGCTGACACGAGTTTCAGGAAAAGCACTTACTCTTTCCTCATTTCAGCTGTATTTTATGAAACTCTTAGAAAAATTTTTTTTGACCGAACAAGTAACAAGCTTCTTTAAAAACTGGTACAACAATAATTTATTGTGTTATAAAATATACAATAAAGCCTTTCAAAAATTGAATTGTACTGAAGCTTGATGGTTCCCATAGTAAATAGACTACAGTACAGCTGTAGTTGATGGCTAAGTTCCACCAGTTGTTTTTAATTTTCTTTGACTTTCCTCCTGGTCTTCTTTATCCTCCCTGCAGGTTGCTTCTCCAATCCCTTCATTTTCCTGGTTTGTAGTTTGCTTTGGTCTTGTTTCTGCATATGAATCTTTCTGTAAGTTTTACCAAAAGTCCTGTGAGAAGCATTTTTCTTCTTCTTTGGCTTGAGAGCTTTTGGCACTTTCATAGATAACTTATGAAGATCGGCTAAGGCCAGGTGTGTCCTCCTCAGGACCAGATCCAAGGAAGGTCCCGTCCTCGCAACCCAATCTGTGGTGCTCTGCGACTGGATTTCTTCCGCGGCAGCTTCCCCTCCAGGGCAGTGAGGTGTAGAACATACTCCAGCCCAGCTGGGCGGGCAGATATTTGCTACTGGGGGCCTCTAAAGAAATGAGTACGAAGACCTTCTAGCCTTCCATAGTCTTCTGTTACATCAAAATCACCACCAGCAAATGTTAACATGGGTTTTGTTCCCTCGGGACGATTACTGCTCTTCATGTATTCTAGAGACACGTATTTCTCCGTACCTAAATCCATCACAAGCAGCACATGGTAGCCATACACACAACCTCTTACTAGGTTGTTGGGCAGCTCCCCATTACGGGATCCAAACATGAATAAAGAACAATCTGACTTCTTTGAAAAGAATTCCAGTGACGTCTGACCCTCTTTGCACACAGAATTCCATGTGGTTTTCGCAGTACACACACTTCTTTCCGTATTTATGCCACTGTTGCCCTTGTACATCCCTCTTTGGTCAGTATGCCATTTTTAGTATTTTCACCAAGATTAGCCTTTGTCTTCTCAAGGAATCTCTTGACCTTTTTATTTGGGGCTTATAGCTTGGTCCAAGTCGTCCATCCCTACCACAACCTCAGTCCAGCCAGTGCATGAGCACTGTACAGAGGCACAAGATTCCTAGAAATATTAAGAAAGAAATGGACAGAAAGAGGACAGAGACTACGTAATGTTTTTGTTTACTTTGTTTTGTTTTTCCTTTGTGTGTCTGTTATTTGTTTGCAGAATTCTTGTGAGTCTGACCTTAGTGATTTGGCACTAAGGGTGGTGGGTCAGGGCCCTCACCCCACTGAGGACTGTCACAGAGCCAGACCATCAGCAGCCACAAGATGTCAGCCTGTGTTCTCCCTGGGCAGGAACAGTTTTGGTGGAAGGATGACAAAGTGAAATATGGATGACAAACAGCCAGCCGAAGATTTTATAAGGGAAACTTCCAGTTGGCAAGAGCCAGTATGTATATCTAGGGGGTGTGGCTTGTCAGCTTGGTACTGGGTGTGTAGTTAGTTTTGAGAACTAATGTTAATGTTACTTTCCAGTTTTGCTGAGGTCAGGATTTCTGTTTGGTGAGAAGATCGTGAACTGACCGTGTCTTGTGCGGAGAAGAGAGGGAAGCAGTTAGACTAACCATAGACAGGCGGGCGGGCCACACATAGCCCGCTTCACATTATGTGAGAACCTTTGGTATTTATTTTGAAACATAAAAATACTTTGGGAAATAGTATAATGAAATGCTTTCTCAACTCTCCACATTTCAACATACGTGTTTCAGACTTTTTAAAGATATTAAGGTAAGTTCAGTATCTCCTCTAGAGCCTGGGAATGCCACATTCCTCCCCTATGAGATAACTGTGTCTTGAGTCGCTTCTGTTGCCCATTCATAGTCTAGGCCACCCTCATTCCTATGTAACTGCAAGTTCTTCAGAGTCATTTTGCCTATTTTAACATTTAAGTGTATGGCACTGTGCATGCCATTCTTCAAGTAATTCCTCATAAACTTTTAGGAAATATATTCTATTACACAAAATCTGTTAAACCTCTTTGTGTAGGACCACGACAGTCATTTTTCTGTTCTTCTGTTAGGCTTAGCTGACCAATGCTAATAACAATGAATATAGTAATGGAGCTTTTCTGACATTTTTAAGACTCAGCTCACCCACTGGTTTTGGCAGTCATCTCTCCAGTTTATTCACTTGAGACCAGGCTGCCACAGTCCACAGAGAGAGCCCAGGCCCCCCAGGAGAGTGTTGGGGTGTCCGGCCTCCATCCTGTGAGAACACGAATGAGGGGAGCTAGCAAAGCCACAGGCATTGGCCCCTTCACATACACAGTCTGCCAAAAATATATATGCACTTTAGGAAGAGAAAATAGCATGATGTTTTCCATGTTTAAGGGACCCTAGAGGAAGTGGAATAGTGCAGAGAACCCACCACACTGCTACCCTTAGAGAAGAAATTGAAAATGCGTGTGCAGCAGTATCAATGACCAAGGTCACCCAACAGCAGTTCCCTGTACCAATAAATGTCCAAAAGCCAATGGCCACCACTTTGAGCACCTCTTGTCATTGTAGCGGCCAAAGGTAGTGTGCATCAATCTCATAATTCTCAATAAACTTGGTATTAAAACATTTATACAATGTTTTCTTTTCCTAATATATGTGTACCTTTTTGACTAACTCTGCATGTAGCAGGGATGAGCACATATAACTCAGACTACATTCTGTCTTCCCCAGGCTAGGCAGTCCCTAGTTGCAAAATTCAGACCCTCTTAATCCCAGCACTCTAGGAGACCCAGGCAAGAGGATCCCAAATTTAAGCCCAACCTGGGCAGTTCAGCAGTTTAGCAACACCCTATCTGAAACAAAACATTTGAAAAAAAGACTGGGGATATAGGTAAGTATGAAGGCTGCAGGTTCAACCTCCAGGACCACAAAAACAAACAAACAGGCATGATTCCCCTACTTCTCTGAGCTTCGAACTTCACATCCCCTCTTCAGCTCTCTTGAGTTGGGAGCTATTTCCTTCTAGCCACTGCCTAATCCTTCAAGACTTGAAAAAGCAAACAGAAAATCCTGCTTTCATATTTCACATAAAGAATTTCTTTGTTGGCTCTCTGATATTTCTTGTTTTCTTTCTTGTATTATTCGATTTCAAGTAGGCAAAGTTTTAGTACATGCATTTTATAGGTAGGAGAGATTTTTAAAACAAATATGATGTCATCTGTTTGCCTGTTTTTCCTGTTTCCTTCCTTTCTCTCTTTCATTTGTTTGCTTGTTCTCATTGCAAAGTTAAATTTGAAGCTTCCTTAAGTCTATAAATGAGACATCCCCAGTGAGATTACCTGGTCATCGCCCTTATGGGATACTGCTGAACTGCTCCCTGAAGAGTCTACTGCCACGAGCACAGACTGAGTGTTCCTGTGACCGAAATCTCACCACTGAAGCTTTGAACAGGCAGTGAGCGAGATGCCAGACATTACCACTCTCCGTTCATCCTAGCATTCTAAGGTGTCAAAGGGCAAACCTCGGAGATCTAACATCCTCTTTATTTTGTGTTTTATGGATTTGTGACTGATACATCTTAGCATCAAGTCTCTTTCTCCACAGCTTTGATGTTAGACCTCTAGTATTGGCTTTTGGTCTTTCTTGGATGACTGGCACAATCTATTTTCTTGTTTTTTTTTTATAAAAGTAATTTTTAGACATTATTAAATATTTTTAACCTAACAAATGTGAGCAGGATGTTGGATTAATGTAGCTTCTTTTGCTTTTGTTTGTAGAAATCTTCATTTGTAGAATCTTTTGTTTTGTTTTGTTTTTTTCAGACAGGGTCTCACTATGTAGTTGAGACTGAATTGGAACTCACTCTGAAGCCCAGGTTGGTCTCCAACTCACATTGATCCTCCTGCCTCAGCCTCCCGAGTGCTGGGATTACAGGTGTGCAACACCACGTCCAGCCATTTGAGGAATTTTTGAAATGAAATCTTTGAGAGTGAGTCAGCAAAAAATTTTGTGTTCTTCTCTTATTACACACGGATGGATCTAAGTATCCAATAATGTAAGCAGAAAATCACTGCACCACAATGGGCTTATGTCGACCTAAAAGCATTCCTGGCTTTTTGTACTTATAAACTGTGAGAACTGTATCCAGGCATACTCTGATGAGGAAGAAGAAAGACATTCATTGGTAGCATTGAGGATGGTAACCTTTCAGGAAGTTCATGTGAGTGGTTAGAATTAATTAATAACATGTAAAAATTTAAATTCCTTGAGAAAAATCTTTATTGGCAAAATTGAAAGAGGGTGCTGAAGAATTTATATTATTTTCAAACAAAAAGTGATTAATTTTTAATCGAGATTTTTCAATTATGCCAGATCTAAAACATCTATTTTATTTCCTTGCTCTGATTTGTAAGTACACACAGAGACCAGCTCTATTCCATCAGCTGCGAACACTTAATTACTCATCTGGAGTAGCATTGTCTTTGAGCAAGACTCATGCTAAAAATTTCATTTCTGTTATCTACATTAATAACTACTAAACTTTAATTTAGAAGTAAACATTATATTTGGTCTTAATTATCATGGAAAATTACAGGAGAAAAAAATGGCATTCTCTCAGTTTTGCTTTGTGTTCAGATTTTACTGACAATATATTTTAACTAACACAAATACTGAAATGTTTGCATATTTAACAGTGATCTCAGTCACTATGGGGCCAGAGATGTTTCTTCAAGGATGCTTACTAGTGAAACGTAGTTTTGTTTTTCATAAAATATACTGAAAAAAGGAAAATTCTGGAGGAAAGGCATGCTTTATAATAAATTAATGATAAAAAACAAGAATATTCTTCATAGTGTTATGGTTACACTTGTGCTTGTCTGCTTAGATGGACTTTGTGCAAAGCTGTGCTGGTAAATTTTGAGCGTCAGCTTTGCACCAGTGGCATGTGCAGTGGCTTAACTGTCTGTGCAGCATTTCCAGGTGAGACGGGCACGTGAGTGGGTGGGCTACAGAGCAGCTGGCATTCCCCATGGTGGGAGGCTGTCCTCCAAGTCACGGAGGACCCAACAGAGCAAAGCAGGGGCCGGGGGCAAGTGTTCTCTCTTTCCACCTGGGGAGCTGGTCACTGGTTGGAACGGATCCCGCACTGCAGCTCTCTGAGGCACAGGCCTTCGAACTCAGAGTGGTTTGCATCGCAGTCTCTTCTGGGTCTCCAGGCTGCAGGCAGCAGCTCCTCAGCCTCCTCCACCACAGGTGCGACTCACTCAGCTGTTACAAGAAATAAACTTACTAAGATGAGATTACTAAAAATAAATGTCTTTAGGTTCTATGAATATACTTTTAATAGATTCCATTTTTATTAGTGAGAATCACTGAAAGATTGTACAAAAAATAAAAAACCTAAAGAGTGAAAAAGACCAGAAAAACAGAAATGAAAGACAGTAAATTTGTAATAAATTGCATTTTAATGAGACAATTCTGCAAATACTCTAATAGTAACAATAATAGCGATAATAGTAATTTGAATTTTCAGTTTACAGTGTCTTTTTATCCAAAGAATAAAACATTTCAACATAATGGGATAATATTCATGACAAAAGAATGGTCATAGCCATAAATGTTCGCGGCACTTAAACACTAATGAGTAGCTCTGACACTCCTCGACTTGCGAAAGCGTTTCTTCTAAGTGCTTCTCTATGGCGGGAGCATTATTGGGCACTGCAGGGAAATGAGGGCGGCAGGAAAGCTGAAATAAATTACCAAAATAGGAGTAGAATTTTTATTTGTTGATGATCAGCAACTATACTATCTGTGATGCTGGAAAGTCTTCTAAGAAACTCATTGGCACAAGAAATGCACACATTTACTGGCCAGAGGTTCTATGAGACATGGTCCAAGCTTGGAAATACATGCCGTGTTTCATGACTCCTGAGTACCTTGGCAACTTCAGAGGCTGACTGCCTCCCCTCGGCCCCTCTACTCTCGGGCTGGCCTACTGAGTTCAGACCTTCATCCTTCCCCCAAGAGACCCCAGTAACTCACTGATGACTTCCCAGTGTTTAACTTGTTTAAAACGACAGAGTGGATATTCCATGACTTAACAGCACTGGTCGCTCTGTTTTCAAGGTGAAGCTCAGTATCAATCGTGGTTCTTTCTCTAAGATTTTAGAGAATGCTGGTTAAGGTCCTGGCTGAAGCTAGTCAGATTATAGTTCTGATGCAACAGTAAGCAGCGCTGGGACCTTGAGAAGCCAACATCTTTATGTGTCAGCTGTTACCACTCATGAGAGTGAGATGAAAGTAAACTCGGCTCTGTTAACTTGCTCTGAGAATTACTAGAAACGCTAGGCTTGAGAGGCTGATGTATGAACTCAGAATCTGTTATTCCACTTGGCCTGCAGAAGCCTTTCCTGAGATGCCTTTGTAACTGGAATTTAAGGCAATTCATCGACATCAGCTGCTACACTCAGGGATAAGACTGGGGGTCATTTCTTTACTCTTCATACAGCTGAAAATGTGAGACTTGAACCCTGCCTCTGATCATGCCAGTCAAGAGCCTGTTAGCTACTGTGAGGCAGGCACCATTAGGGGTAAACTCCTACACCAGTACTCCACATGGTGATATTCTTCATTTCTGGTGTTCTCCTCAGAGGCTGCCTGTAATAAAGCTTTCTCCATTCTGTCACCTTCTGGTTGTGTTCCCTGGTATTGTGCTCACTCTAAAGGGAGCCTGATGCATTGGGTCACAAAGCCAGGTTCACAAGCTGAGGCACCCTGAGGAACTGGGCAGGCAATGGTGGTTCCACCACAACCCACTACTGTGGTTGCACTTTGTGAAGATTTCAGGGGTTCAGCTGGACTTCCTCATCATTCAGATTGAATCCCCAGGACTGTAGACCCAGAAGTGATGCCCCATATTACAACCCTTGATACTGTAGTCTTTAAGAGTTACCAAAGTCCTAACAGTTTCAGCATTGCGGAAAAGTCCAAGTCTTGAGTTTTCTCTGAGATTTAAGGCAAACTCTTAGCTGCAAGCCCCTATACAAATGAAAAGAAAGTTAAACACTTTCAACATCCTGTTGCCGTCCGCGAGCCCTCTCATGGTACAAGGTTTGGGAGCTTGGACTGGGAGGGTAAAGCACAGAATCACCAGGCAGACTCTGGGGAGGTTTCTAGAATGCTTCCGCTTTATTCAGAAAATGCACAGGCTTATATAGGGACAAACATGGGGGAGGAGCTTGGGAGGAGCATTTAACATTTGGTGATATCTTATTGGCCAGACATGGTGTGGTGATTTTTCTTGGGCAAGATGAAGGAGTCGTGGACTAGGGGTGGAGGTGTAGCCTGTTGGACGCAGCATCTACGCACTTAGACAAGTTAGCTCAGCCTTAGCAAAGTCTCCGAGTTAGCTCAGGAGACAGGAGTGTGGTGCACCTGGCCCAGCCAGGCTTGAACTTTTCCTACAACATCCAATGGAACAAGATAGACATTTCCATTACAAAAGTTACAAGCCAAGGAGTAACAAGGAATGGGAACAAAGCAAGACTGAAATCCAGCAGGGCAAATGTTAATTCCCACAGTTCCACTTCCAGCCTCCCTGATAATCTGTGGCAAATTGTGAACTTCAAAGGGCTTGGGTGTCTCCACCCCCACAGCCCAGCTCCCATGGCTTCTTTCTGGTGCCAGCTCTGCTCCCTCAGACAATCCAAGGTCCTGGCTTCTCCAAACTTGTGGGGTCTCCACTGCAACTTCAGCTTCACACTCATAGCTTCACACACTGCCGTCTCAGGGGCTCCCTGCCTGGCCTCCCAGGCCTTCTTCTGAAATCTGTGTGGAAGCCTTCCAAACCCTACAACTCCTGCATTCTACATGCACATAAAGCCAGTGCCACATGGATGCCGCCAAGGTCTGCTGCCAACTGGAGCAGTAGCCAGGCTTCCTTCTCTCTTGGCTGTGGGGGTCAAGTGCCTATGCACCAGAGTCCCAGGAACAACTTCAATAGGCCACCACCATTCTGGAACATGGTGCCCTGTGGCTCCCTTCTGAAAGCAAAGTCTTTTTACAGTCAAGTGCCTATGCACCAGAGTCCCAGGAACAACTTCAGTAGGCCACCACCATTCTGGAACATGGTGCCCTGTGGCTCCCTTCTGAAAGCAAAGTCTTTTTACTTTTGCAACTCTGCAAAGCCTGGGTCTTGCTGTTTTTTGTGAATCCCTCAGGCCATCTTTCTATTCTGTTCCTTCTCAGCAATCAAGATCCTCTCTGCTCTATCTTTGCAGTCCACAGCTTTACTGGAGCTTCTTTTCTGACCAACTCAAAATGTTGTAAATCTTTCTGCTGGACTCTTTGCTCTTGATTCTCAACATAAATCTGGCTAAAAGCCCCCAATAGTAGCCATGCCACTGCCCCAGATTTACACAGTCTTGAAATTTCTTCTGAAAGATTAATTAGTCTGCCACCCTTAATCACAGTCTCTGGACATGAGAAAAATGCAGACTAACTATCTGCCAAGCCACAACATATATCGTCTGAAGTCCAACAGCCAATGTAATCTTTCTTCCTAGCAGAAACCTCCCAAGCCTGGTCTTTACTGGCTTTCTGGTCTTCTGACTTCTGATCCAAATCTCCCGTACAGAACAGCCTCCTTCTAGCTCTGTTTCAGCCAGCGTTTCTGAATCTTTCCTAAGTCTTCGCCTTCCTGCAAGCCAGTTCCAAAGGCTCTTTTCTGTGAGCTACTTGAGGCCAGGGTCAGCCTGGATCTCTTCAGGGACTCCCACACTCTGAAATACATGGGGAATGTTCAGGAAAAGAATGCTTCTTGGCAAGATTCACCATCATTTTGGCTTTATTTGATTCCCCTCCTGAGCGTTCTCCTATGGTCTGTATTTGCCCCTCTGTTGCCTTTGAAGTTGTCTCTTCTTTCTTCCCTGTGGTTTCAGATTTCCCTTAGGGCTTCTGTCTTCACTCTGTTCCCTTTACATCCTGCCAAGTGACCTCTTCCAAGCCCAAGATGTTGGCCCTACCAGGAGTCGGTCTCTCCCTTGAACTTCCCCCAGAGCCGTCCTCCTGTGAGTGGGCCAGCCCACCACCCACACAGCATCCTCATCTTCTCTGCACTCCTTCTCTCGGAAAGGAAATGCACAGCCCCCCTTGGCCTTCAACGGTCGGCCTCAGTCGGCGCTGCTCTTCTTCCCCTCTTTTCAATAATATTTACATTTTCTCTGTTCAGACTCTGTGTGCTTCTTAACTATTGCCTTGTTCTGCTGTGTTGCTGCTTTTAGTTCAGCTTTCATCAGAGATTTCCTGAATTTCCCTTAAAGACTCAAGATGTTTCTTTTTGTCAAAAAGGTTGCCCTCTTAGATTTACTGCCCTCTTTAAATTTATTATTTCTGAAGCAGTGTGTTCTTTTTAAATTAAATTTTATCTTGTCATTGTGTACTTCAACTGTGGGTGTCTCATGCAGGGCTGAGGAGGAGACCCTGTCTTCTTGTTCTGGCCTGCTGGGCGTTTGGCCCGGACCTTGTCTGTTGCTGACTGACCCCTTGCTTGTCTTCCTGAAACTACACACACGGTTTGGGTTTGGAGAGGCTGAATGCCACCTTCCTCATTTCCTCCCCTGAAAATGCAGTTTCATCTTTCAGGAATGGGCATCTTCATCTGTCCTCACCCATTTATTCACTTGTACATTGTTGCTTCCAGGCACCGCTGCTTCTTCTGGAAGAGCCAGTGTCAGGCCAGGGCTCCTGCACCCAGTGGCCCTGGGGTGGGGGTGGGGGACAAGCTGAACTGCCTGAGGGGAAACAGGCAGCCCTGGTTTTTGGGGGGCATGTCTTGTCTGAAGGATCTGTTTCTGTTTTCTAAGTCCAGAGTGTGGAGGGACTGGTTAGTGATTTCCCTGGACAGAGAGGTGCTGGGCAGGGAGGGCAGGCACAGATCTCAAAGGTATCACTAGTAAGACTCTCGAGATGGTATTTGCATTGCCTTGAACCCCAAAGGCAGGGTCCTTCTAATCACAAGACCCTAAAGGCCCCCGCAACAGCATCCATATGTGTGCAATAATAAGAGATGGTATTTCGACATATATCTCAATGATTAACTTTGTTGCCTTTTAGTTTTCTCCTACAAATCTACAATGTTCGTATTTTCATTAGTTTCTAGGGAGGCAAGTGATTATTAAGTAGTATTTTAACATTATTAAACTCATTAAAAGTCATAGATGCACCAAATATTTCAAGTTAGATATAGAATTTAGTATAAAGAATAAGATTTCTCTAAAGTGCTATCCAAGGGGGTTTAATTAAACTTCAAAATATGAAATTTAAAAAAAGATTATCATCAGAAGTGCCAGTGAAAACAGGAGTGGTGCTAGGGTACATGTCTGGTGCGCATTTTGAAGAGCAGATAGTTCTAGTGAAAGATTGTTCAGCACTGCTAATTGAACTGAATCCACTGCTATCTGAAAGGTATGCTATGTATTTGTCCTTAGAGTGGATCTTTACTGTGCTGTGCTTTGGCTTAAAATATGACTAATGCAGTATGCAAAATTATAAAAAGAAAAAAAAACCTCTAAGGTCATCACGAAAAGGCGTGCAGATAGAAATAATTCTTTCTTTAAAAGTCCAGATTAAGCAACATTTCTTCCTGTGAGATTTAGGTTTTCATGTTTTTGGTCTGGTGAATGGCAGCCTCAGGGTAATGCATGAGAGGCACAGAAGTTGGAAATATTAATCACAGTCAAGATTTTCTCAACTTTAATGAGAGCCTTACGCATTGAGATTTTCCAAAAATGCACGTCTCCCCCCATTGCGCTTGATCCCTCTCAACTCCTTTGGAAGACGTAAGAAAACATTTCTAAGTACAGAATGTACTTTTCTTCCATGGAGTCAATTTTTCCTAATGACCATTTACATAAACCTTGGTCATTTTGAAAACAGAGAATTCCTGCAGTAACAGAAATAACTTGGGAGAGCTCTGCCCTTGACCCTATTGCACAGAGAGCGTAAGTGTTTCTGATTAGTGCATTCTGCCAGCGACCCGTAAGCCACACACCCTAGCGTGGGTGTCCGTTCATGCTCCATTCAGCATCTCATCCACTGAGCACTGATCTACGTTGGTGCATGGGCTTCAGGTGATTCGACATGTGAGTGAATTCCAGGGCTCCTTGTGTTACCGAGCAGCAGAACTGATGTTCACCAGAAAAGCATATTAACAAGAGTGAGGTTATCCACAAGAAATGCCGTATTCATGAGAAAGCAAGATAAAGAAACTAGGAAGAACTTCTAAAGGGCTGCCTGATGCTGCGTTCACACACATCCTGTATTCCCATGGCGCCATCCATGTCTGAATTCTCTGGTATTGGACGAGGGTGCAGAAATGTACCCAGGGTAACGAAATATGTCCAGCGCCTTAAATAACAGGGTCAAAGTGAACATGAATTTCCTGAAACTCTAGATAACACTTTCTGTCCTACTGTTTTTCTCTTTCCAATCAGAATTACACCCACCGCAAAAAAAATCAGCCTTTACCACTCACATTGGATTTTCTACCTTTTCTTTTCCCCAGACCCTCTTAATAAAGGCATGTAACAACGTTTAGCAAATATTTGACATCTAAACAATGCCTAATGCTTCGATGTAAATAGCTAAACATCAATCATCTTTGTATTAACATAATAAAGAGCAAGTTATTTGAGATCCTTTAATAATTTTGCCAGAGGACTTTAGTCTTTTTTTTTTTTTTATGATGAACTTGTTGCTGTGGTTCTACTATATATATTTGGCCACATTCGAAAGTCTCCTAGTTAAACTATCTGTTTATGCAGACTTAGTTCTATGTGATATCATTGCCACTAATTTCTTGTGACACTTTTGCTTTGAATATCTGTTAAACATCAAGGTCTTTTAGATGCTGTGTTTATGACCACAAAATAATGATGGGCTTTGAAATGCTAATGTCATGCATTAATTACATGTTTTCTTTTTAAAAAAATGGGGTCAGGGAAGATGCTCAATGTTGATCACAGCTGAATCCATCAGCTCTACCTGGGCCACCTTTGTCCAATAAAGCACTGTGACAATATCCTCTAATCCATGCCATGATTTCTTCCTCAGCTTTTTTTTTTTTTTTTTTTT
>NW_022900949.1:16819424-16868093 GCF_012274545.1 Fukomys damarensis | reverse complement strand
ACCGGGGATTGAACTCGGGTCCTTGCGCTTACAAGGCAGGGCACTGAACCGCTGAGCTAAATCCCCCGTCCCTCCTCTGCTTTAATTATGGGACAGGACAAGAATTTTTGCAAAGGACAGTGATATTTTCTCTAGGTAGAAAAGAAAACTTGCAGAACATGAAGTTATTTTTTCTTCTCATCTGCCAAAACTCTTGGAACTGAATTGAAGACATAATTGTAGTTTCTGATATTCTCACAAGTAAAGAAAGAATAATCCTCGTGGGTTCTTAGTTGGGAAACAAACCCTGTCACGGAGGACAGATTAGTGAGGGAAAACTAGCGGGAGCTTGTTAACATGTACCTTCCGTGTACACAGGAGAGGCGCCAGAGAATGAGTACTTCTCCAGAGATGATTTTTGATTTCTGTTTATATATAGAACAGCGGGGTTTAGAGAAGTTGTCCAGACTTCTGAGTCTTTGGGGCGTCACTTGAAGGAAGGCAGATAGTTTGTTCCTATAGACGCCCTTCATGGGTTAGATCCCAGCTGAATGTCCCGAAGTCTCCTGCGCTCAGAGGTGGGGCTTCTGGAAAGTGTGGGGTGAGGGGGTGCTGGCTGCATCAGGTGATCCCTCCCATGAGCTCACCGCTGTGCGGAGGCGGGGCTGGGAGGAGGTGAGCCCGAGCTCGCACACAGCTCCCCTTCTGGTTCTCTGCCGGCTCCGCCTCTGGCCACCATGACCTGAGCGGTTTTCCTCTGCCAGGCCCCTTCCACCATAATATTCTTCCCTGGAGCCAGCCGGCCATGGGCAAAGACCTCTGAGACCGTGATCCAAACAGATCGCTCCTGTAAGTCAGGTTTCTGTCACAGCGATGCAAAAATCACTGAAATGACTCCTCTGGTCCCACTTACAAGTTCACCAGAGTAGAAAGAGGACAGGGGCGCAATAACGTTTGTCCTGTGTCCTTCCGCGTCCTTCTGCGGTCAGATGGAAGGCAGGAAACTTTCCTGTACCTGCTTCTTCTCATTTATGTTCAGCTAAGCAGTACCTCATATTTGGGGCTGCAGATTCTGTCCCCTCTCACTCACCACATGTAGGAATCCTGCAGTTGCTTTTAGAGAATTCCTAAGCCCCGAGAAAGTCTCCCTGTGAGATATTTAGTTATTTTTCATTGTGTTTTAACTTGTCAACTAAATCCCTCTTAAAACTGGTGGAGCCCAGAACTTTCAGAAACAGACAAGTTTACAGTTCTGTGTATGTCATGAGTGGACAGGGAGTCCTGTGAGCAGGAGCACAGGACAGTGCCATGGTTAGAGGCCGCTCCTGTGGATGGCGGTGGGTTGATCAAATGGCTCCAGAGCAGTCAGAATCCTTCGTAGCTATGTAGCATGGCGCGTGTCATCAAACCCAATGCAAGAGCTGATAAAGCAAAAGGACCAGATGTTTCTACAAAATAGAAAACACTACCAGGAAAGAACTCGAAGTCCTCTCTCCTCACTTTCTCTGAGTCTACTTGAAATCGCTGATGTGGGAGGTCACACAGCCTATCACCGCATTGCCAGCTTCTCACTCTGCTGTGGGCAGCACCTTTGAACCGAGTGCTATGATACCTGCTGGTGGGTTTCCCAGGGAACACGAGGCCACTTTTGCTAAAAACACTGCTTGTTCTTTGGGGCCTTTAGAAGTCCACGGTGACTTATGTCAGATCGTAGTCTTTTGTCTGCCTTGTGACCATTAGTTGTGGCATGTTAACTTGACTGGATGAAGAAATGCCCCACAGAGTGGTAATGAGCACTTCTGGGAGTATCTGTGGATGTTTCCAGAAATGACAGGCACAGGGTCAGCACAGCGAGGAAGAAGCCCACCCGTGACGCAAGTTCTTCAGCCTTCAGAGACTCAGGCCAGCAGCTCTCCAGGAGGCTTTTGTGCCATCAGTCCCAGATTGGCACTTCATCTCTTTTTCTGTGGTTTCCAGCTGCTTGGTTGAGCAACACTGGCTCTCCAGTGTCCAGAAGGTCATCACAGTTTTTCTGGCCTCTGCACCTACAAGCTTGCCTAATCAATTCTCCTACAGAATTATATGTATATATGTATTTTTTCTATCAATCCTGTTTTTCTAGATGACTCTAACCAGTGCAGGTTGCTTTGCTGTCTTAAGCCTTGGGTCGGATTCTGCCCAGCCCTGCCTGTGGAGATGCTGACAATTTCAGGACAATCCCGTACCTGATTGCAAATCTGCTCCTGCCCTCCTTAGTGCTCGGTGAGTTTGGCCTCCAGGACAGCACTTTTGCCTCAGGTGCTCAGGATTCCAAGGAAAGGTCCCTTTTAATCACTCTCTCTATTTCAGGGATTTTGCAGGATAAATCTGTAAATCTCTCAGGGAAATAACTCCCTAGAGCTCTTGCATCATTTGTCTGTCCCTCCAGAAGGTGACTGCTCTACCTTTGTTCCTTTATAGCCCATAGTGTATTCCATTCCCTGCTTCAAAACTTCCCCCTCTTCTTTTCTGATGGGAGAGAATCTGAGAGAGATGACTACATTCTCATTGTTTGAGCTATGACAAAGAGGGTGAAAATGATTATGCTTTTCCTTGCATGTACTAGCATTTCCTTATATAGTATTCTAGCTTCAATATAACTCCTTTTCTCCAATTGTAGTGTAGATACTCCATTATAATTAGGCCACTTGTAAATCTAATAATAAAGTGTAATTATTTTCTTTTCATGTATACAAATGGTCTTTCTTTGTACATTCCCCTCCTCACTTTATTGAAAACATTCTTTTTTCTCATTATAGTTCAGAAAGCAAAAGATCCCGTGCTGAGATGACCCTGTCACTGGGGTTTGTCACGTGTAGCAGGTGAGGCATGTTTTTGAAGCCCTTCCTTCAGTAGGTCTCCTATTCTCACCATCTCATATAAATGGGGGCATCTCTCACTTCCAGGGAGCTTAGCTTGTACTCTGCTCGAATACAGTAAGTAGGAATCTATATTCTGCCCATAGATTTAGGTATTGAGTAAATCTCTTAAGATATTCTTTAAAAAACAAACAGAAATTCTGATTCCTCCTGTCCTAGACATGTCAGTCCTGCATGATCCTGCAGAGTATTCATGCTTGTCATTTGCTGCCAGATGATCTGGGATCTGACCCACTGCCAGCAAAACTTGGGGTAGCCTCTGATCTTCATCTTTTAAATTCCAGGGCAGACCAGTGGATTTTTTGTTTGTTTGTTTGTTTGTTTCAGAAATTGGATGTAGGCCGTAGAGATGAGAGGTGGTTAGCAACAGAAACTGAAGTACTAACAAACTGATTAAGTGAACTTTTGAAAGTACCACTAATCATCCTTGTTTTAAGAGATATTAATTTCCTCAATGATCACTTTTTTCTGATAGGAAATCGCTAAATGACAATATGAACTCAATTCTAAAGTATGAGCTCCCCTTTGAAATGTTTGGGACAGTTATCTTTGCAAAAATTGACAAGAAAAGCACAGAGTGTGAAAGGAACTGAAGGCTGCTCTCCCTGGAGATACATCTAAGGCACAGTCAGCTAACTAAATAATTTTCCTGTGGCATTTAATGACCGTCTACCTTGAACAGAGAGTTTCCAGGCTGTTCCACAGCTGGATTCTGAATGAGCTCAGCAATTAATTTATCTGTAGAAAAGTGCTGTCAGCTTAGTGTGTCTCTCTGAACAAAGAGAAATTGATTCTTCAGTGTCATTGTTTTCACGCTTTAAGTGGTATCACAAATAATTCATTCATAATTTCTGTGCATAGACATTTATGTTATGGTGGGTTTTTGAAATCCCTCAGCCATTTATCATCCTCTTATCAGGATTAACCAAACAAAGAACTAATCTTATACATTCTGAAGCTGACATAAAGTATAAACAGAACAAGGTGACTATGGTTTGTTAACTTGTTGCATAAAGCTTTGTCTTTGAGTGGGTGAAAGTCATTCAGCGTGGTTCATGTCTTTGATAAGCACCTTCGCATGCTGCTTTCCAAGTCCACCTTCGTGCCAGACCAGTGGCTACTCTGATCTTGGATGGTTTGCCTGCTGTGCCCTAGTCTTAGTTAACTTAGCTCAGTTTTAATGGATGCTTGTATACAATAATGCACACTTTCAAATCGTATGTGATGTGAAGGTGTTGCGGTGATGTACTGGTTTGAATTGTATCCCTGAAAAGATATGTTGACACCCTAATTCCCAAAACATTTGCAAATGTGTCACTGCAGATGCAGTCATGTTAGAATGAGGTCATTCTGGGGTAGCAAGGGTCCCTAGTGCAATAGGACCGATACCCACATAAGAAAATGAAGAGAAATAGAAATAGGGAGCAGACTATATGAAGACCGATGCAGAACTTGAAATGATGCATCCCTAAGCCAACCAGTGCCAAGGATTGCCACAAACTGCCAAACTCAGGGCAGTGACGTGGAATAGACCCTTTAACATCCACAACCAGAGCCCTCCCCTTTCGACCCTTGGATTGGAGACTTCTGGGATGTAGAATGGTGAGAGAATACATTTCTATAATTTTAAGGCATCCATTTGTGACCAGGTGTGGTGGCAATCCTAGGAAATAAAGTAGGTGGAAATGACTTTCCTACATGAAGTCAGTATGGGAAGCAATCAGCATTTCAAGAGAAGCCATTCTTGGAATCCAAGTAAGGTCACTGAATAAGTGTGTCTAGGTCTGCATTTAAGTGGTGTACTTACCATTTTGTGGGTGTGCAAACTTCTTTTACTAACAAGTGTAGAGTTTAGAAGTCCAGTTAGCTTTTCATACCTCCAAAGTTGTAAAATAGAACATAAGGCTGACAAAACAAAGAAAAAACAATCTAAAGGTAGATTAAAAATGCTTGTATGTCTTCTTTGCCTCTCTCTCTCTCTCTCTTTCTTTCTTTCTTTCTGTCTTTCTTCCTTCTTTTTATCATTTTGCTTTCAAAGAACCATGGAATAAGCTGTTCCAATTTTGAGTCATTTTACACAAGTTAAACATCAGGTGTAAAAATATGTTTTATTTTTATAGTAAACTGTTACGTTTACTGCCAGCAAAGGTTTTATTTGTATTTTAAAAATCCAGAAAGCAATTTACATTTTTGTATGTGTGTACATATGAATATGCTGGGACCCTATTCAAATGTGTAACCAGTGAACATGGGTTACAGGCTCTTAGAACAGCATGCACTAATCCCACATGGAATGTAACCATTATGTGTGCAATGTGAGCTAATAAAGGACAAAAGCCAATATAAGCCAGTGGCATAGCACTGCATGGGGACCATGTTGTGCATGTGTACTGCGTGTATGTTAGCCTTCCGTGCATGCAGGTATATTTGCATTAAATAGACATTCTTCAAAGGCAGCTGTATGTAAAGTAGAGAATAAGGAATGCTCAAGTTATGGTTTACTTTTTAAAACATCAAATGGGATTTCCTTGCTGAAAGTTCCTTGGAGAGGGGGAGCTCTGAGAGTGTACACTGTCGGATGGAATGCTGCATGTGTCCTGTAATGGATGGGTGAGTGCCGATTCTATGAAAAAGTAAATCAGTACAGATGATCATTATCAGTGGTATCCTTATAAAGTCGTTCTACGTAGGCTGCCAGGCAATTTAGTGTTGGTAGATGTTTGAAGAGAAGCACAGGCCACGTTCACTGCTTTAGTGATTTTTCCCTGTGAGTTGGAATTGAGCCTCTGGTGTCGCAAATGTAAAATGTGTGTTAGCAGGAGCAGCTCTGCAGTTGTCGGGACTGGAGCATTACAGTGCTTGAGCTAAAGAATCTGACTTTGAAAATAGGGGTCCAAAATTATAATGAGATTGCAATGGCAACTATTGGGGATGATACTATTTTGGGCTCACACTTTCTCTAAGGAACTCATTTTAACACTATGCCATTTGGCCCATTATGTTGCTCAGGCTGATGCGATAAAATGCCAAGGGCTGGGTGACTTCGAGAGCAAACACTCCTTTCCCGTAGTCCTGTGGGCCAAGAAGACAAAGATTGGGCCTAGTCGATTGTGTATCCTGGGAGGACTGTCTTTTGGATTTGTAGATGGCTAGGCTACTTTCTTTCTGCATTCTCAGATAAAGAATATTTACTTTATGTTTCTTTTTTATTCATTATTGGTACATATTAGGTATCCAAAATGATGACATTCATCATTGGAAACTGAACCTTACCCTGCACCCCCTTCAACCCCACCACCCCTCCCTAAACTGAAAGCGTAAATGAGGATCAACACTTGTAATAAATAATGTGAAATAGGAAGAAAAGGTCCAAAGGGGAAGGGGAAGTGGGCAAAGGAAAAGGAAGGAAGGGAATGGAATAAATATGAGAAAAAGAAAACAGGAAACACAATCTTTGTCTCTTCTTTTTTAATAGCTTCCTTTTCATTATGTTTTATTAGTACATGTTTACAAAACAATGGGGAATTTGTACATGCACACATTCCTTGTGGAGGATTTGTCCATGTACATAACACATCTACGCTCCTTATTTCTGTCCCGCCCTTACCTTCAGGCCTTCCTCCTGTTCGCATTTGTAAAAGCTCATTTTTTCCTTCAGTTTTTGTCTTTAAGAAATTCCCTTTTTTTCCTCCCCCATTTCCATCTCTTGTTCACCTTCCTGTTTGAAGAAGTTCTTCCTAGTTCCTGTCTGTCTTCAAGAGAAGTGCTGCCATCCTTGGACTCACGCGTCTGATGGTGTTCTACGGGATGCAGTACCACTCTTCCTTGAAGGAGGAAAACGACACATTTCAGGGTCCACGGGTCTCTCTCCAGACCATAACCGTGGTGAAATACATTGGATGCACTAGCCGGAGCCTGGCCTCACGAGCGAGGGCTCCATTCTTGGCCTTTGCACTTCCCAAGTGTCCTTCTCCTCCTCCTCATGCTAGAAAGGATTTTCAGGAGTATGAAGAAATTACAGGGCAGTGATTAATTTAACACAAGAAAGGTTACTCTCTAAATATCAGTTCTGTTTCACAACGAAGTTTGATTTTCCTAATTAGTTTGCTGTTTTCCCATCTACATTGTGTGACTTCTGGTAGAAGGTGCGGTAGAGGGATTAACAATTAGACAGCAAATTGAACTGGGAAGTATAAAATTCCCCTTCAAATCTAGGATTCTAATATCACAGTTTTCATTTCACCACTGGATTTGCTGCTGCAGCGAACCATTCACCATCACTCATTTTTCTTAAATTAATCAGATGCTGAGTGCCGAGCCCTGTTTCGCACACTGGCAAGCCGAGCTTGTGTACCTCCTGACACACAGCGCTACTGTGTTCTCCGCTGTCACCACCTTTGTCCTTTTGGCACCTTTGCCGATGTGGTCGTCTTTTGCTTGAATGTTTCCTCGGCTTCTAGGCCGCCTCTATTTCTTGGCTTTTGTTTTTCAGTTTTCTTTCTTGATTTCGTTTCATGGCTTTGATTTCTAAACACTGCAGTGACCCAGGTTTCAGTTCTTGCGCTTCGCTCTTTGGTGATCCTATCCTGTATTATGGTTTTGTGCAGCACCTATGAAAAGAATCTGCAGGATCCGTGTTTGTGTCACCAGTATTACACTAGAACCGGACTTCAGACTCAGCCATGCAGCTGTGTTCTCAGGATGTCCGTAGGTTTTGGAGACCAGTCTGAAACCTGTCTGGTACCAAATTCCTGGCACTTACTTTTAAATATGCTTCTCCGCAGGGCTTACTCAGGGGAGCTCTAAGCGTCGGGCAGTGGAGCAGGTCTCAGCATCCCCACAACTCCGGCTTCACGCAGTGCGGCGTTGTACTCATCTGCTGCGTGTCCCTGGTACTCACTTCTGCCGCCCCGGCACACTCACCGCCCTTCCCAGGATAGACGAGCATGGGTGTGGCCTGCCCTTCTGCAGTACACATCCCAGTGAGCACGAGCATCTCGTTCTGACTTTCATTTTCATCCCTGTGATTGATCAGGCTTACTGGTGAATGCCTTTTCCTGTGATTTCTCTGACATCTTCTGTGTCTTTCAGAGTTTAAGTTTAGTTTTGCTGAAATTTAAATTAACACTTTAATTTTCACGACATATGCTTTCAATCTCATAGCTAAGAAATCTTTGCTTAAAATAAGGAAAAAATTTCATTCTAAGCTTTTAAAAAATCTTTAAGTCTATTGGTACATTTTAGGTAAACGACACAGTCACATTCATCATTGGGATCTTGTACATGATGTATCTTGGTTCTTATTTTTCCCCATTCCCAGGCCTCTCCTCAGCCCCTCCACCCCTCACAGTTTACAAAGACTTTCTTCCCATGTTTTCCCTTTTCACACATTTTTTTCTTTCCCCTTTTCCCTTTCCCCCTCCCCCTTCTTTACTTTTTAGAACTCTTCTTCCTCTTCCACACTATCAATTATACATTTTGAGCCTTATTTACACTTTTAGTTTTTCACACCAGAGAACCTATTCAGTATTTCCATACGTCTGTCTTATTAATTTCAATTAAAAGTATGGCCTCAGTGTGCATTCACTTAGCTATAAATGTCTCTACTTTCCCATTCTTTATGGCTGAGTCTTACTACATTTTATAAAACAAAACAAAACAATCTTCTTTATCCAGTCACCAGTTGATGGGCCATTGGACTGTTTCCAAGTTTTAGCTATTACAAACTGTGCCACTATAAACATGGGTGAGCATATATTGCTGTGGTATGATTTTTTAAAATTCTTTTGGGAAGATACCCAGCAGAGGAATAGCTGGGTCAAACAGGACTTTTAAACCTAGTTGTCTGAGGTCTCTCCATATGATTTCCAAAGTGGTTGCACCAGTCTTCACTCCCAACAAAAATGAAGAAGGGTTCCTATCTCCTCAAAACCCCACTGGCATTTATTGGTTGATTTTTTGATAGCAGCCATTTTTCTCTGGGGTGAGGTGGAATCTCAGCATTGTTTTCATCTGCATCTTTCAAATAACCAGTGATGTTGAACATTTTTTCATATGTTTATTTGCTGCTTTTGCTTCTTTGTCTGAAAATGTCTGTTCATTTCAGATGCCCATTTTTGAATTGGGTCTTTATGTTTGGGGGTTCTGATTTTTTGAGTTCTTTACATATTCTAGATAACAGTCCTTTGTCTGAGGAGCAGCTGGTAAAAATTTTTTCTCACATTGTGTGCTGTCTCTTATCTCTGATTGTGATTTCTCTGGCCCTGCAGAAGCTTTTTAAAAAGATGAAATTCTAGTTGTTGATTCTTCATCCTAGTTCCCATGCTACTGACAATTTCTTCATGAAGTCTTTTCTTATGCCAATTCTTCAAGAGTTCTATCTAACTTATCTTCCAGTAAGTTTAGTGTTTCTGTTGTAATATTTAAACCTTTAATGCTCTTAGATTTTATTTAGTGGATGGTGAAAGATAGGGGTCTAGTTTTAATCTTTGACAAGTTGAAATCTTGTTTTACCAACACCATTTATTAAAGAGGCTATCTTTCCTCCAGTGAGGGGATTTGGATCCTTTGTCAAAGATGAGGTATCTGAGTATTTTAGGAGTTGTATCTGCATCTTCTAATCTGTTCCACTGATCTTCGGGTCTTTTTCTTTGCCAGTACCATGCTGTTTTTATCACAGTGGCTTTGTAGTATAGTTTCAAGTTGAAGATTGTGATACCCCCTGCCATGTCATGCCTAGAACTGCTTTTGCTATTCTAGGGCTCTTATGATTTTCCAAAGGAATTTTTCAATTGTTTCCTCTACTTCTGTGAAATATACTGTTGGGATTTCAATAGGGATTACATTGAATCTGTATAGCAGCTTTGGAAGTATGGCCATTTTAACTATATTGATTCTTCCTACCCATGAATAAGGGATTTCTTTCCATTTTCTTATATCCTCTTCAATCTCTTTTTTCAGAGTGTTGTAGTTCTCAATGTAAAAGTCTTTTGTTTCCTTGTTACATTGATTCCTAGATATTTCATTTTTTGAATGCTATTGTGAAAGGGATTATTTCCCTAATTTCACTCTGAGTGAGTTTGTTATTTGTGTATAAGAAGGCTATTGATTTTTGAGTGTTTACCTTGTATCCAGCTACTTTACTGAATCTTTCAATTAAGTCTAAAAGTTTTTTGGTGGAGTTTTTTGGGTCTTCTGTGGAGAGTATGGATAATGACAATTTAACTTCTTCCTTTCCTATCTTTATTGCTTTTATTTCTTTCTCTTGTCTAATTGTTGTGGCTAATGTTCCCAAAACTATATTGAACAGGAATGGTGATAGTGGACATTCTTGTCTTGTTCCTGATTTTAATGTGAAGGTTTTCAGTTTTTGACCATTTTATATAAAGTTAGCTATTGGTTTTTCATAGATAGCCTTTATCAAGTTAAGATAAAGACCATTCATTCCAATTTTCTGTAAGATTTTTTTTTTTATCATGAATGGGTGTTGAATTTTGTCTAATGCTTTTTCTGTATCTATTGAGATGATCATATATTTTTTGTCCTTGATTCTGTTGATATAACGTATTACATTTATTGATTTATTTATGTTGAATCATCCTTGCATCCCTGGAATAAATCCAATTCGATCAGGGTGTATGATCTTCTTCATGGCCCTCCATATTCTGTTTGCCTTTGTATTCTGTATCTGATTGAGGAGTTTTGCATCTATGTTCATTAGGGAAATTGGTCTGTAGGTGTCTTTCCCTGGTTTTGGAATCAAAGTAACACTTGCTTCCAGGGATGAACTTGGAAATGTGAAAATATTGCTTCTATTTCAATTTTATTGACAAGTTTAAAGAGTAGTGGCAACAGTTCTTCTCTAAATGTCTTATAGAATTAAGCAGTGAAGCTATCAGGACCTGGGCTTTTCTTTGTTAGTAAACTTTTAACTATGTTTTCAATTTTACTGATTGTAATTGGGGTGTTTAGAATTTTTATATCTTCTTTGTTGAACTTTGGTAATTCATATGTATGTAGAAATCTGTCTATTTCTTCTGAGTTCTCCATTTATTAGAATACAGGTTCTTGAAGTAAGGATTGATGATTCTCTGGATTTCTGCTGGATCTGCTGTGACTTCACCATTTCAATTCCTAATTGCATGAATTTGAGCCTTTTCTTTCCTTTTTGGCTAAGAGTTTATCAATTATTTATTCGTTAGAAAAACTAACTCTTCAATTCACTGATTTTTTTTGTATCATTCTCTTAGTTTCCATTGCACTGATTTCTTTTCTGATCTCTATAATTTCCTCCTTGTATGAGCTTTGGATTTCTCTTTCTGTTATTTTTCTAGGAGCTTAAGATTCACCATTAGGTTGTTTATTTGAGCTTGCTCTGTTTTCCTAGTGTGGGCATTCACTGCTTAGAACTTCCCATGTAACATTGCTTTTCATTGTATCCCATAGATTCCTGTATATTGTACTGGCATTGTCATTAAATTGTAAAAAATGTCAAATTTCCTCTTTAATTTCTGCTGTGACCCATTGGTTGTTCAGGAGATTGTTATTCAGTATCCATGTATTTGTGAAGTTCTTACAGTTTCTTATGCTATTGATCTCCAGTTTAATTGCACTATGGTCTGATAATATACATGGGATAACTTTGATTCCTTTGCATTTACTTAAACATGTTCTATGAGCTAGCATGTGGTCTATTTTGGAGAATGACCTGTGTGCACCCAAAAAGAATATATATTCTGATTTTGTGGGGTGGAACGTTTTGTAGATATCTATAAAGTCCATTTGTTCAAAAGTTTGGTTCAGTTCTAGTATTTTGTTATTGATATTTGTCTAGATGATTTGTGTATTTGTGACAATGGGGTATTGAGGTGCCCCACTACAATTGTATTAGTGCTTATTTGGTGTTTCATGCCCCTTAATATTTGTTTTGTATAGTTGGGGGCTTTAGTGTCTGGTGCATATACATTTATGATTGTCATCTCTTCCTGTTGGGTTCTTCCCTTTACAAGGATGCAGTGACCTTCTTTGTCTTTCTTAATTAGTTTTAATTTGTAATTTACTTTGTCTGAAAATAAGATAGCTACCCCTGCTTTTTACTGTGTTCCTGTCACATGGAGAACTGATTTCCATCCTTTTACTTTCCGTCTCAGTTTCTTTTTTCAAGTAGGTGTGTTTCTTGTATACAGCATATTGTTGGATTTTGCTTCTTAATCCATTCTGCCAGTCTATTTCTTTGATTGGTGAATTGAGGCCATTTACATTGGTGGTTATAAATGATATGTATGGACTTATCATTGTCATCTTATTTTTCTATGTTGCTTTTTTTAAAAATTTTCCTTCCTCTCCTTTTAAATTCTTGCCTATTGGATTTGCTCTGGTGCACCTCATGCTATGATACAGCCTAGAACTTTCATTTTTAAATTTACATTTAGAATAATGATACCTTTTGTATTAATCATCAACTATTTTTATTTCCTCTTTACCTTATGTAGATAGGCAGTTGACCCAACAACATTTGTTGAAGACACTTCCTCTGCTTTCTTCACTGAATTGCCTTTGTATCTTATCAAAGTTCAATTAACCATACATGCACACATCTCTTTCTGATTCTGTGTACTGTTTCATTGACCTGCAATCCTGTTTTGGTGCCCAAGCCAAAATTGTTTTGGTTAATGTATCTGTATAATAATCTTTAGTCATATGGTACATGTACCTTACTTTTCTTTGTCAAAGTTTTTTTGATGATTCTAAATCATTTGCACTTTCTTGAGCTTTTCAATCAACTTGTCATTTTCATCAAAATACAAAATAATTTTAAGAAACCTATAGAGATGTTTGTTGAGATTGTACTGAATCTCTAAATGAGTCTGGAGATACCTTACAATGAGGAGTGTTCTGATCTATGCGTACTTTAGGTAGTTTCATTTAGTTAGTTGATTTATTTCAGTAGTGTTTTGAGGATTTCAGTGTCTGGGACTTACATACTTATTGTAAAGTTTGTCTTTAAGTGTTTTGTAATTTTCACTCTACTGCAATGGAATTTTTTAAAAATTTCAATTCCTGAATATTATTCCTGGTATATAGAAGTATAACCAATCTTTTCCAAATGTATTTTATTGTGATGAGTACATGCAAGAAAATTTCCTATGTTAAACATTTTGGGAGTAGTTCTGAGAGTATGAATTACTTTGCCAGCATCACTATCACTCACCCCCAGAATTCTTTTTCAT
The DNA here is from genome assembly GCF_012274545.1 of Fukomys damarensis. Classification (NCBI taxonomy): domain Eukaryota; kingdom Metazoa; phylum Chordata; class Mammalia; order Rodentia; family Bathyergidae; genus Fukomys; species Fukomys damarensis. The sequence goes on along the minus strand of NW_022900949.1, from coordinate 16,854,967 downwards.
TTATAGAGCCAGAGCTCTGTACTCATCACATAGGAACCCCCCACTGTCCTTCCTCCCATCTCCCAATAGCTAAATAATATTCCATTTTATGGATATACCACATTATGCTAAATAATTCATCTATCCTTAGATACTTGGGTTTCTTCTGAGGTTTGGGAACAGTGAATGGTGTTAGTATGAGCCCTGGATGCACCAACATGTCTTATTCTTTTTGGTATATACAAAGAAGTAAAATTACTGGATTATTTGATAAATCCATGTTCAATATTTTAATATATCACTATACTATTTTGCATAACTAGTGGGCCATTTTACATTCCTGCAGTAGTGCACGGGGTTTCAGTTTCTCTGTATCTATACCAAGACTTGTTATTTTCTGCTTTTTTGTTTCAGTTGTCTGACTGTGTGGTCATATTGTGTGTGAAATGTGTATCTCATTCTGTTTCTTATTTGCATTTATAAGTAGTAATGTTGATTAGCTTTTCATGTGTATTGGCTCACCCACATGTGTTGTTTTTTTTTTTTTTTTTGAGAAATATCTACTAATTTCTGTTGCCTGTTTTTCTAATTCTTTCCTATTTTTAGGCACCCATAGGATTTACCTGGTTTATTTTTTTCTCTCAGGGATTATTTTCATATTACATTGATGTCCATTATTGTTAGGTTTTTAAGTTGTTTTAAACAACTAGGAAAGATTGCTTCATCTTTGCCAAAAGTGGAACTGTTCAGCTAATTTCAGATTAAATTTATTCTAAGACATTTAATTATTTGCATGCAGTCGAAGCCTGCCATTTTGATGACATTGCCCCCATTTTAAGTTTTTAAAGCATATGTTCGCTTTTGTCAGCTTGGCCTCTAATATGGAAACACAAGTGACTTGGAACTAGACTGTATTTCCGAATAAGGACATTTCCTCAGCAACTTTGTGCTGACTTGCTTCCCTAGAACTGATCTCAGAGCAGTCTCACTTGCAAAACATTGTCATTAAATGTTTTTTCCTGAGGTCAGTAGAGCCAGTTTCAGCATTATCATTAGCATAATTTGCCCAATTAATTGTGGTCGGTGTTCTAGAAGAAGATATCAGCTCTCAGCGCTGAGAGTATTTCACTAGCTTCACATTAACACAATTGGTGTAGTTTAAATTATTTCCCTTTGTTTCCGGTTTTAAACTATAACTTAAAAACAACCATTAGAACAAAAAGTAATTATGTATATTGAGCTGTGGTTTTTACTTGCCTGGAATTTTGTTTTGTATCAATTCAGATGATGATGCAGAAACTTCTTTAAAACTGTTGTAGGCTGGGGTGGGGAAGTTTATAAGCTTGTCATATGTCAGTTTTTATACTTAGGAATTTGTTAACAAATATTTACTAATCAAATGAGCCTTTACACTTATACTGACAATGAATAATTTTCCAAAAAATAACTCAAGAAAAGACTCACTATATTCTTCCCTCTCGCAAGGGAACATGGACTTATTTTGGAATGAGCTAGTGATGTGGGTAATCTCTGCTCAGGTAATCCCCCTGCGAGCACTGTTGCTGGAGATGAAGTCTGTAAGGCATCCACTGTGAGGGCTTCAGAGCTCCCCTAAAATGTGGTGTATCCGTTACTCATTTCTAAGGGAGGTTTTTTGTTTATTATAATTTTCCAGAAGGAATAAAGTAGTAAAAGCCTACACCCACGCAAATTAATAATTGCACATTTTGGCTCAGGTTGCTCTGCTAAATTGTATACTTAATAAATAATAAATGAAGAATGGAGAAGAAGTGAAGAGGCAGCACTGTCTCTCAGAAAGCGATTTCTGCAGGGAGAACTGGGTTCAGTGTTAGGCAAGTGGCTCAGAATCTAAAACACAATAACTACTGTAATTTGATTTGGGAAATAGTTCATATAATAAATATGCCCAGTGATCTTTTATTTTTTAGCAAAAGCTATGTTTGCATTCTTTTAAGTGGAATGATTTAATAGCCAACATTACACACTGTCTGATGAATCTGGAGACAACACAGTAGCCACGATATTTTTCATTTTTCAGTTATGATTCATCTTCAGTTTCTGAGAAACCACTGGCTATTTAAACATCTCATTATATTTAATTAATAGTTATAAATATGAGAATTTCAAGAAGGTAAAGGACTTTGTTTTTCCAAATGTCAGATTGGGAAGATTCAAATGAAGAACATTTAAATAAAGAACAATCCTATAAGTGACACTTTGTTGTTCTAACACTGATTACAGCTCGCAATGACGTCTGGATGTCTTGCTGACCTGGTTCAAGGCCTGGCCCTCCCTCTTTCCTGTACTCAGGCGGTCGCTGAGCTGAGCTCGGGGTCAGCCCCTCTTCAATCATTCGTACGCTGAGACCTCCACCTTCCTTCTGAAGGGTGCTGGCTGGGAGTTCTAGCATGTTGAAAATATTTCCTTCTTCTGAGAATTTCCATGATTTACAAGGAGGGAAAATCAGTACATCAGTAAAGTCCTATTCTCCCCTACAAGGTCTTAGAAAGTTCACAGCTATCAAAGTCCTTTCAACAATTTTCAACCTGGCTCGATTACAAGACTGGAAGAATTGAGATCTTCAGTTTCTATATTTTTTGTGATTTCTTATTTGTTTGAGACTTCACTGAACCGTGACTTTTTTCTTTTCTTTCATGATGGTTTTTGAGCACACTGCAGTAGAGTAATAACCCAAAATCTATTGTAACACGAATGGGATTTTAATTGCTTCCTACGGTAGCCATAGCAAGTTGCCACAAGCTGAGGTGCTTAAAACAACGAAAACCTAGTGTCTCACAATTCCATGAGCTAGAAATCCTGAGGGCCCTACTTCCTGTGCAGCCCTGGGTAGAGCCCTTCCATGCTTCTGATCTTTGGCTGGAGCCGTTATCACTGCCATCCCTGGCCTTACTGTCTCATGATTCTCTCTCTGTGTCTCTATCTTGGTCTTTCTGGAAGGGCTCTAGTCATAGTAGACCAAAGCTCACTCTAATGATCTCACTTTAATCCAATGCTACTTGAATTCAATGCTATGTTTGTTTGTTTTTGTTTTTGTTTTGTTTGTCTGTTTGTACCGGGGATCAAACTCAGGACCTTTCATTTGCGAGGCAGGCAGCAGCTCCACTGAGCTAAATCCCCAGCCTCAACAGCTGTTTTTGAGGGGTATAATTCAACCTGTATCAGTGTTCTACTCCTTCAGTGAATAAAGGGACGCATTATTCTCATTTATTATAAATGAAAATTTTTGTATCGAGTGTGGCTAAAAACCAACTAATTTGACTATGCAGACTAATTTAATGAAGGAATTTAAAAAATCCTTTTGGGCTTGTCTCTAGGGTTAGTAATATACTTCGTTGACAGTCCAGGTATACAAGGCTTCAGTGATGTGAATTTTCAGATCAATAAAGTATTCTCTGGTTGGCTGAAGTTCAAACGTGATTGTGCTTTGTCCTTGAAAGCAATATTTAGTATTCTGCTTTCACTGATACTTTTCCTAGCACATTTTCATAAGCATATCAGACTTTCTTCTCCAGGGCTGCCTTGCTCTTTCCTCTACTTCTCTTGACAGAATCCACTCAAGTTTTCTGTAGCAAATAGCACCAATATCTCCCAAGTTCACACAGGTGTATCTGAGTCACTCTTAAGTCCCTCACTTTCGTCCCTAGGTATTTGCTCAACTTTACCTGTTTATTTAAATCTCATCTGCCATCTTTCAAGCCATCTCTTCATGTCTGCACGTGCTCTCTGACTCATATCCCTAACCCTTTCTCACCTCCCACTGACTACTCCAGTCGACTCTAAAAAAATTGTCATGTTTCTCTCTAGCTAAGAGAACTCTATATGCACTGTGCATTTTGCACTAAAGACAGAAACCCATACCTGAGGTTCTGGACCAGGTTTACCCGACCTATCTGTTGCTTCTTCCCTATTTCTGACCTTGTCTTAATCTATTTGTGTTCCTATAACAAATATACTTACTACCAACTGGGTGACTTAAGCAGCCATGTATTTCCCAGATCTGAGATTGGTTAAGTCCAACGCAGCACACCTGAGGATCTGATATCTGTGAAGGCTTGTTTTTCTCTAAATTTATGGAGAGGGGGGTCTTCTGGTACCTTCATACAGCAGTGAGCAGGGAGAGGGAGCAAGTCCTCTTCCATCCTCTTCATTTTTTTTTTCCCTCCCATTATCTGGGATAGAACTCAGGACCTTGTGCTTGCAAGGCAGCCAGGCAGTAGTGGCAACACTGAGCTAAATCCCGGCTCGTTTCTTCCGTCTTCTTTAATAAGGCACCATTTCATTCACAGAAGCTCCACCCTTATGACCTAATTGCTTCTTTAAACCTGCACCCACACTCCCATCACAGACAGTGAGGGCTCAGCACTTACAAGTATTCGGCGCAATGGCCCCCTGACGCTGTTTCTCACCCCTCTCTAAAGCCCCGTGCGCCTCTGCCCTGTGTGGGCTCACCAGGAACACGCCTCTTCCCTCCCCCTGTAAACACTCCTTCTTATTCCAGACGGCATAGCCATTGCCTCTTGTGGAACACACTGCCATGCCTTCACAGGCCCTGTCCTCTCTGCTGTACACTGGTAGAGCACACCTGTTTTCTGATAAAACTTTCAGCAATTTTAAGCAAATCAATGTGTGATGTTCTTTTCGATACATTTTCACTCCCCTTAGTTCCAGGGCGACCAGGATCTGATCTGCTTCCTTTGACTCCGTCCCCAGGGCCCAATCTTTACCAGCATCTGCTGAGCGAGTGAGTATGCAGGGATGAAGACTTGGACAACGGAAATGCTTTCTAGTCTCATACGATTCCTGTAAAACTGGGTTCCTCAGGGCAGACTTCATGGCTGCAGACACTCAGGGCTGTGAGATGTAAGCTTTTCATTGTCTTTGATGGTCTGAACTTTGCGTGGGGCCAGCAGGAGAAGATGTCTGTGCTGATGGCCAGGATGGAGTAGGCTGCTTCTTCGTGGCTGAGCAGACATTGAACAACCTCTCTCTTGTCTGTGTTAGAGGAGGATGGGTCTGAGAATATTTTTAGTGTAGGTGAAAGAGTGTAGCAAAATGTCCACGTCTTACCCTCTGAAAATCAAAGTGCAAGCAATGTATTAGGCATATGAAGCAAAACCTATAACTTCCTTCTCTAACCTCTTAGAATCCAGGACACTTATCAGCTTGATGTAGGATAAAAGTTTTTATCAAAAATACTGAATGCCGCGGTGAGTAGGCTTGGTGGGTCGGTTGTCATTCCACCACCACACCGCATCTCACACGAATTACTTTCTTGGGCATTCGGAGCTGATGTGAGATAACATTGTCTCCAGTTCTGCAATCATTCCTTCCCCTCTGTGGAAGAGGTGTGTGTACCAGAAGTGGGGACATAGAGACCGACTGGTGTCCCAAGTTTCACAACTTGCCATTTTTAGTCAATAAAAGAGATTTCTTATGGCTGTTTTTATTTTGAGACAGAGTCTTGTTAAGCCACCTGGACTATCCCTGCACACACAGTCCTCCTACTTCAGCCTGCAAAGTAGCTGGAATTAAAAGCATGAGCCACCACTTACTTGCAGTATTTAATGGTTACTTCTTATGTTATGGGAAATGCAGTTAATTATTTATCCTTAATTTCATTTTTCTCAGTTGTAAATCGGGTGCAATAAGTTTTTCACGTCATAAGATCACTGTTCAGAATGCTGCTTACTCTGAGCCTGTGGTGATTATTTTTTAGCTCTTGGCATCTCTTCCCCACTGCCTGCCCCCGGGAGCAGATATAATTTGTTCTTCATTAACAGAGGTCGATTGTAGATATCTATGAGTCCTTACAGTCTGCTCTGGCCTGGCCTTAAAATGCCTAGTGATCTGTACAGTTGCTTTGCTCCTTAGCAAGTGCAGGTACAGTAAGAGGCGAGTTCTTCGTTTCTGACAGTGAAGTCAAATGCACACAGTTGTAGAGTTGTGATGATTAAGACGGTTCAAGATGTGGTAATGGGGTGTGCTGCCTACAGTGGGGGACAGAAGCTGGCCGCTGCACCACTGCCATGAAACAGAAAGTGGGTCCCATCAGCTCAGCTTGGAATTGCAAAGTTCTTATTTTACCCTGGGGGTGTCAGAAGAGTAGGTCAGGAGCATGGCTTTGTATTGCATGAAGCATTTGATAAAAAATACAAGTTCCGTCCACTGCTTACATCTGAGGATGAGTAAATGTGTCAAGTGTATCTTGCAGGAACTCTACTGTCTCTTTGGAGGGAGGGAGAAGGGGGGAGAGAGAGAGAGAGAGAGAGAGAGAGGAAGTCAGGACAGGACAGCCCGGAAAGTCGCTTCTCAACACCTTCCGCACTGCGTGATGGTGATGCTCGCCTGGGGACACAGAGGTAAAGAGGAAGTGAGAAGACACGGATATGATGCAGGGCAAAAGGTGCCTGTTCAAGACCAGTAAATTACTCAAATATTTTGAAAGCAGTTATTTAATTTAAGAGCAACCACATTAATACATTAATAAGAATTATAGTGCAAATTGTACAACATGAGGATTTAATGAGTAAGAAGGCAGAGAAAATTTAACATTGATTTGAGCCCCAGCTCCTCCGTTTGACTTTCTCTGTGGAAACTGATTGTCCTATCAGTGGAAGACAGCATCAGAAAGATCCCACCCCATGGGATGAGCGGATGCTGGTGTGTGTGCAGTCGTTCAGTTCTCACAAGCGAGGTAGCCTTTCGCGGCTCCCAGGGGACCAGATCAGAATCAGGTTGGGCCCTGCTGAGTGTCCTAAGCCAGGTGTCAGCCAGATGGGCCCTTCCTGCCAGCTCTAGGGACAGCTCCACCTCTGGTCATTTGGTGACGGGCAGAACTCGGGTCTGCTTGGCTTTGGGCTACGCTCCTGTTTCTTGGTTGGTGTCTGGTTACAGGCTGTGCTCAGCTCCCGGTGCCCGACTCACCACAACTCCTTGCACACAGCCCCCTCGACTGAGTGAGTCTCCCTGTCCCCTACACAACTGTTGCCAGCCAAGAAAGGTGTCTACCTACTGGGAGCGGGGCCATTGGAGTAGGCCAAGCCCGGTGTCCTGCACTCAGATCTCGGGCCACCTTCTTTTAGATTTTCTTCTCAACACTCTCTCTCTGGTCCTGGATTTGTGTTTGATTGACTACAATGCAGTCTTTCGAGGTAAGTGGGGGAGTCTCCAGAATTCTGCCTGCTGTGTTGTTTATTAGAGGGGTGGAAGGGAACCCTAAGATTTGGTGGAGTCTGGACAACCAGGCTGCAGAAATGACAAGCAGCCAGGAAGGGCTGGAGAGCGCTGGCGGGAATATCCATTTTCCCTCCCTACCAGTGGGGAGAGTCCCGTCACACTGCCACAGGTCCGAGTGCGGATTCACATGTCTTATGGACTGAGGTCCCCAGACATTTGTTATTCACCATATAGTAACCATCTACTGCACACATATTGAGAGAAACAGGTCCATTTCCCACGGTGCCAGGCAAATAACTGTCTAATTAATGTCTTTATTATAAACAATATTGACGTCTCCCACTGAATGAATGCAAGTAAAGTCACTTAACTTTTTTATGACATCATTATGTCACAGTGTGTATGTCATATTCTTGAGATTTAAGTGTTATTCCACCTTCATTTTGTACACGTCCTTGTTACAAACACTAGAAATGCATTCTCCGGGACACAAGTATGGTCCCCAGACCCAGAGAGCCGAGGGAAGCTCCCACTTTGTCACTGACCCCGTCAGGCACACAAGTTCCCACTCTTCCTGTCAGCTCTCCTCCTCTGCAGCCTGTTGGAATTCATGCAAAAATCAAAATGTTTATAAGATAATAATTTTAAAGTACTTTGTTTTCAGTAGTGGAGATTGAATCCAGTGCATTGGACTACGTCATCAGCCGTGTTTTAATTTTTTTAATTTTCAAACAAAGTATCACTAAGTCACAGATTGCTGAGGCATGGTTCAAACTTGAGATCCTCCTGCCTCGACCTCTCAGAGTTCCAGGATTACTGGGGTGCACAGATTAAATTATTTATTCCAATGCTTGATGCCTATCAAATAACAAATGTTACATATTTCAAGTGTTATAATCATGGGATGCCCTGGATCTCTGATGTAAACAGCAATATCGAGGGATGACTGAAGTGGAAATGCAGTAAGACAATCAGGAGTCCTGCCACAAGACTATTTTTAATCACAGCACTTTCAAAATAGCTGTTACAATTCTGGAGTTGACAGTGCTCCTGAGACAAGCTGCGGCGGGTTATGCTAATCAGTGACGTCTCAATCCAGTGAGCTATCACATCCGGCTGACAACAAGCGAGAATTAGGGTTCCACAGTATGATGCCTCCCATCTGTCATACTGCTGCTGTGATTCTCGGGAGTTTAGAAGAGAGTCACAATGCGCTCCTCATTCACTGGTGAATAGCAGGGAGGTGTTCACTGAGAAGACACAACTTGCCTTAGGAGAGGACCTGTCCTGCGCATGGTAACTCCTCCCTGTGTCTTCTGCTCTCCTATCGAGAAGGAAACAAAGACAGCTACGTCCCAGTGTGCACAGGGCAGCCCCGAAGTCCAATACCCTGAGGGCACCGGTTATGATATCACTGAGAAGGCGATTACAGTACTATTTCTTCTTCTTCCTGTGATCCACAATAATTGCTTTTCTGCGTGAATTAAAGTACTTTAATTTTTCATTAGCTTAGTCCTTCATCTTCTCACGTATGGATTGCATCTTATTTAATTGCCTCTTGTCAGATGTGTCTGATTTGTCGGCTACCCTGGGTCATTTTGTCAATCCCTTCTCCAAGTCTGTTCCACTTCAGTGTCAAACAAAATCTGCTAGTGTTGTCTCCACTGGCGGCTTCTGGTGACCAGGGACTGACACTAAGGAGGTGTACCCACCCATAAAATCCGTGTCTTCTAAGCTGTGCATCAAGCCAGGGCACACCTCTTTGCTTTTACTGGTAACCCTTCTCAAATGTCAGCCCAGCTGCCTTATCTTTTTTGAGTCTGCTTTCTTAAACCCTTAATTTGAGCTTTGTTCATTATTAATGGCTTTGCTTAAGATCACAGAATATTTTACATTAAATAAATGCACCCAGATGACCTAGAGCCAGACTCTGTTACTGGATGGGGTATGAACCAGCAGTGACTTCCAGGCTCTTATTTGTCCCAATCAATGCATTGGACAGGACAATTGATGGATATGAAAGATTACCATTTATACTAGGGCAGAAGTAGGGAAAATAAAAGAAAAGCCATATGAGTTCGTTTTTACCCATTGATCAGATAGAGACATGCTTTAATTGTGGAGTAAAGAGTGGGGGGGGATACAGAGGGAGAGCGGAGAGAGGGAGACAGAGATACACAAACTCAAGGCTGCAATACAATAGCGTGGTCAACTAATTCTCTGTACTTTTACTTAAACAACCAGATAGTTTGTCTTCACTTCTACACATCCGTCCAGCAGTGTGTTTGCGCATTTCTTCTCAAGATTATAGCTTTGCACTGCAATATAGATGGGAAATTGCCACTCTTCTGTGTTTTCACTGGAAGGCAAATGTAGAAAAGATAGCCAAAACTCCACTGGAGGTTACAGATGTTTTGAGAACATAAACAGATTTTCACAGCTTCTAAGTACTGCACGGTATTCACTAAACATCTTTTTATGTGAAATGACAGAAATTTTTCATAAGAATAATTCTCCAGTTGAAAATATAAAAACAAAAGCAATAATAATGAGAAATAGGGAAAATTCCTTATATCTGAAAATTTGTTTGCCACCACGCTATCCTTCTGGAGTTTCGGTGAGGGATTCCCTGGGTAAATCTTTAACCCCTGCAGACCCCTTTCTTTCTGTGGACCTCACTGAGAGACAGTAACATTTAGCTCTCCGGGTCAGTCACTATTCTCATATTCATTGAAAATATACAATGTTTTTCATTTAAGGTTATCACACTTAAAATTTTTAGGTTCTGCTCTTTCCTGTGAACTCTGCTAGAAAGCAAGTCTCAGAAAACTCTTTCTTAACCTAAGGAGAGTTTTGAAAAATGCAAATCTTTCCACCTCCCAATGTTGGTGGGCTGGGGATTTAGCTCAGTGTTTCTGCTGCCTTCCTCAATCTCCCAATGCCACCCACCACACAAACGCAGGATGGTACCCTTGGCTTTTTGTGTGCTAGACAACCACAGAAACATTCAGCAGTTGAGGCAGATCTGAAAGAAGGCAGTAACTATAGGGCCACACTATGCTTGCCCCTAAAAACTGGCTGTGCTCTCTAAGGATTAAAATGTTCAGCCAGCCCAGCAGTACATGGCACCTTGGCAAGTGTGGGTGGGCACAGAGGGAACAAAGGTATTTGTTACAATATGGGTTTGTGTAATACTTGTGGAAAATGAACCAAACAAAATAGGGCTGAGTGTGTGCGTAAGGTTCCTGGCAGCACAGTCCTGAGGAGTGTATCGGTCAGATCATGCCCACTGGCGGAGTGGTCCAAACACAGAGTCACGGCATTGCCACTTGTCACCTCGGCCCCTGAGTTTATGCCCAGGGTGTTGGCGCAGAAGACCATGTGTCCCTGTGACTCACTCGCAGCAGCCTGGAAGGAAGGAAATGGCTGTGGGAAAGCCAGCCAAAATATTGTCTTAATTTCTACTAAGAGCCTTAAACCTGTGTGTTTTTTTTCCCCCAAGCTTTTCAAAGAACAACATTCAAACAATAAACAGGAGGCAGGTGGCTCTTTTTTGTTTTTTGTTTTTTAAATGGATCATTGCAAGCAAGTTTTCCTTTTGTTTTTTGTTTGTGTGTGGCTTTGTTTGTTTGCTTGGCTCTGAACATGAGCATGGATAGCAAATAAAAATTGGAGGAGACACCACATTTTCATGGATATGGAAACGAAAACAGGTTAACTGTGGGAGGAGAACTTCAAGAGAGATGAGTCCAGAAGTGGAGATCACACATTTCTGGAGCTTGCCCACTGCCCCTTAAACAATCTCTCAGCCAGACTGCTAGTGGATTTTCAGGACGACAGCTATGGTTTTCCCTCATCCGGCTTTTATTCTCAAGACAATACGTATTTGGGGGGGGTCTGTCCTTTCTTCATGTACCACATTGCAAATCTTACCTGATTTGTACATTCGGCCTTCATGGCTTTCACAGTCATGCCAAGTAATGTAAATTTGGTTAATATATATCCCTGTCCTCCCATTGTTTTCAATTTAAAAATCTCACTGAGATCATAGCATACACGCATTCTAAAAGGCAGCCCACTATGGGATAACCATGAGGATAAATTTGTGTGAAATATACACACAGACAACTAGAACCACATTACCCTGTGGGAATGATTAACACCACTCTGGAAGCCCTGTGCTCCCCGCTTTGAGTCGGGGATCACAGGCTGTCTCCCAGTTCTCCTCCTGTGGACTAGATCTGCTTGCTTTTGAACTTCACATGAATGGCTTCTCGTCTATGCTCTCCTTGGAGCCTGCCTTCATTTCCTCAATAGGGTGATTACGGGGTTTGTTTGTATCGTAATCTAGATTTATTTCTTCTTATTATAAAGAATATTTCATTCTGTAAGTATAACATGGTCTGCTAATACACCGGTGGAAGCGTGTAGGAAGCTTCTTACCTCACGGCAGGCAGTAAGAGAAGAGACAGTCAGGAAGGAGCTGACCTTCTTCCTCCCACGAGGTCAAACCCCTAAAGAGCTCTACCATCTCCCAGCAAGAAGAGGAGCAAAGGACAACACCTTCAACACTTGGGCTTGAGGGAATATTCCAGATAGAGCTGCAGAACCTCCGCAGTATCATAGATCGAGTGACTTAAGCAACAGAAATGTGCTTGTATTGGTACACTGTAGATACACACAAGGACAGCATCCTGAACATGATAGATCTCGCCCTGTTTTCCCGTTCTCCTTCCCTGTCTTCAGCCCCTCTTCCCCTCATTACTTGCAAAAGCTTAAAGAATAGAAGGGAAAAAATGAAACAAATGGAAATAGAAATCTGCGGTAGCAGTTCTGGAGGTTTAAGGCTGAGATCCAGTGTGGTAGGCTTGGTTTCTCTGTGGATCTCACTCCTGGGCTTGTAGATGCCACCCTCTCCTGACCTTACATCATCCCCCTCTATCCCTCAGAGTCTTGGCCACCTCTTCTCATCAGGGCACCTGTCAGCCAGTGTCCTGCTCACTCTACTCACCCCACTTGGGCTTGATTATCTCTGTGAATAGCCTATCTCCAAAGGCAGGGTCATTCTAGGTCCTGGGAGTGAGACTCAATGTGACTTTGTGGACACAATTCAGCCTCTGATTGTGCTATCTTCTCCCCTAAATTCTTCTCTGTGGTCCAACAGTGTTGTGCTGAGACTTGGAAAGAGTTAAAGGAAAGTAAGGACAGATGCATCTCTCTAATTACAGAGCCACTTAAGCCCTTATCACAATGGGGGACCGGAAGTCCTCCTCAGATTTATGCTGGGCTCCTTAAATGGACTGCAAATTTCCACATTATCAACAAAGATGCTGACTTCTTTTGGCCAAATGGAATTTTTATGAGGGAGGAAATTGGAAATAAATAATAGATTGAAGCATCTCAACTCTTTTAAATTAACCTTTGCTACGGGGGTCAAAGTGTGGGTACTATTGGGGTGACAACCAGAAAACTATGTGGAATAAAGTGGCACATAAAGGCCCAGAGAGAAAATGTTTCCAGAACCGTTTTCTCTGAAGATGTGGAGACATGCAGGTTCCTGTACTCGAGTACTTTCTCCACACTGTGAACATTGGTTCCTCCTCTCTCATAGCCATACTAGTTTCCTGCTACAAGGTAGCATTTGAGGCAGTTAACTTACAATAAAAGAGGTTTATACAGCTCACGGTTATATATATATATATATGTATGTATGTAAATGATCATCACAAATATTCATGAAAATTTAGGAATATACCATAGCACATTGAACATTGTGCACATTCTGTTATTTATTAAAAATTTTAAAATAAAATTATGACAGGCTTTGGCTTAGGAATGAATCGATATATATAGATATATAGATATACATATCTATATAATATATATCTCTATATGTAAAAGCATATAAAAACATATGCTATCTGCTCATCAAGTTTCTTTGCTATTCTATTTTAAAATGGGGTGTTTGTTTTCTGCAGTCTTATCAAACTGTGTCACAAAATTCTAGTAGCTCAGCTTAACCTTCATTGACATAAGAACATATTTTCCTGTTTGATTTGGGAATGGTAACAGATTTTGAGGTGGAAGTGTTCTCCCTGTTGCAGTAGCCTTTTCAAACAAATCACTCCTAGCTTAAGTTTAGATTTGTTTTTATTTTGTAATGTCACACACAGACATAAATGTTAATTGCAAGTGTGAATTTATTTAACATGTGTTTATTAAGTGATTTGTATGTATCCCATGCTGTGTTAGATGAAGTGTGATAAAGTGTTGCCATTGAGTAATTTACAAAATATACCCTTGTGATTTATTTAAATAATTTATATTTTGTAATGCAAATAATATCTGATTATGTGAGAAAAAAATATTGCATTGAAGTAAAGCACTGAGTTAAAGCTTTGAAGAAGGAGTTGTTGGAATATCTAGAATGGTTAGTAATATCTTTCTGAAAAAGTCTGAACTTTTGGTTAGGCTGTAGGGAATGGTATGATTTGTTAAATAGGTGAATAAATGGGCTATCATTGAAACACGGACAGTAGTCTCAAACAGATCTGAAAACAAAACAAAATATCTTTTTTGCAAAAAAAAAAAGATATACAGTCCCCATATTCGGTACTGCATCGGTGCCTATGCACATTTGTCAGAAAGTATATTTAGCATTTGTTACACACTGAGCATTGCATGGGAATAAAAGATCAAATGGTATTTATTTTGAATGTGACTTAAAGCATTTTCTCTTTTTATGTTATTTCACTGAAGTAACTAAGATTGTAAGTACAAATTGTTGGAAAGCTTTTATTTGTGATCTGGACTTTAATAAGCATCCTAAAATATCCTAAGAAATGAGAAGATTTTAGCATGGAAGTGGAAGAGAAAAAACAAACAAGCAGAACGACAGCGAAGCTACCGAGTAAACTCCACTGATGTGAAGACCCCTTTGCGGCACGCTCTCTCCCATGGGGTGTCCTGCAGACGCCCTCTTAGGGAACAGAAGGTCACACTGCTGCCGTGTCACTTCCCTGCATGGCCTCGTTTCTGTGGAGCCTGGGTTATCTCTCTGGCGGTCGGGGTGCAGTATGTGAGGTGGGGGCAGGCGGGCCCTGCAGACCTGACTGTGACGGGATCCTGGAGCACGGGCAGACGGTTCTCCATGTGGAGAGGCTCTGCTGGAGGGCATGAGTACCAGACTGTTATTCTAGCTCCTCTGCCTCCTAGGGTTACAGTCGCTTTCATGGTAATTTTCTTCTCATTCACTCAATGGTACCTTGAAGTGGTTCCTCTTCTTTGAAATCAAAGTCCTCACCATGCACTTAGGTAACTTATCCTAACCTACTGTATCATTTTGGCATGAGAAACCCTAGTTGCCCTTTGCCGTTTGTCAAGTCAATTTTCCGGATTACTTAAAAATCGAGAAAAATATGAGGAGAAAGGATCCTCTCTTCTAAGTAAATGCAAGCTGTGTCAGGCCAGGACCACCTGATTCCTAAGGTGACTGCTACATTCTTTCTAAGCCTTGATGGCATGAACTGTTTGCTTCCACCCTGCTTCTCACAGGACACAATTCCCATGCGCAGGTGGGATGTGCATAAATCAAGCTCTGCAGGTCTCCTGTGGAATTACTCCCTTTCCAGTTTTGCCGAGGGGTTGTGATTTACAGTGAGAAAAGAATTAAAGTTGACAGAAAGAGAGGATACATTGGTCAGCTTTCTGTTCCTGGACAAAATACTTGAGAATAACAGCATAAAGGAAGAAAGGGTTATTTTCACTCACGGTTTCAGAGTGTTCAGTCCATGATCAGCTGGCTCTGTCAAAGGAGCTTTTAGGCTGTAGAGAGGCAGAATCCTCAAGGTGGAGGAGAACTGCTAACCTCACTGTAGCTGGGAAGCAAAGGGGGAGTCCAAAGGAGACGGAGAGGAAGGGTTGGGAGAACCTACATCCAGGTCACACTCCCGGGACCCACACTGCACACCTTCAAACAGCTGCGAAGCCACGAACAGATGGACCCGCCCATGAGGGTAGTTTCTTCATGAACCCATCTTCCCCCACAGCTCATCAGCCGGACTTTGGGGAGCAGCAGGGCATAATAGAACATAAATGGCAATGTTTTAGCTTTCTTTCTTGGTGTCTCTTCTGTTGTGCCTACTGATACGAGAGTCCAGAAATATTTTTAAAATTTTTAAACTAGAGAAGTTAGTTGAAATCTCCCCCTCGGCCAGTCATCTGGGTAATAATGAATACCCTCCTGCAGAGTGGAATTAGAGAACTACTGAGTAATTAGAGTGGGGTGCGGTGGGTCGGCTTTGTTTGTAGGTAGCAATGTTATGCCTTCAGAGCACATTGACATGGGCATTGTTCTTGACTTTTTAAGAATTTAGTCAGTTGTGTACGTACGTAATTATGTAGCAAATGGTGAGGTTTTGTTTCTGAGTTTCCAGGGAGGTCTGTTTATGTGTAATTTCTTCAACCATTCTTTTGGAAATGCCACTCAAGTATTTGTTTCTGAGCAGTCACGTCAGGAGTGATTAATAAAATGTATGTGGGCTCATAAATTACTCCAGATATTATTAGGCAGGGCTCCCTGCTGAAACGCCAATGCAAAGTCAAGTCATTCAGTCAAGATACAACTGCACAGTGTCTCACAGGTGTCCTAACATCAAATTAGCATGTGCAGACAAATAATTATATATCTATAATGCATAATGTCTGGTTTTATTGTTTTCTTCCAGCTATTCTTTCAAGGTAATTAATATTTCTCTATACTAAAATATGCTCATTCCCCTAGTTCATTCTCAAAGCTCAAAATAGACAGTCATCACTTTGGTGGATACAGGGCCTTGACAGGGTTTCCGTTTCTCTCTCCCTCTCTGTCTCTCTCTCTCTCTCTCTCTCTCTCTCTCTATTTAGAGGCTTTTTTGCTGTTATTGTTATCATTGCTGTTGCTGTGTGTGTGTGTGTGTGTGTGTGTGTGTGCGCTTGTGTTTTGGCACCACATTATGAGTTGCTATACTAAATTTCTCTCTTTATTTTTGAAGGCTTTCCAAAATTGCCCCATGCTAGACCAATAGAATCAGAATTAACAACCCTGCGTGTCTAAAGTCAACCCAGGGAACTGTGAGGTGCAGCCTGAGTGAGAGCCACTGGGGAGCAGGGGTGAGGCAGGAGACCCATCCAGGAGACAAAGGCACCCACTCTGACTCACTTCCCCTCCTCACTTCAAAGCCCTTGTGACTATAAGGCAGCATCAAAGGCCTTCAGAGCCCCAGGCTGTGACCCCCAGAGGCTTCCCAGCTCTGAGGACCCGCAGGGCTTTGAAGTGCTCTCTGGCTGGGAGAGGTGGTCCATTAGGAGAATCAAGGCCAGGATTCAGCAGCAAGATTTGCTTTCTGTCTCCTTTCATGGGGACTTTGAGGTGGGAAATAAGGTCCTCCTCGCTCCACTTAAACTTTGCTCTTGGTTCTGTTAAGTTTTGTTTCTTTAGATGATAAATGAGTACTTAGTGTATCCATAAAAGTTAAGAATGACATTTATTAAAATGTCATTAAAAGTTCTCTGAAGTAAAAATTTTAAAGTGTTTGATAATGTAGAAAATAAGGAAAGCTGAACTCACTGTCCATTAAATAGGATCGTGACTGCTCTTGAACATCTGGTCTCTTTACAACAGACTTTAATTCAGATATCTGTCAACAGGAAAAAGAGGAAGCATATTTGGAATTCTGCTTTCTAATCCTCCAGAGTATCAGCAGGTGGCTCTGCGAGCATGGGTAGATGTGGTTTTCCACCACAGGTCACTGCGTCCCTTTCTCTGCGCCTTCCTAGAGCACAGAATTGCAAAATTGGCTCTACCAAATTTTCATGGCGCAACCTGGTGGATTCTACACATCAGTGACTCAGAACTGTTAGAAGAGAGAGGAGCTGATCTTATAGCAGCCTTAGAAAATGTTAATTACTTTATTCACCACAGAATGACAGAAACAGTATGCAAATTTGCCGGCTAGGCTAATACTTGTATTTGTATGTAGGTCCTGTGAATTTGGGTCGCCAAAGCCATTTCCCAGCAACAGCAGGCTGCCTTTATAGTAATATACCCACAGCTAGAAATAAATCTCAGAATGTAGGATATTTCACTGGGGTATTTTGGATTAGAAATAAAGTTATAGCCCTTTAGAAAGTAAAGAATATGCTAAAATTACACGTCATGCTGGCCAGCTTCGATAGTTAAGATTTATTCTGTGAATTTACACTATAGATAAATTGTATTATATTGAAATCCATCTTTTTAAAATTACAGTTACTTAAAACTTAAAATAACTTAATTATTTTAAATACACAGTTATTTCTAGACATTTAAGCCTTCATCTATACCCAGAAGCTGTTTATTCAAAACATATTCTAAAATTCCAGGGAGGTCTGTTTATGTGTAATTTCTTCAACCATTCTTTTGGAAATGCCACTCAAGTATTTGTTTCTGAGCAGTCACGTCAGGAGTGATTAATAAAATGTATGTGGGCTCATAAATTACTCCAGATATTATTAGGCAGGGCTCCCTGCTGAAACGCCAATGCAAAGTCAAGTCATTCAGTCAAGATACAACTGCACAGTGTCTCACAGGTGTCCTAACATCAAATTAGCATGTGCAGACAAATAATTATATATCTATAATGCATAATGTCTGGTTTTATTGTTTTCTTCCAGCTATTCTTTCAAGGTTATTAATATTTCTCTATACTAAAATATGCTCATTCCCCTAGTTCATTCTCAAAGCTCAAAATAGACAGTCATCACTTTGGTGGATACAGGGACTTGACAGGGTTTCCGTTTCTCTCTCCCTCTCTGTCTCTCTGTCTCTCTCTCTCTCTCTCTCTCTCTCTCTCTATTTAGAGGCTTTTTTGCTGTTATTGTTATCATTGCTGTTGCTGTGTGTGTGTGTGTGTGTGTGTGTGTGTGCGCTTGTGTTTTGGCACCACATTATGAGTTGCTATACTAAATTTCTCTCTTTATTTTTGAAGGCTTTCCAAAATTGCCCCATGCTAGACCAATAGAATCAGAATTAACAACCCTGCGTGTCTAAAGTCAACCCAGGGAACTGTGAGGTGCAGCCTGAGTGAGAGCCACTGGGGAGCAGGGGTGAGGCAGGAGACCCATCCAGGAGACAAAGGCACCCACTCTGACTCACTTCCCCTCCTCACTTCAAAGCCCTTGTGACTATAAGGCAGCATCAAAGGCCTTCAGAGCCCCAGGCTGTGACCCCCAGAGGCTTCCCAGCTCTGAGGACCCGCAGGGCTTTGAAGTGCTCTCTGGCTGGGAGAGGTGGTCCATTAGGAGAATCAAGGCCAGGATTCAGCAGCAAGATTTGCTTTCTGTCTCCTTTCATGGGGACTTTGAGGTGGGAAATAAGGTCCTCCTCGCTCCACTTAAACTTTGCTCTTGGTTCTGTTAAGTTTTGTTTCTTTAGATGATAAATGAGTACTTAGTGTATCCATAAAAGTTAAGAATGACATTTATTAAAATGTCATTAAAAGTTCTCTGAAGTAAAAATTTTAAAGTGTTTGATAATGTAGAAAATAAGGAAAGCTGAACTCACTGTCCATTAAATAGGATCGTGACTGCTCTTGAACATCTGGTCTCTTTACAACAGACTTTAATTCAGATATCTGTCAACAGGAAAAAGAGGAAGCATATTTGGAATTCTGCTTTCTAATCCTCCAGAGTATCAGCAGGTGGCTCTGCGAGCATGGGTAGATGTGGTTTTCCACCACAGGTCACTGCGTCCCTTTCTCTGCGCCTTCCTAGAGCACAGAATTGCAAAATTGGCTCTACCAAATTTTCATGGCGCAACCTGGTGGATTCTACACATCAGTGACTCAGAACTGTTAGAAGAGAGAGGAGCTGATCTTATAGCAGCCTTAGAAAATGTTAATTACTTTATTCACCACAGAATGACAGAAACAGTATGCAAATTTGCCGGCTAGGCTAATACTTGTATTTGTATGTAGGTCCTGTGAATTTGGGTCGCCAAAGCCATTTCCCAGCAACAGCAGGCTGCCTTTATAGTAATATACCCACAGCTAGAAATAAATCTCAGAATGTAGGATATTTCACTGGGGTATTTTGGATTAGAAATAAAGTTATAGCCCTTTAGAAAGTAAAGAATATGCTAAAATTACACGTCATGCTGGCCAGCTTCGATAGTTAAGATTTATTCTGTGAATTTACACTATAGATAAATTGTATTATATTGAAATCCATCTTTTTAAAATTACAGTTACTTAAAACTTAAAATAACTTAATTATTTTAAATACACAGTTATTTCTAGACATTTAAGCCTTCATCTATACCCAGAAGCTGTTTATTCAAAACATATTCTAAAATGTATACTTTCTCAAGTCTCCGGTTGTATTGCCTAGAGATACTGTTCACCGAGAGCACAGCACAGGCTTTGGAATCAGCGAGGCTAACAGTCAGCACATGTCCAGCTCTCATGCAGCCAACGTCTTCTGCTGCACTTATATGGCACCTTGTTAACCCTGTGAGCCCGTGTGTGGGTCCCATCACCACCCCTTCCCCGTAGGCAGGGGGCCCACAACAGGAAGTGTTGTGCTGGTGAAGTTGTCCCATTGTTCACTGAGGGGCTCTGTCTCTGACCCATGCACTCTGGCCTCCTTGCCAGTGGTGGTCAGTCAGAAGGACTTGTTCTTAATGCGTCCAGAGGAGAGTGAAGTGAGGGGTTGTGCCCTCCTGTCTCATGCTCCTCTTGTGCACCAGCTGCTTTCGGGGTCACAGAACCGCACATATAGCAGGAGTTTTCTTCAACCAGAGAGGAAGTTGAGGGTGACAGGTTCCAAATGAGAAGGAAAAAAATCCACATTTTGAGTCCCTTGACTGACTGCTTTACTTACTTACCTGTATGCTTTTCACTGGGCTATCACTTTTGCACTTTCATAATGCCTTACACTATGCAAAACAGGGCCAGTTTAAGTCATTTATCTTGGGATTGCAGGAAACCAGACCATTATTGCTTCAACTAAGATGTGTGCTTTCGTAATGTGGCTGTAATGCAGTGAGCTTAGAGTTGAGGCCCGGAGCATCTTCACCCCCGACTGCCCATGGTACTTGTTTTCTTTTTGGTGAACCTCTCATCTGGATCCCGACTTATGTTAGTCACATCCTTTATTTATTTTGTGGTCTGAAAGCTACCCACAGAAGACAGCTTGTGGGCTTGTCTCCTGCACCATGCAGAACAATGTTAAATGGAACTTGGTTACTTTCAGAAGCTGATGCCCCTCATGCTCCTGGCATTTTTTTTTTAACACATTAATGTTGCCCAGACTCTGGGCATTGTCCTGTGTAGACTGCTGCAATAGCCCATGCCAAACCCTACTTGCCTTTTTGGTCAGCGGCCAATTTTCAATCTACTGTATCACGCTGATGTAGATGTTCTCTTTCTTTTACTTCCTGTCACAAAGGAGAAGCTTGAAGAGCCCAAAAATGAGACAGAAAATGACTTATCTTGCTTATTTCAATTTAGTTAATTTATGAATGTTGATATATGATATTATGAATCACTTAAATTTAGTGACACTATTTCTTTAACTTCTAAAACTGTCTAAATAAATACAAATTGAATAAATTCATAGGATCACTCAATGAGGGAAAAAGTACATGCCCATTTTGTCTTTTCATTCTATGCTGGCTATTCTTTCCATCAGCTTTTGCAGACTCATTGTATCTATGGGTCATTGTTACAGATGCATTTCATTTTTAAAATATAATTCAACCATTAGAGATAAGCTAGAACTCAAAGTGTCTGCCAGCTGACTTCCATTGACTTTGCAGTTTCTCCTAGGTTTATACAAAATTAATTAGATTAGTTTTGCTTTTTAGAGTAATATACTATTGTGCCAACCACTGCTGTCTACCAGAGCCCAATGGCAAGGAGATTGGTGGCTCATGTTGAATTTGTATTTTAGAGAAAAAATAATTTTTCATTTCCCCTCCCCAGTATAATCAAATTTTAAAAATAAATAAAGCTAAGGCAAACAAAACAAAGATGCTAGTAAAAAAGCCCCTGCATTCGTCAGTCTGCGGGCACCGTAGCAAACACCCAGATTACCTGCTTATACAAGGAAGGGGGTAAGGTCCCAGTCACGGTCACCGGGCCCTAAGGCCGGGTCCTGGGCCGCACGTGTGGGAGGTGCGCAGAGGCCAATGTTGTTCACCTCGTGGCCTGGAAGGGGCAGCTCTCTGCCCCTTACAGTTTCTGCCACTTCCTGGCAGCAGCGACCTCACAGTAGAAGGTCCAGGGGACCTCCAGGCCCCACTTCCAGCAGTTGAGTGGGCTCCGAAGGCCTGAAAATGTATAATATGAGCCACTCGACTCTGCATCACTTTACTGTCATATTTTAAAAACAAGAATACCCGTGAAAGTGAGCAGGGAGGCCGAGAAGCCACGCAGGGCTCTCCAGGAAAGTGCACGAACTTGCTTCTGGGCAGTTCTCACACTCTATGTCCCTGGAGATTAGTACCACAAGACAATTTTCCCCGAACATTTGTTAGAAAACTTTCTCATTTAAGAAGCACCAAGGATCATGTAAGGGGCACTCATGTACCCACCACCCACGTGACGCAGTTAACATTTATTATCTGCTTTATTCTGTCTATCTTATTCATTCCTCTATCCAGAGTTCAATCTTTTATAGCGGCAGCTGAAACAGATTGCATTATCCAGTTTTGTTACCCACAGACATTTGGAAGCAATGTATTTGGACAAGGAAAGACTACGATTAGGGGGTCTGCTGGATCCCAGGACATGGGCAGCCTGTAAACTTCATAAGATGTGCAGTTAGCAAATGGACAGCCCGAAGGACTGTGAATTATTATGTAGCTAAAACTTGTGTATAGAGTAATGTTACTTTCATGCAGGATGACTGCAAATTCCTGTCCAACACAGGGCAGACACTGCTTAGCGGACTGCAGTCCCACAAACCCTGGATATCGTCACAGAGCCCTCAACCTAGGAATCCAGCCAGAAGCTAGCAGCAGAGTTGAGCTTCCGGTCAGGTGAAAGTGTCTGCATCCTCAAAGGAGGAAACCCCTCCCTGTACCCCAGGAATTCCAGGAGCAGCAAGGTCAAGACAACGCCCGATTTGTGTAGATGATAAAAGTGATTTTGAATATAGCACAAAATCAGTAAGTTTGGAGTCCGTGGTTCTCAACCCAATACTCCTCTGATTTTCACAAACTCAGGTTTTCGCTTGACAACTTTGACTCCCTGAGCTTTTCCAGCAGCCTGGGTGCGACTCAGGCCGGGTGCGGGTGCTCTCTGTGGCTCTGGTCTGACACGGAGGAGCGCAGTGCAGGAGCGAGCAGTGCCGACCGGACTCGTGGGTATGCTGGGGAAGGGTGCAGAGGGGTGTGGGGCCCTGAGGACAGGAGCAGGGCAGGTGTAAACTCCCTGTGAGGCAGGGGGGTTGCAGGCCGGGGTAATTAGTAAAAGAACATGACTGTTTATATCGTTATCTCTTTTCTGAATACTGGATTTGCTGGCATAAATATAATCTGGCTTTTATCATTTTCTAAGAACCTCAGAATTCTTAGCAAAATAATGCTCTTCCCCACTTCATCTGGAATTTGCATGATTTCTTAGTCTGTTTTCCCTGGTCTCGCCGTGACGGTGGAATACTCTGCAATAAATGCTGGGACTAAGAGAGAAGACCCAGGGGTTCAATGTAATTTTTAAAGGATACTAGAAAAAGAAAAGTTACATTTTAAAGAAGTTTCCACGTGTTCACGAGGCACGGCGTTGATCTAGAAGAGTCCTGGACGTGAACTTCACAGCTCATTCACCTCGCCACACACTGGAGGTGACCTACCCTTGGTGATGCGCTGTTTGAACGAAGCGAAAATACTGCTTTTGACTCCTCTTCGTCGGAATTAACGGCATCAATTTGCCTTTCCAGACCTGCCGGTGGCACAGCACGACGGTGAGACTGGGGAGGAAAGCAGCAAGGCCCGGCGGGCAGCTGAATCCAGTGCTCCACTTGCCTCTTTGTAGTTTTGGGATAGCTGGAAATAGACGCCTTCCCTCTTCTTAGTCCAGGAGCCCCGAAATCCCCAGAAAGGGCAAACTGTCTCTCATGTGCCGTCCGAAGTCTTCCATGTCAGGTTCAGAAGCAGCCTGCGTTCCTGACTGTGCCCTCAGATACGTCCGGTGTTTCCATCCTCTTACACATGGCAAAGGTGGGGTCTTGCAGGAGGGTGACACTTGCCACAGTGGCATCATGAGGTTCTCTCCACTTCTCAGCGTGGTCTGCAGCCAGCGTGGGGAAGCGGGAGTGCAATGCAGCGCCCTGAATTACAGGGGCAACGCAGGAGCACATCCCGGAAGCTTTCTGTACCAGGCACCAGCCAAGACCGCAGAGGACAGGCCCGGGAGGACGGAGCATAAACTTGGATCCTAATGGATCCGAGAGCACTGTAAGCTCAGAGGGTAGGAAAACCTTCAAATACCTAATATATTCATGGTCTAAAATAAAAGTACACACCACTTGTTAAATTCTCTTGAGATTCTGCCACCCTTCTGGAAATATTTTAATGAAAACTTTGTCAGCTGGCCGCTGGAGAAACAATTGAAAATTGCGTGAGCCTAGAATTACATTCCGGTCTAAGGGATGTGGATCTCTTTCTCTCTCTTTCTCTCTCTCTCTCTCTCTCTCTCTCTCTCCTCTCTCCAACTCCATGTGGAGATTCTATTCCCTCCCCCAAAAGAGAAAACTTATAGGAAACTTATATCCTTGAATTATCTTGAGGGACTCTTTGTTCATCACCAAAGAAGATGGCCCCAGGGCTTGGGGTGGAGGTGGCCCAGGCCTCCCCAGCACACACGAATGGGTGGCACTTGCCTTGGGGTCCTGGCCCTGGCCCTGTATGGACCTGCGTGCTGTGCTGTGCTTCTCAAGCACTCATCCTGGCTCAGATGCTAAGCGAAGAGAGTTTGGGTTGTGCTGTAGCGTGGTGTCGGTTCTGTGGATGTTCTGGGAGTGCTCTGGCGAGCATTAGCTTGTCTAGAACTTCTAGTCACCTTGAAGCACGACTTTCTGAGACTACGCTCTGAGTTTTGTCATGGGCTCCTCCGTGAACCACGCTCTCGTTCTTTCCCTTCACTCCCTTCTCCCACCTCTCATCCTCTGCTCACCAGTTGGACATTCTCTTGTCTTAGTTTTTAACTTATAAATTTGTTTTAGTTACTAAACACTTATAAAGAGTCCAAAGTATACATGGGTCATATAGCATATTGTAATCAAGCCCGGACAGACATAATGGTTTACTGTTGGGCTGGGACAACGACTATGGCTTCATATTCTTTTAAATGTTGTATTTATTTATTCTTTTTATTTAATAGTATTTATTTATTCTGGGAATTGAATTGGGCCCCACACATGCTAAGAAATTCTCTACCACTGAGCTGCATACCCAGCTCCTGCCTCTTTGTGAAGTTCATTTCTGTGTTCTTGAGTTAAGCACCATGAAGGGGAGAAATCGGTCTTGTTTGCTTGCATTGTGTGTTGGCCCAAGGCTGACCTCCCCAGTAGGTGACACATTCCCAGCAGCTGATTTGTAAATGAATGTGTGAGGAGCATATGATCAGCTTGGTTCGACCCTCAGCTGAGGGCCCAGAGAGTGGACCACTGACTGTCTGAGGACATTGTTCATCTCCTGTGGAAGAAGCTGTTGCTTGACAGAGGAAAAACCAGGTTGAAAATAAGGGAGTGTTTTCATGAGAGAACTTGGAAGGTTCCCTGATCTTCAAACTGGAACAGTCATTGAGAACAGCTCTGCTTACTCTAAACCAATATTTATCAGTCCACTTTTTGTATTCATAATTAGACTCTTTCTTATTGAGGATTAGAAGAACTTACAAGTTTTAGGGTGCAGAAAGCTTGACTCTGCCCCAGATGAGGTTCAGATGATCTTCTGAAGGGCTGACTTTGTCTTTCTGGTTTCCCACTTCTTTTCCTAACTTCAACCCATCCTTTTCCCATTCCTCTTTCTGGCCATCGGCCACTCTAACAACCCTGTGCAGCACCCAGTTACTTAAACTTTCAATTTAGTCTACAGCAAGGAAGTCAGAAAGTCCCTTAAGACATCATACACTTAATAAAGTGAGTATCCATCTCTGTCCCCAGCTTTATGAACACTTGTAATTTTAAAGGTCTTCCCACTGACAAATATTCATTGGACTGAGGGCTGTTTGTCCCACTGCTTAGAAGGCAAAAGAGCAGGTGCTCGCTCTTCCTTCCCCCTCCCAGTGTAATATAGCATCACAGCCTCCACATGGCCTTTGATGATTGAAACTCAAGATTTTTTTGGCTAAATTTTGAAGAAGTGACACATGACCTGGAGACAATGAGAAATTATTCCTGAAGATGAGGCAGCAAAGCCAAACAGCACTGGGCACAGGCAGGGCTGAAAGGTGCTTCTAAAACAAGTTTGGCAAAATTCTGGAACTTATTAGGTTTGGAGGATGGAAACTAATGAGCACAGGATGACACTCAGTTCTCAATATTGAGAAGTGAATGGATTCGCAGTCGCACACAGACATGCACATTTCCACGTGTGCCCTCATTCAGCCGCATGACCAACAGAAAACAAAGGGGGTGTAGAAGATCATTTAAGGATAGGTTACTAAAGGGATACACAACACCCCTGCCTGTAGAGATGGAGAAAGGCGGCCTGGTCACAGACAGTTGACATGCGGCCAAGGTAGACCCGGGTGTCTGAAGGTGAGCACCTACTGAGAGCGAGGATGGCGCAAGGGCTGGGAAGGGCGAGTCCTGAGACGTGGATGGGCAAGGGTGCAAAACCCTGTGGAAAGCCAAGGAGGGGACTCAAAACGAGAAAGCAGACTTGGAAACCAAGGTAGCACCAAAGCTTCTTAGAAAGAAACTTTTCTTCATTGTAAAAAAATAGAAAATGGGAGTTAATAGAGAAGCAGGGTGCTTCAGTCTGTGCTCACTAGAGAAATAGTTGATGGAAGATATATAAATATATTAGGATTTTTCACAGCCCCACACAATGGCCACCTTCAGAGTCAGGTGTGGAAGGGCAGAAGGACTCTAGAGATCTGCCTGTGAGAGACCCAAAGGATCCAGCTGAAAGTGGCAGGCCTGCAGCTTACGGTGAGAGACTGTGTCAGGGTGAAAGAGGATCCACGCTGGAATCCGGGAGATGATCTCCAAAGTGAAGGTGAACACTGGAGCTCCTTGGGTACACAGAAGCAGCCTTCTTTCTGTTTCCCTTCTATTCCATGCAGGTGACAGACCTATTGGTTGTGCCACTCACACCCAGGTGGGTCTTCAGTGTTCAGTAAACCCCTCAGTCTTACCCAGAACTGTACTAATCCAGTTTAGTTGGGCATTTCTTACTCGAGTTGACACAGTCACTTAACCACCTCAACACAGAGAATTGAGACCTGAATGATAAATGTATGCAACTACTCTTTCCAAAAACCTGCCTCAGAAAAGGTGGTGGGGGATGGTGTGTTTACCCAAACATGCATGGTTTCAGAAATCCCACACACGATACCACTCACCTCTGCACAGGCAGTGGCCGGCTCGTTTTGTCAAAATAGGACTAAAGATTCTTATGGCGTGAGAGAAAAAAGGAGACTGAAGACGGGCCTGGCTACCGAGCTATTTTTCCACTAGCTCAGGAACTGCGGTAATATTTCAAATAACATTTTAACAGCACGTCACCACTGTAATAATCCGTCGATATCTACTTGAATGGCAATGATATATTGTTTAAATCAAATGTAACGTGTCATGGTGAAATTGTGGAGAAGTTGAAGCTCACATATTGCTAGCAGGAAAGCAAAATGCTGGGCTTGCTATGGAAAACATATTAGAAGATCCTCAAAAAGCTAAACATAGAATTACTTTGTGACCATGCGACTCCAGTCCTGGACTTATCCCCTGAGAACGGGAAAGCTAATGTTTGAGCAGAAAGTTGTACAGAAGTAATCGTAGAAGAATTATTCAAAGCGCCCCAAAGGTAAAATCAGCCCAATGCCCACTAACAGATGGACGCATCAGTCAGCTTTCCCACCCCTCGGACCTTTGTCTGGTGCTCATTCATAAGCCGAGCGGGAAGATCCTTTCATCTCAGGACGTTAGAAGTCTCAGTTCAGAGCCGACTGGCTCCCACGCAGGACGTCACAGGGGAAGGGCAGGGTGGGGCAGAGCCGCTCATTTCCGGGCACCTGGCACCAGTGAAGAGTCGGGGAGACACCCCCTTCCTTTCGGCCCTTGGCTGGTGACTCAGGCCCCCTCCAGCCCTCCTGCTCCCAGCACCCGCCAGAGGTTCAATACACAGAGAGCAGAGCACCGTAGATCGAATCCCGTCTTCCAGAGGCTCTGGATACCATCAAGGTGAGGACACGAGCTGTCATGATGAATAAACAAAATGTGTTCTATGTATTTGGCCATACAATGTGTATATCTGGCCACTGACACTTGCTACAACATGGATAAATATAGAGAACACTGCTAGGTTAATTGCATCACATGCTTTGTAACTGTATTTATACAAAACTCACACAGCAGGCAAACACACAGAGATACAACGTTGCCAGGGTCTGGATCGGGAGTCCCTGAGGCCCAGGGCTGCCAGCCTTATGCCCACCAGGCTGTGAATGTGCTTAACTGTTACACAAGTCTTCCTTTTACATAATTGCAGCAGTGAATTGCTATGTGAGTTTTATTGAAATGAAAAATCGGTTGTTTTTTAAAATCATTTTGACCAGTCTGGTTTTCAGATTACCTAAAATGCACATAATTTTTAACCTGTTTCAAAAGCTACAGATTACTAAATTATCTCAATGAGGAAAAACGCTAATTTGACCTTAAGTCTTTAGCTCTTATTTCGAAACAAGAAAATACTGGATTTGTAAAATCAGAAAAGCAAGACTGTAGAGCTTACTTTTTGGTATGGGCTCAGGTTAAAGCTTTTCTGTTAAAGAATCCATGAGGCCAGGCCCCTCTAAATGTGAATTTTCAAATAAAAAGCGACTGACTTAGTATTCAACCTGCTGCTCCGGGGCAGCTCCGCTGCGTGTTTTCCTTCCATACCATTTGCGTCTTCTGTATTTGAGTCAAAAGCTGCTGCGTCTACACAGCATGTCTGTGCGCATCCTGCGGGCAGCAGTCTCTGGGGCTCTAGAACTTCAGTAGTGCAGGATGAACACTCGCGTGCCCGCAGTCCCAGGTGTGAAATGTTTTCTGGTTTCTTGTATCTTCCAAGATCTGCTGACTACGAGTGACCGCTCCTGGAGATGGGAGCCTCTGAGCCTCACCTGAGTAAGTCCACGGCTCCGTGCAGAGCCCAGGGCCGACTCCGCCCAGCCCAGAATTTGAACGTGTGGCCAGATGAGCAGCAAACTCAGCACCCTCTCCGTTCATTTATCCAACACCGCTTCACCTAGGGTTCTTACAACACCTGTTTTCTTCTCTCATGTCTTGCTGTGCTTCCCTTGCTGTGCTACAGCCCTAGAAAGGGACAGCTTTCCAAGCAGTTTCCTGGTTCAAAAGCTGCTGCTGCTGCAGGATTTCGGTCTGGCTTTGTGTTTCCTTCCTCTGCCTCACCTAGGAGAAAGCGCCTGAGGGACCTGACCCCAGGAGTTCCTGAGCACCTCTCCTTTGGCCCTGGTTCATTTTGTCTCAGGAACTGGTGTGAGAGGCATCGCTGAAACTGCTGGAGCGGTTTGTGTTCTGACAAAGCCATCTAGCTCTGCAGCTCGGTGCCAAGGAGCATGGAGACGGGAGCGGAGCATGCAGCTGACGGAGCTGCTCACGTGGTTCAGAAGCAGCCGAGCTGTGTCTTCCCTTTTCTGTGGAAAACATTTTCCAGAGCGCTTTGGAAGAGGGTGACTCATGTCAGCGGGTATTTTTAGGAATCCGTTAACTCATATTTAGCTTAGAGATGCAAGATCCAGCTCAAGGGAAGCTCTGAGCCTGAGCCGTTACACAAGACATTTTGAATGTTGTAACAATGTTGTAACGGTACCTCGGTATCTTGGCCTGTGGATTGAGTCATCTTTAGTTAAGCAGCAGAAGAAAACAGAAAAAGCTGTTGCTACAACAGAGTGCTTGATAAAGTGTCTGGGAACTCCTAGCCAGCAATAATGTGGGATTCGTCGCTACAGGGACAGACCCATTTGTTCCAAGCTCATCTTGCAATGCTTGATTGAATTTGCAAAGTCACTTCTGGACATGTTTAGGATTCTACTAAGCATCAGCTCTGGCATTAGAGGCAGATACGGTCACCTATGGTCAAATGCCCCGTGAGGCCCCCTGCAGAAATGCCCCGTGAGGCCCCCTGCAGAAAGTGCTCACGTGTTTGCCTCTTGTATTGCAGACCTGTGGAGGAAAGGAAGTGAGAACGGCAGGTGCTGCTTACCCAAGGTGTGAAAGCAGCAGGGGACATGCCTGTCCTGGGAGGGTGGAGCTGCCACGTGTGCCTGGGGGGGGATTTGTGGAAAGGGAGTGTATGTTTGCATGCATGTGTCTGTCTGTATGTGTGTGTTTTGTATGTATGCGTCCATGTGTGTATTTTGTGTTTGTGCATCTCTCTGTATTTGTGTATATGCATGCATGTGTGTGTTTGTGCATGGGATGCTCACTGACTAAATAGCAGTTCTAGTTGAGCACAAATCATTCTACCCAGCAGCCAGAAAGTGGTGCAGAATTTTCATGCTGAGCAATGAAATCTTTGTTTTGATTGCAGGGGGAAAAAAAACAAACTATCATCCAGTGCTCTGAGAGTAATAGTCTAGCATGGTCTGGGCTTGACAGCAAGAACTTATCTTCCAGTAATAATCAGAAACCAAATAAAGCAAGTCAATGTTAAAAAAAGACAGAGAGACAGAGGGCAAGAAAGAAAACATTTCAGTGGACCCGGGTATCATGCTTCTTTCACTGTGGCTGATTTTCTCCTTCATGCCTACAGTTCCCTGCTGTCTGTGATTTACATTAGTTTTTGGTGTTGTTTCCCCTGAATGTACCAGTTCTAACAGTTCCTCTCCAGGGCACGTGAGTCTGCTGACTGATACTCTAGCTGGTTTGGCCAGGGTTTAATCCACATTCATGAACTTCAGATGTGATTCTCCTTTGAACGGGGCTGTGATTGCTCAGAGTTCTCCAGAGTACCTTTCACAACCTTCCTCCCCTGGCCATGACCATTATAGAAACAGATGGTGCCTTTCCAGTCCAGTGGGAAGCTGCAACAAACAAATTTAGAGAGTAAATTGGAAAGTTGATGTTTCCTTTTAAATAAGCAAGGGGTAGCTGATCCAGCTCAGCCAAGAAAGAAACGTAGATCTGCAATTTCACCCTAAATTCAAACCACTAAAATAATCTTTTGAAAAAGAAAGGAAGGAAGGAAGGAGAAAAATACTACACTGCACTGGAGTTGATCTGGCTTTTCACGTTTCCATCAGGGCATAAAGCAGAAATAAGGGTACTGCTGATGGTATCTTTGATCTGGCCAAGGTAAGAGAATATTAGATAATTTTGTAAAATCTTGTTACACTTCCTGATTTGTGTGTTTCCATAGAGATTCACTCTTTTTACCCAGTGGAGAACAGGTCCTCCAGCAGACAGACGAGACATCTGTTTCCAAAGAAATGCCTCGTGTTCATGGAAATGTCCCAACAGAATTCCCCGAAAATAGCATCATTGTGGACCATTAAACACCAAAGCATTCACTGACTCTGAATTCATTAGAAGAATTATCAATCCTAAACTAATATAAAACAGGGAGCCAAATAAATACCCAAAAGCATTTCTGTAAAAGCACAAGTCCTTTAGGTATAAGCTTTGTGTGTAGCATATTCTCTAATACTTAACTGAGTCTCAATAAATATTTTTGAGTCAATAAACAAATACCACTAAATCATAGTGAATCTAATAGGATGTTAGCCATAAAGTTCAATTAAGCTAACTAAATGATTTAACCTGGTGAATAGAGTTTAATGTTTTTTGTTTCCGTATGAAAATGTGTCTGCCAAGAAAATGACAATGTTACTTTAACATAATTGGTATTGAATACTTCCTGCTGACAATAAGCGGTCATTAATTTCATTTAATACCTTAAGTCACTGGCTGTACAGAATCAAAAGATCATGTTACAGAATTTGCAAAAAGGAAAGTTCTTAGCTCCTCATATATTTTTGAATGTTATGGCTACGCTTGGTCAAGTATGGGGAATGTGAGTCTGCTAAGTACGATTTTCTGCTCCCAACAGTAGTCTTCATCCAAATGTATGTATGATTAAAATTGTTAACCAGCTCTATTTCCTGTAATGTATTCCTAATAGACCAAATTCTTAAGTTTTCATCATTTTCCCCAAACTTCTAGTGATCCCTATTTTTTAATTTTAATAATTTCAATGTGATAAAAATCAAATACTGGTTTATGAATTATGGCTGAAAGAATATTAAACTGTAAATTAAAACACTGAAAACTGCTTGGATTTTATCACTAAGTTGCATTGTTGTGGAAGACTAATTTCATTTTCTCAGATTTGTTTTCTTGCAAAGGAAAATCTGGAATAAATGAATTCTGATGATTACTCCTGTTGTGCGCATCCACGATTTTGGTTGCTCAGGACTGTGGTCCACTGTGGACCCAGGCAGGACGTCACACCCTTCCTTGGCTGGCCAGCAAGGATCTCCCCGGTGCCGAGCTCCAGACGTACTCATGCACTCTCTTTTCTTTCTGGAAAAAGTGGCAGGGCTCTGCTTCCCAGGCTTCTTTGTGGTTACAAGTGGTCACGTGACACATACTTAACCGATAGTGTGTGATTCGAAGTAACACAGATCACTTTCAGGCATAAAACTCTTTCATACAAAATTCCCAGCATCTCCTTCTTTGCCACTAGGATGCACGAACAAAATCATGTGGTCTTGGAAGCACTGAGGCTGCTAGAGTCATAAATACGGGACCTGGGTCTCTGAGGACAGCGGCCTTCTGACTAGAAGCACACATCTCCTATGCCACTAGGGCACGAACAAAATCATGTGGTCTTGGAAGCTCTGAGGCTGCTAGAGTCATAAATACGGGACCTGGGTCTCTGAGGACAGCGGCCTTCTGACTAGAAGCACACATCTCCTTAGTAAGAAACAGACCTCCGTGGCTTTGGAGCAAAAGTTAGCCCCTGCTGCTTTCTTTCTTAGAGCTGTGTTCTTGTTACAGCAGCTAGCATTATCACTGCCGTGGTTTTCCCAAAGAAATGCACGGTTTACTTTTTCTGTATTTAAAAATGACTTCAGGTCTGGTATAGCTTGATGCGAGAATGTTTTTTTTTTTTTTTAGCATGGGGGAGGTCCTGGGTTTGATCCTCAGCATGACAAAAATTAATATATAAATAAAATTTAAAAATAAATAAAAATTACTTCAAACCAGCCAATAAGTAAGAAGTTAGTAGAAGAAAATAAGATAATGCTAAATTTTCAGCAGTTTTTGCCTTATTGGAGTCAATCCTTGAGCTGAAAATGTTCAGTTTACTTACTACTTCCTCTTTTTTACTTCATCATTTTCATCTTGTGAAATGTTGTGGAGCTGTCACATACACACAATATAAATTAACTCTCAACATACATTTGGGTGTCAATTTGTTCTACTAAATTTAAATCCACATATTCCTGTAGTTCATTATTCACAAAGCTGTCTTCTGGCCCATGTCTTAGAGACAGCCAGAAGCTTTGATTTATAACTCCTATTTCAATGCAGGCAAAGAAAACGAAAATCAACTCAAAAAATGGGAGGTGCTTTCTTTGCTAGAAGACTGAGATTGAGAAGCACTTAAACTATAGCTGTGCCAAGATGCCTGTTTAATTCTCAGAGCCTGATCAGGTTTCTTTCTTACAGAACATGTGATTAGAATTTCAAAACAACAAGGGCACGAGGGAGATGGATATTTTAATAATGGTGTTTTGACAGCTAAGTGTGTTTTCAGATTCTCTACCACATGGTTTTATCACAGACCATGATGAAGAAAAGAGTTTACTACAAAAGTAAAAAGATTTTTCCCTTTGTTTTACTAGATGGACTCTATTGTACATATTTCTCACTAAATCATTACTTTATAGTTTAGTCAATGAACTTCATATAAATGTCTCGGTAGAAAATGAGATTTTTGTGAGACCTTGACCATTTGAAGAGCAAGTTCTTCAAGTGTTTTCATTGAAAATGAGTGTGCATAAGAGCAGAAAACTCTGAGTGGATCCGAGGGAAGAGCTTCTGCCTCAACCCTCCCGGGGAGAGAGGCTGCTACAGCATCTGTGTTCTGGGTTAAAGAAGAAATTGTGTAGCTGCCCACAGCAGTTGAGTGGGTTAAGTACCTGACTACAGGACTGAAAGGCACCACTGGAAGAGAGAAGAACAATCTGCTGGTTCCTTGACTTTTGAGATCTGGAGTCAGCTTAGCTGTTGTCAGCTCTTCCATCTCACACAAGCCCCGTGGTTCTAACCTCCCAGAATGATATTTTGCATCTGAAATCAATTATTTTAGAGCAGATATTTACCAAACTGTCTGAAACTCTATTTGGTTGCATTATATTTCTAACCCCAAAGAGTTGACTGAATAATTCAATTAGAGAAGTATTTTATAGATTCAGATACACACTCTCATCTACTCTGCTTTTGGGTCTAAAGGAAACATGAAGTAGAAAACACTGAAGTGAGGGTCTGAGGACAACTAATTTATTTAATCATAAGAGATTTTTAACTGTTGGATTTTGTGTTAAAATAAACAAGTTTCTCTCATGGTGAATGAGTTTTGTAAGTTATTTCTCGATCAGTATAAATTAATTACCAGTAGAAAAGAACAATGTCTTAGGTAGGACAAAAGAAATAATTATAATGGAAATGGTAGTTTGGTTTAACTATACAATTTCATAAGAGTTTGGTTTGCAATTTAAAGGCATAAAGTTATTACCTGCATTTTTCTCACAGCAACTGAAAAAAATCTCCATAAACATGGTGGCTTTACACATACAAAATTTATTCTACAGTTCTGGAGACAAAAAAATTCAAAATGGGTTTCATCCAGCTAAAACCAAGGGTCAACAGTGCTGCCTTCTTTCTGGAGGGTTACAAGAGAGTCTGTTTTCACCAATAATCTCTCTTTTGGCCAAAACTTACATCAGCCTCCTCTGAGTCCCTGTTCACAGATTTGAAGTTGGGTCTCCCCTCTGTCCTTGTGCAACACAACTTGAACAAAATCTCTACTAAATCTGTTCAATGATAAAGGCCCACCTTGTAGCTGACACTGGGATCCTATCAGGCTGGTCTACCCTTGGCAGTTACTTGACATCCTCTAGCTTGGGCAGGTGTTTTCAGGGGCGAGCAGTTCTCCTTTCATTTCATGTCAGCTGGTATCCTCTGGAGATGCTTATGAGGAAAGTATCTGCCACTTCCCTTGTGGACATGTGGTTCACTACCCTGAACAGTATACACTCAAAAATGCACGTCAAATGGAGCATGCTCAGGGATGTGGCCCCTCCAATAGGTGCTTTCCTGTGTGAACACGTGTGGGGCCTCTAGTGACATTTTCTGGATATTGTTTGGCAAGGTGGTTGCTTTGCGCTTAACTACAGTGTTCACCTTTCTTGATGCATATAATAAGCCTCTTTCCTTTCTTTTTTTTTTTTTAATCTTCTGGTTGCAGTTGTTGGCTTTGCTCTCGCCATGGGGGAAACCCACTGAATTCTGTTACACTATCATGATCATTTAGCAAGGATCACCTTGTGTTACCTCTCAAGAATCATATGCCCGACACTCACCCTGCTGCGCAGTTATTACGTGTTCTCCTGCAGTCAGCATCCAGTCCAGTTTTGTCTTCTCTATGGCAAGGCTCCCTCACAGTGGTCCCCACATCCACTGCAATGGTCTTCTTGGTAAGTCTGCTTTACCGTTGCTCTCAAATGTTCCCATAATTGGTTCATTAACAGTTTCCTCATCTTTGATGGGGCTCAGGATGTGCTGCTCTGAAATGTGGCGGTGAGAAATCAGAACATGACATCTGGAGACCAGAATAAGCCACCCCAAAATACTCATTTTTGGCACAGAGGTTATTTGAGATGGCTATCTTGGAAAAGTGCAGACACCAGGGCAGCACCCCTGAAAAGTCACCTTGTCACAGGAATTTACATCTCTAAAGGAAATATCAATTGGAGGAAAATGACCTCTTTGCATGAGGAACAGGAAGGAGATGAAATCACTACGATTCCTACCCACAGAGAAGATGATTTAGCTCAGTGGCAAAAAAAAAAAAAAAAAAAAAAAAAAAA
>NW_022900949.1:16779786-16819263 GCF_012274545.1 Fukomys damarensis | reverse complement strand
AAAAAAAAAAAAAAAAAAAAAAAAAAAAAAGTGTGTACAAGAAGTGGGAGTGAAGAGAAAAGAGAATGGGAAAACACAGAGGGAAGGGCAGAACTGATAAAGAATCGTTTCCAGAGTACTGTTATTTCCTTCATGTTCTCTGTACCCGCCTCCTCACTCTCTGCACCACACACAGGTACGTGCACTCGCACTCTCGACGCCCTGCCGCCCTTTTCCTCCCCCTTCTCATCTTTGCTCCCACTCGCTATTTGGAGAGAAATATCTGGAGGAAAGACATCACCCTGTTATAGAAAAGGACCAAATTTCTCCCAGTCAGTGGTGACACAGTACGTTCCGAGTTTCATGCCTCAGATCCATACTTTGGCAGGTACTTTCACATCACTGGGCTGCCTCTGTGAGACCGCAAGCAAAGGCCTCTCACTTCTCTGCAGCAGCACCTGCCCACGGTCACCCTCTGACAGTGTCAGACAAAGAAAGACCTCGTGGTGCCCATAGCTGGCTGACACTGTTACATGGAGGAGGGAGAACTGCAGATCTGAATTCTTCCTAAATGAAAACTTGCCCATGGGGAGTGGAGACTCGCTGGCATCTGGTAAGTTAGGGCAGCCTCAGCATGGAATTGTATTTGTTAGATAGTCTACCAACCATCAGGGTGTTGTTTTTGGCTTTATGTGTGCCCCTTCAGGAAAATATTTAATATATGATCAAATTTAGAAGCTACTGCTGGAAACAATAACAGCTAGTCTTTTAAATAACGTTCATAGATCCCTTTGAAAATATTCACAGGGAGCACTCTGCTTTAACATCCATTTCTATAAACAGGGCTCATTTCCTTTGTCACTGGAAAGAAAAGCGAAGTCTTTATAATCCCCTTCCCATTTTAAAAAATATGAGTGCTTACATTAAAAAAATCTTTTCTTTTGTTATCTTTGTAATGATTCTTAGTCACCAAACTTTGTCAGAGATTTTAAAGAAAATGAGGGTGAAAATAATTGTGGCAATATACTGACACATCTCTGGTTTGCTAGCAATTTATTAAAGTAAAACCAAAATATTTATTAAAAGTAAACTCCAAAATATTCCACTGACTCACCCTATCTCCTCTCATCTTCTTTTTTTAAGAAGTAATTTTTCAAATTAAATATTTTAAAA
Source organism: Fukomys damarensis (assembly GCF_012274545.1). Taxonomy (NCBI): domain Eukaryota; kingdom Metazoa; phylum Chordata; class Mammalia; order Rodentia; family Bathyergidae; genus Fukomys; species Fukomys damarensis. Next base: position 16,818,111 of record NW_022900949.1, on the reverse strand, counting down.
TTTAAATTTTTGTTCTTAGTCTAAATTAAACAAAAGTTAAACAAAATTCATTGAAAACTTCTCAAACATATTTTCTATATTACCCTCCATCTGACAACACTTTTACACAAAGAATATCACAGTCCCATGCTGTGTCTTATCCTCCTGTAAGTTTCAGCAAAAAGGAATAAAAAACAACACAAACACCATAATTGATAAAGACATGATTCTCAGATTCTGTGGACAGCATAAATCTATATCATATATTTATTTAAGCTAAAAAAAATTAACAACCTTCCGTGAAGCATTCTTTAATAGGAGTTTCAAAATTACTTAGAGGGGACTACATTCTAAACAAAGGAATTCTGGATTACCTTAAATACCAAGTTATCCAGGAAAGTGAAATTTCTTGAAATTGGATGAAATTTCAAATGTAAAACTGGTTATTGATTTATAGCTGAAAAAATATATTTTTTGGAATAGAATAGATTTTTTTGAAGTCTAAATCCATCTCACGTAGAAAGGCCATGTCTCTCAAGTGTAAGAGCAAAGACCTGAGTTCAATCTCCAGTACAAAAAAAAAGAAAGAAAAGGAAAGACAGACAATGGCAATAGAAAGACGGCCTGTCAGGTGACAGAATTAGCTTCACAAGGAGGATTAAACATTTAATGGGAAATGAAGCTGACCTCAACTGTTCTTTCTTCTAGTGCTGGGGACTCACCCTGGGGCCGTTGAGCTCGACCTTCACCTCAACTTTTCCTTCTTTTACTAGGAAGTGGGAATGAATGAAGGCTCTGTGCCGTATAAAACATCAACATGAGCCTGTTCTCCATCTCATTTGTGTCTGGTGCAGTGCAGGCTGGCAGTACAGAGGGGAGAGAGACCAACAAGGGCTCTGTCTTCCTGAAGGCTAGTACTCAGAAGTGGGAAGGACACGAAGCCATCACTGGCAAGTGCTGCAAAATTGACAAGAAATGACCTTGAGGAGGATGCAGAAGTCTGTAAATCTATGTTTATTCCTGTTAGCTTCCTTGCAGTGCTGAATGAAGACTAACTGTGTTAACACTGTAAATGCTCACATCGTATGCCCAGCACAGGGTGGAATTCAGATCTATAAGTGGTGATTATTCTTACAAGATTTTTCTTGTATTATAAGCTTTATAGTAACATTGATGTTATAGGAATTGTATACCACCCAGGAAAATTACTTTCTTCAAATTCTTAATGATGCACATACTTTCTCTATCTAATTAATAGATTTATAGAAACTAGCTATGTCTTTCTGTACTATTACATTCCTATCCCAGCCTTAATATAACATAAAATGAAAGATAATAAAAATTAAATAGTTTATTACCTTCAATTTCCAAGAAATAAATGAACCAAATAAATGAAGAACCCAAACTAAGATCATGAATAATTTTTCCATTCTTTTGTTAACTTATCCATTATGCATTATTTAAAGCAGCAGGAATCTGAGGAGTACCACATGTCATGTGGAGAGGAATATGTACCGGCATTCCCGTGCCAGTCAGAAATGATTGTCAGGGTGACCGGGCAAGAGCCTGCTGCAGAGGCCACCACATCATGACGACCCCAAGCGGATCGGTGATTAGCTCATCAGTGGTCCTCCAGCCGAAGGGGCTGTTAGGAGGGTAGAGTGGGGTGAGGAGGTGGGTCGTGGACGTGTGTGGCCAGGCCTCATATTGTGTCTGCCTGGAGCCAGCTGGCCTGGACCTGAAGTCTCTTCATCTGTGCATGTGATGTCATGTATCACTGGAAAGTGATAAACACCGTTACTTAATGTCAGAAATAATTCTTAAAAACCTTAAATTATTACTCTTATGATGAAGGCTGCAAATAATGAAATTAAATGTGTGCCCTTTGGCCCCCACCTGTCTCAGTCCGCTCTCAGTACATTTACCAAGGGAGATTTTCCTAACCACCAAGAAAACACTTTTATCTTATCATCATGCTACTGAACAAAACTGAAATGAAGGAGATCAGTGACATGTAACTGGTGGAGGAGACATCAAACCAAAATTTCACCTTGTATACCCTCTCAAAATATGAAGCATCAACTCTATGAGCACAAAAAGTTTAGCATTAAGTCCATTTTATTAACTACTCGTACTTCACTTATAATAAGTGACCAAGGTTACTTTCATGATGTGTGTGTGTGTGTTTGTGTGTGTGATGCCACATTAGAACTAAAAACTAGAACTATTATCCACTCACAGGAAGGCCAAAGGAATTTGCCCACATTACTTTAACTTACACATTTTATAAGCTAACCACTTAGTAAAAATAAGTTCATAGTCTTTATATCAGTGTAATTCCTCAAGTACGGTGTGTCGACATATTTGGGGATATGTGATTTTCTTTTTCATTGTATTTGAGGAAAGAGGAGAAGTTAAAATCCATACAAAGCAAACTGGATGGGACAGAGGAAACCTTTTAACTTGAAAACAGAAAACCTCATTACTATGGGAAAAAACTGAACCAGAGCTGAGCCTGTATGCATGGAGGGAGGGATTTATAAGCAAAGCAAATACCTCTGCATCAAGCAAGAAGGAGAAAGATGGTCAGTTTTTCACCAAGCACTCAACTAATCATTTGTAGGAATTGTGTTATTTTAATTTATTTTCAGCCTTGGGTAAATATGATGATGGGCTGCATTTCAGGCTGTGTCTAAAAACATGCATTGCTCCAATTCTCTGTGTCCCAAGAATCTAATGATTGTTCTTTTGGCTTAAAATTGCAGTAGAAAAGTGCTCAGTATATTTCCTTTCCTCGCAATTCGTCACCTTATGGGCAGTCCCTCATTTCTTGACCTTATTTTGGCTCCACATTTGTACTCGCACGGGCTATATTCAGTCTCCAACTCATCAGATATTGATGTTATTTCCACAGCATTTATTGTAACTTAGAGTATTCAGGGTTAATACGCACCCTGCTCATCTTGGTCATCTCTTGTGGATGGATTCCCATGATTAGTGATTGAGAAAAAGAACTCTGAAATATTTGATGTGTGGCCTTAACACAAGTTGGAGAAAAGATGGATAATCTTTGAAGCTCATGAAATCATTTTTTAGTAGCAAATAATTCCCTATTTTTATGGTGGGAAAGATGTAATTTAAGGTCTTGGAGGTCCCAGAGTTGGAGTCATGGGAAGTGGTGGTGGATTTGGGGTGGCCAAATTTGGGGAGCACCAGGGAGGTGGACTGCTGGAGAAGAAGAGAAATACCTGAAGAGGGAGAAGGTTCCACAGGGGAGGACATGAAAGAGAATAACCTCTATGTCACTGCAAGCCCTGGGCATTTTCTGCCCATTCCCTTCTAGATCTTGTCAGGAACAAATGCACAACCCCAAGTCCTAACAGACTTCCCGGCCTTCCTGCTCCTAAACAGCAAGAAGGAAGGCAGAAGGAAGGGCTGAGGCAGCAAATGCAGTGGTAACGGGGTGGGGGGCTCCTGAGGGGCAGCTGCCACCCGGGGAGCCCTGCAGGGCCCTGCAGCCTCAGTGCTGAGCCAGCCTCTCACAAGCGTCTTCGTTCTTCTTCCCCTCATCAGATTCCAACCTAAAACTTAATCCACCACCTAAGCTGAGCTCTCAACAGCTCTGAGACACATTTCCTGCTGAAGATTTGATGCTTAGAATGACTGGAAAGAAAAATTAGAAGAGCCAGCTTGGCCAAAGGCAAGAAACAATGTCTCAGGGTATGAAAATAATATTTATTTAGAAAGTTATACATTTCCTCATAAGACTTCATCACTTACCAAAATCCGTGTGCTTAAGGATTAAGTAGAAATATACATTAACTATTTCATGTATTTTCAGATATGGGAACTACTGTATAATTTTATTTATTGCTATGTGGTAACGAATGTATAAGATAAGGAAATTGGTTAAGTTCTACATTTGGCCCTTCTAGTATTTAATGGTTCTGTAACCTGCCTTTCAAGTGTCATGTGCACAATAATTAAAACACAGCAACACATTAGCACTATTGTAACATATAGTAAGAAAAGTTTTGTGCATCATAGTACTGCATGAGTAACTGAATACAAAATTGCCTTTTGTAATCTACTGCATAGTTAACTTGTTCATCAGTTCTTACTGCTCCTGACATACCAAGATAATTGCATAAACCGAGGTTCTCCAAGCATTCCAATACTGTCTGGGTAACACAGAGATTTTCTAACTAGTTTTGCTAAAACAAATGCAGTAAGAGCAGAACAACAAAGCTTTTTAGAATTTTGTTGCTTTTTATGGACACAGTAGAGTTGAGGAAATCATTAACATTTTAGCAAGTCTAATAGTTTTAAGAATTTTAGCTGCTAATTTGATCAGAAAAGCACATGCAGACTTCTGGGTCTAGAAGCATCGGTATAAAGACAATTGTGAAAAAGATATGAAAAACATGAAATTATGGACCAGTGTGTCAGAGCACAAAATTAAAATAGTATGAAGGGCTTTGGATATAGCCCCGTGGTAGACTGTTTGCCCTGTAGATGCAAGACCCTAGGTTCATATTAATTTTTACCCTTTTAGTTGCTGTTACAATCAGTATCCTAACTTTTATAAAGGAGCGATACTAACACACACATGAAATGTTTATTAATATACTAATGGGAAAATGGCAAACTATTTTAAAGGCCTTACTATTTGCACTACTCACTGGCAGGTGCTTTGCTAAGGATTGTAAGAATAACTATTATTTTGATCCCATGAAAACTAAGCTGCACTGATGTCTCCTACATTTACAAAAGCTGGTTAAATAACTTGGCGGAAGTCACAGAACTACAGTCTGGGCAAGGCTCAGACCCTTGGACGCAGTACTTCCCTAAGAAACACAAAGACATGGGAAGTAATGACTTCATGAGGAGCCACAGACCTCCCCATTAGTAATTTATCAAAAGTAAAATGTGAGTGGAAAGGACGCCCTAGAGGGGTACATATGAGGTCCACGAGAGGCTGCGTTTCTGCAGTGACTTCCCGTGGAAAGGACTTCGTGCACAGGAGAGGTACAGGGCTGCTCACAACCTGTTGGGGAAACCAGTTTCCATTGTAAGACCTCTGCCTTGCAACCCATGCAGAAATAAAGTCCAAACAGTAGGTCTGAATATAAATATAGAACTGATAATATTTTGAAATAAGAAGGGAAACATCCTTGTGACATGTAGGGAAAGAGAATGTTTGTTAGTTAAACCTTAGGGAAAACTTCACTAATTAAAAAATGGGAAATTTCTTGAGGAAAAAGAAATACTAGCCAAATGAATAAAATAAGCCATAAGGGAGAAAGATAGCCATAGGACATATAAGCAAGAAAAGAATTATATAAAATATACCGGACACTTCAAATACATAAGGAAAACATCATAGATAACTACACAAATACTTGAAAAAGAGATTCATAGAACAAAAATGGAATTTCTAATATTCTCCCAAAAAGGTATCAAATTCATTAAGAGAAAAATACAAGTAATCCAATAATAAAATATAACTTAATACCCAAATACAGGCACAGTTGAATGTCTGATAATATTTTGACACATGTAAAAAAATAAGGTTGTACTTTGAGAGAGTGTAAATTTGTGTAATAATTTTAGGTAATAGTTTTGTAATAGAAGCTAAATTTCACATACGCAAAATCAGATGTCCTTTAAAATAATTTGAGACTTTAGAAAAAAATTTTACACATTCACTGGTTTACATTTACAAGACACTTTGTAACAATGTTTGAAATTGTGGAAATGTGAAAACAACTATCATTTAGAAGATGACTATCTAATAACTTGGTTTATTCATACGGTAGTATATTGTGCAGCAGCTAAAAATCAATGAAGTGAGTCTATATTTACATAGCTAAATATGAAGTATAAGAAAAATAAAGTTGAAAATTAGATAAGCAAATAACAAAATGTGTATATGCAATGTAAACATAATGAATTATATATTACTTGTAGAGATGTATCTATTTACTAGGAGTAAACTAATATAGGAAAAGTGGAAATATAATTCAGGATAGTGGTTAACTCTAGGATTTAATAGAGTGAAAATAAAGTGAGGCTTTAACTGTACCTTTTGCTTAAAAGCAAAAATCAAAACAAAGATCCAGATGGACACAGACTGTTCACACCTAGGAGAGAGATATGAAATAAATTGTTGAGAAGGGTTCAGTCTCTGTGAAGGATATGCAAACATGTCTGATATTATTTTCTGCATTTCTGACATTTGTGAAATGCTTCACTACTTGTAAAAATATGCGAAAGGTTTGTACCAGTATATTCCAGAATAACATAAAGTAAGTATGGAGAAATGTAAACTTATATGTGCATGTGTGTGTAGAAAATGTATACCAACATATTCTATGGTGCTGATTACATAATGTGTGTCTTAGAAATAAAAATGATTTCTAGATTATTTTGATATAAATCTAATATAAAGTGATAATATGACCTCATAGTATGACAGGGTTTTGTTTTGTTTTGGTATCGGGGATAGAACTCATGACCTTGCTATACTTTCGAGGCAGGCAGTGGCACCAGTGAGCTAAATCCCCTGCCCAAAGGATAATAGTTTTATAGATGTAATTTCTGCTGTCATTTCTGTGATAAGCCTGGGCAAGAGTTGCTTTGAACATTGGAAAAGAAAAATAAAATCCAGATATACATAATGAGTACATTGCTAAAACAAACACTGGAGTCAGCTCAGATTAGTAAATTAATACAAATGGCACTGAGTTTTATTGAAATTTACTGAATTTTTCATAATTTAAAATTTACTGAAACATTCAAAGAAAATATCTATTCAAATATTGAGAAAAGAGTAGTGTTTTACATAAATCTTTAGAAGAATAAGAGAGAAGGGAGGCAGAAATGATAGAGTGGTGAGGGGTGAATTTGCTTGGAAATAAATTCCGGGCTGATATTTCTGGGCACCCATAAGTAGCCAGTAGAAGCGGTTTCCCAGCAGCCGACTGTCGTGGATCCCAAGAGATGGGAATCCTAAGAATGCTGAGAGCTATGCCACCCTCCGTGGCCTTTCTGTTGTTTGGCCCCTGTGCTGCAGCTACCAGAGGCCCTCGCCCCACATTCATGGCTCGTTTTGAGGTCAGTTTTGAGTGTTAAAGATCGAGTGGAGGAGCGTGGTGAGCACTTGGGATGGTGCCGCATGGCGGGAGTGTAGACGGGCATGTGCCTGAGCTCAGAAAAGTACCTCATGGCTCACTACAAATACCATCTCCTAACCAGATGGGCGTGTGTATTATCTTACGCTGAGTAAGTGCTATGCAATCAAGACTTCTTCAAGAAGAGCTACATGTGAAACTCTTCACCTTCTGTGCCGGAAATGCTCCCAATGCAGACTGCAGACTGTAGTTACTCACAACTGGCCAGTGTAGGCCTCTTCCTCACAACTCTCCAAATGCAGCGGCACTTCCCGCCTCATTCTGGTCCTCAGGATTACACACGACATTGGAAATAATAACTGTATTAGGATATGAAAAGAAAATTATTTTATGATATACAACAATGTGTGTGTGTGTGTGTGTGTCTGTGTGTGTGCTTAATGTTCAACAGTACCCAAGGCACCGCTGTTGCTGATGAAAGTGACATTTTGATGGAACGCAAGAACAAACTTTGGGATCCTACTGCCTGGGCTCCTGAGAACTGTGGGAATCATTTGGAACAGGATGAATGGAACGTTTCATTCAATATGCAATATGAAGGAGGGAAGACCTTCACCAGTTTGAGAACATAATTGTCACAGTCACTTTCTTGCCGCAGAGATACAATAATTGACACGACTCAAAAGGAGAATGTTTTGCTTCAGTTCGCACTTTGTTGTAGTCCACAGGGCTGGCTCCAGACAGGAAGGCACAGTGGAGGGGCCCAGGGGAGCAAAGCTGCTTATACACCCAGGAAGAAGAGGCCGAAGGGAAAAGTGGAGGAGGAAGATTCACCATGCGGGACCAGGGCCCTGTGACCCGCCTCTTCCGGCCAGGCCACCCCTAGAATCACATTTGGCTACAGAGCCTCCACAGTTACCCTAAGAACTCTGCCTGGGAGTGGGTGAAGCCTCGGGCATACATCAGACAAGAACCACAGACCACGACAATAATTCTTTTAGTGAATACATTAAACTACTTAGCCGGTTCAATTTTTAAAATGGCTTTTTAGATGCAAAGGAGATATACAGTCTCAGAAAAAAGACTAGCATTTCTTTCTTTCTGTGTTTTGTTTTTGTACTGGGGATGGAACTCAGGCCCTTGCACTTGCGTGGCAGGCAGCAGAACCACTGAGCTAAATCCCCAGCTCTGTACTGTTATTTTTTAATAGCAAAGATTTTTCACATGCACTTTGGTCCCATATATGCAAACTCTTTTCCACTATCAAAATTCTGAACTAGAATGGTACATTTTTTTCTGTCTGCGTAGTTTTGTCCTTTCCAGATGCCGTAACAGTAGATAATGCTTTCCAAGTGGCTTCTTTCACTTATAAGAGGTATTAAAGTTTCCTTCATGTGTTTTTTTGGCTTGATGGGTCATCTCTTTTTAGCACTGAATAATAGTCCATTGCCTGGAGAGACCACATTTTCTTTTTCAACTTCATTTACCAAGAAGTTGGTGTCTTGGCTCTTTCCAAGTTTTAGTAATTGGTGAAAAGATGCTGCCATAAATACTGATGTGGAAGGGCTTCTGTGGAGGAGTAAAATCAAATCTATATGAAATATAAATATATATAAAATCAATTATATATACACACTTAAATTAGGGAGATTTATTAGATAGGCTTACAAGATCAAAAGTGGGCAGTTCATAATGACTGCACATTGGAGAACCAGTGGATCCAGCATCTGCCTGATCTGGGAAGATGGTGGCTTCAGGATGGGAAGGATCAAGGGCGCAGGGCTGATTCACGACCAAGGCTGGGAGCTCCCTTCAGATCGACCAGTGTCAGTCCATGCTGACTGCAGAAGCGGACTGAAGACGGCAGCGAGAAGATGCATCTGCTCGAGCAGAGCAGACCTTGGCATGTGCAGGCTGACCTCCTCTTCCCCTCCCGCTGCAGGCCTAGTGGTGGTGCCACCAGAGCCAGGGTGGCTCTCTCCCTTCAGTTTGGCGGCCTGTGAGCTGATGAGCTCTGGAAACACCCTACACTCGCACAAATGTATTTCGCTGATCTTCTAGGTGTCCCTTCATCCAGTCAAGCTAAAAAATCGAGACGAAAAGTCACAGCAGTGTTTCGTGTGAATACGAGTCTGAACCTGTTTGGGTGAACACCAGGTCACTACCCAAGATTGCAGTTATGGGATCACTTGAGAGAAGTCGCTTTTCTTCATAGGAAATTGCTCCGCTGTTTGGCACAGTGACTACACCATTCTCCACTCCCAACAGCAAGGAAAGACACAGCCCACTGCTCTATGCCCTCAGTAGCCTTTGCTCTCGGTAGGGTTTTGGATTTGGCCATTCCGGTACACACATAATGTTAAGATATCCATGCTCCGTTTCTACCAGAAATAATTCTTACTACTTCAATGGAAGCCACGGATACATTTGTTTTAAAAACCGCCAGACTTGGTGGTAGTTACAATTTTAAAATATTTATTCAAATCTCTAACTGCCCTGTCAAAGAGAGAGCTGCAAAGGCAGACATCTTAATACCATGGGCTCTTCTCTATTTGACCTGTGAATACTCAGGAACAATTGTGAAATGTAGATTACAATTCAAGCCCAAGTTGAATTAAGTTATTCAAAAAATGATTCATTATTATATTAGGCTAAATTAAATTGAAAGATTAAATTCAGTTTTAAAAGTTGCATTGTCCTAGAGTCAAACATTATACTGTATTACTGTGTTTAAATGTGAATGACATTTTAAAATAATTTAATTTAGAATCTGTGGAAATAAATGCTTCATAAGAAAAAGAATCAGAGCTATAAGAATATTTTTGGAAATCACTAACTCTTCGGTTTTACACCAAATGCTGCATGCACTGTACCAACTGAGACATAATGAGACAGACACGATTCTTTGAGCAGTGTTGACAGATGTCACGCTATAGTCTTCTCTTCTTCTGGCTGGGAGACTGTACTTCACATCCACAATGGAAAAGCAGAGAGGTTTTTTTGCCTCCAGTTTCAGATGTTTTAGTCCATCCTTTGCAGGATCCAAGACGGGGATGACACGTTAGCAGGGCCGGCTGTGGAGGAAGGCTGCTCCCAGCATGGCAGTCAAGAAGCGGGGAGCAGAGCATGAGGGAGTGGTACCCCCTTCTAGGGCCTGTCCCCAGGGACCACCTCCAGCCAGAGTGCTCCTGAAGGCACTGCTGAGGAGCCCACAGGAACTGCGCACCCCTGTCGCCTGACCGTCCTTCCCAAGCCTCGCCTCTGACAGCACGAGATTCTTGATCCAAACTGTAATGATGACTCGATCTGTGTGGAAAGCACCGAGTAGAATTTTCAGGAATAAAAGATGGAGTCGTTGTCCCGCAAGACACTTTTCTTGATCAGATTAGTTTTAGTATTATGAGAATCTTACTACTTTAGTATCACAAGTAATACTTTAATGTACACACAGAGCCAGGGAGATCTATGTAAGCCTCTCCAGAAAATGCTGCTGCCTACCCTGAAGGAAATCCCAAAGGAGACCCAGATATTTTCAAAGGAGAGTACAGAGAAAGCAGCTCTTCCTCAGTGTTGTGTGAGCATGCTTGGGACAGTATGTGTGAAGACTGGGGAGGCCCCTGCACAAAGCTCTGGGACGCTGCAGACTTAAGGCCTTTCTTACAATTCTGTTCAGAGTCGTTAAGGTGAATCACACAGTTGTATAACTACGTATTCTCATTTTGCTAACAGAAGTCCACATTTTTGATATTTTGCAAAATTTGCACTGGGTTCAAAGCAATTAGTCTTTTTGTAAAAATATATTTTCTACTCGTTCCATTATCACAAGGTTGGTCATGCTCAAAGGCGGAGATAGCAGTTAATAGGAAAACATGAGCAAAGGCCCCATTTCTATGACAAAATTCACCTTTTCTGTCTCTCTCGGTGGGAGAATTACTGACATATCAAATCAAGTATTTACAATATGGAAATATAGTGACATAGACCACCAACTTGGGTTAAAATTTTCCAAGTGGGAAAGTAATGGCTGTTCAGCAACAAAAGTGTCAGTGGTGTCTGAGGAAGTTCTATGCGAGAAGGATGCGTGGTGACGGACAGAAGGGGAGAAACGCAGCACAGGTGGAAGCAATTAAATTACCCCAGGAAGAGGCAATTACAAGCTGAGTCCCGCCGTGACGGCAGGGAGTAAAGGACCAGCACCAGAGCCACCGTGCAGTGTGAACCAGCACACTCAGGACCTTTTAGAGGACAGCTCCGCAGAGAGAGGAGGAAGGCTTCTGCATGGCGGGTCTCTCACCTCTGGGGACTAGGGGAGGATGCGTTCCCCACGTCTGCATCTACCTGCACACAGCAGGGCAGGAGGACCCTGACGGAACTGTGTCATCAGCTCCCGAGCCGTCGGAAGCATCAGTGAAGAGCACCAACCTGTTCCCGAAAGTCGGCTCCATTCCTCACACTGCTGCCGTGATGATCCTTTCACATTTCTTTTCCTTGCACTTACAGGTAGTGGAGAAAATAATAGTTCTCTTGAAGCAGAATAAGCTTTAGTTTTTGACAGTTAGAAAACTCCGATAACTCACAATGCTCTTGTCCTCGAAAGCCTGGGACCCAGTGAATGACCAGCCTCCTTCTGTTTTTAAAACTTGAGCATTTCTTTACTCCAATTTTCTTTCTCATTTCTACTGCCTTTGTTTTAATTAAATGGGGCGATCTATACCTTTATCTCTAATTCCGCAGTCCCTCCAACGATGTACAGTCAGGCTTGAAATGTGTAGGTGTGGGTACAGACTCACACCAAGCACGGAGGACCGACATGTATTTAACAAAAGGGTGAATTGCTTTACTGCTTCAGATACACTCCTCTGCTGTTTAGCAGCTTTCCACTTTCTGAACGATAAATGTCTTCTAGTTCATCCCAGATACTTGGCCCCCATGCTTTATTCCATCTGAGGCTGTCTAGCCTGTGAAGCAAAAGTCTGTTCTGGAAACCATCTTGGTGCCTCAGTTTCCCTAAGAGCAGGGCTCTGTGGACAGAAATGTCAGTGCTCCCTTTCAGGAAGAAGAGCCCATGAGTTGCTGCTGTGGTCCTGCAGTGATGATGTTCTGGGAAGACGTCGCTGGCATGTGACTGCTTGCCTGGCCCCAGTTCGATGCAGCTCGGCCTGACCACCTCTGCTTTTCTCACTCCGCAGACACGATATTCCTCACTGAAGGACAAACTGCCACAAGATGCAAACTGTTCCCCTGTCCAAGAACGAGTGGAGGCCTGAGACACTACAGGGCCTTTGTCCGAAATGAGGAATATCCAGGGGAAACTGGATTGGGGGAGAAAATGACTCATCCAGTAGTGGGCTTTTTAAATTTGAGATATCATTAATATTCATCTTAATGCCTGTGGAAATACACACCCAGCCCCGAGGCCTGAAGATCTCTACACTGTAGTGCCTTGTGCCTGCGGAAAGTGAATCTCATTCTGTGCATTTTTCTTTTCTAACTTTCCTAGAGGTTATGTCTGTAGGAACGCAGAATGTTTTCCATGCCTTAAAATATTATTTCAAGTTTTGCTTCATGTATCCTCTAGACAAAACGGCTAGATGACTGACTGAAACTTGCACTGTATCCTGACGAAAATGTTGTATTTAATTGACTTAGTAAGTATTAAAAACGATGCTTTACAAATTGTTTATATAATCCACAGGAAGCAAAGTTATGGGGACAGTTTTGCTTTCTCAAAGTTTATAATCTACATTTTGTTTTCTTTTTTACTCCAGTTTATCTACAGTAACCCAAAAGAGAAGCAGCTAACAGACTAGGTTACAATTATCCAAAAGTGTTTTCATGAGACGCATAGGCAATGAGCAGTTTGACTGGATGTAGCAGATCACAAACAGATTCTGTAATGAAGTATAGTACTGGATTGCTGCAATAGCTTCAGATAAGTGAGAAAGTAGATCTGGCCTCACCACTAGGTCAAATGAAAACCATAAGGAAGACTGGCATCTGTAACTAATTCTGTATGTCCCGTGCTGGGAACAGAATCCAGGATCAAGTTCATTCCCTCAAAGCTATAGAGAGGGTGAGAAATGAAATACAACTCTAAAGTAACCAGGCTCCAGACCACTGAAGGCTTTAAACATAGGTACCAGCACCTTTTATGATGAGTGAAACCCCAGCACAGGCTAGTAAACTTCAGAATTTATTGCTCAGTATTACTCTCCCGCTTAGATTACACAATTGAATCAGACAGTTTGAAATCTGCAAGTTAATAAAAATGTGTGTTTATACCTACACCTTTCCCCAAAAGAAAGATTTGAAGAAATATGTCCATGCACACTTACAGCCGGTGTTTGTATACCTCCTTTGTAGCTCTCTAAAATGTATGAAGTATTTAGCAGCATGGAGAATGTGGTATACGTGTTCAAAATAAAATCACACACAAACATACAAAGAAAAATAATGGAAAGTTTCTGAGCTAGAGAAAAGTAATATAGAAAGAAGAGAGTTAAAACAAAAGCAATACCATGTTGTAACATAACAAAATGATATCAAGAGAATATTTTTGTGGTATGCTGACTAAATTTTAGTTTCTGGCAAGTTTAACATGAAGAAAGTCTCAAGTTTACATGGTAGAATGCTAATTCTGATCTCAATCATTAATATTCCACAGAGCTAAAATCAAGAGCAAAATAAAACCAACCAAAAATGATTTATCAGGTTTTTTAGAGCTGGGTTATACTATATTCCTATAACCATATATGTCTTATTGAGTGAGTCATCGCATTTCAGTGTAAAGGACAAACTACCCTCATCTTGAAAATTGCTCAGTAAGTTAATAACTCTCAACTCATGATAACTGCTTTGTTAAAATCTACTTCCTTAAAATATGCAGGTGACTTTTAGATTCATCAATACATACACACACAAACGTTGGGGGATTAAACAGTGTGTCTTTAAATTTCCAGAACATTGAATGTTTTAGGCAATTTTTATGAGCTGTTGTAGAAGATGCTTTGGTTTTTGTAGCTAATCAAGCTAGATGTATAGTTTATAATAGTCACAGGTCAAAACTCGGATTTTTATGATGATAAAGGATAACCCATTTGAAGGGCCAGTGTGTAACAGTAACTGCAAAGCACAACGTACCAAATTCTCAACACAACATGTCCTTATTTGGGCTTAAAATTATATATCACTGCCAAACTGACTGAAGGTAAGAGGACACAGACAGATAAGTGAGCAACACGAGAAGCGCCTGGCGTCCTCAAACACTGTCCCTATCACCTCAAGCTCACCCCATGCACAAGGGCTCGTGCACATGAGTCCACTTCTAGACACGTGTGATCAGTAGGTGTGAGTGCTTGTGTCTGCCTGAAGACGTGGTACGTAAAGTAGAACCATTCATAATGCCTCACATTGGAAACTCGGAAATGCCCAGTTGTAGGAAGGATCTACAAAGTGTTAATTACCATGAGAGGAGATAGGACAGCAGGAGAAAAGGATACACTGATGCTACTTGTGGCTGAAGAAACCTCACTAAATCAACGAGCATAAGGGAACAATGGGGCACAAGAGCACACACTCCCGTAGATGGAATTTCAGAATAGGCACAGCCATTCCGTGGTCTGTAGGTCAGAGCCTAAGCCACCGTGTCGAGCCAAAGTCATCTATCTGACGGGAGAGGCGTGAGTGGGACTGGAAGGGCCTTGTGTGATGATGTGAGTCCAGGACACAAAGCCAAGAAAATGAAATGGAGTCCAACTTTCAGATTTGAGCCCGGTGCGCGTCTATAATTCCATGAAAGACATACACATATAAACAAAATAGATGGCGCAGGAACCTAAAACAGACCGTCGTAATGGCGATAGCGGTTTACTTCCTTCTCTGCATGTTTTTTACTTCTCTACATTTCTAAATTGGAAGCATGCTACTTTTATAATCAGAAACAACTCTCCCACACTTGTATGACACAGAAGTTGCCATAATGACAGGAACAAAGGTCAGAATGAAGCTTTCAGAGATCAATTCAGGGCAAAATTCCCCTCAGCATGAGCGTGCTTTTGCTTACTTTGTGCTTGCATTTAGGTTCCCATTTATGGGACGTATACTCAAAATGAGCGACTTACTATTTAGTTTGCATAATAAAACAGTTTTATAGGAAAATGTGTTAGCTTCTTTCTTGGAGGTGCCCTGTATTTGGGAAACAGCCCTAAAACGGATCCCATGGTTTAACTCTTCGAGTGCAGGGAGTGCTGTACTCACTGAAGACGGACAGGGCTGTTTTGTTGTTCCGCTGGTCACTGTGATCTGTTGAAATGGAAAACAGCTGTGCAGGGAAGTGGCCTCTGATGAGAACAGTGTGTGCACGCCAGGCTGCGGGAGGCTCGGACCAAGCTGCCGGCCTCTCGGTTCGGCTCGGTGTGTACCGCTGACGTGGGGCACACATCTGTTTCCACCTCCTGTGTGTTTCTTGGGTTCAGAACAATTGATTTCCCCTTTCAGACACACCTTCTGAAAATAATTTTGGCTTAGTCTGTCATATTGTTTGTAGTTTAAATTGAAAAGCTTCATGAAATAATTGTAGAATCACATGCAATTGTAGAAATATTTTCTCCATTGTTTTTGCATTTTGTAAAATCGTGGTACAGTCTCACAAGCAGGACATTAACACTGATATGGATATAATGTATCCATTTTATTCAGAGTATCCAGATTTAACCTGTATTCATTTGCCTGTGTGTGTGTTTAGTTCCATGTAATTTAACCACATACATATCCAGCACAGTTCAGATACTCAATAGCTCGATCATCAGATGAAACTCTGTCAACCTGATTAGTGGTTTGTCCCGTTTTCTGTTCTTCCCCACCGATCCTCAAGCACAGCACCTCACTATTTCATTCGTTTCTAAAATCTCCTCCTTTTCCAGGTGTTGTACAGATGAAGTAATATGATGTGCAACATTTCAGAATTAATCTTTTTCCTTTACTCAATTTAATTCCCTAGAGAGTTGTCCAGGTAGGAACTTTGTTATACACTATTTCCTTTCTACTTTTTGGCTATTAAAAATAAAGTCATTATGTATCTCTATATAT
This sequence comes from Fukomys damarensis, assembly GCF_012274545.1. NCBI lineage: Eukaryota > Metazoa > Chordata > Mammalia > Rodentia > Bathyergidae > Fukomys > Fukomys damarensis. The sequence goes on along the minus strand of NW_022900949.1, from coordinate 16,801,912 downwards.
TACACTAAAATGTTTTCATCTCCCAGGGTTACACAGCCAACAAAATTGCCTGAGTCTGTGACAATTGTACACGGTGTAAGCAATTGTTACATGATTTGAGAACGACTGGGCCGCTTTACGGTGCTATCAACAATTTCTGAACCATTTAGTTTTGGTAAATTCTCACCAGCATCTTTGAATTTTTATTATTTATTTATTTTTCACTTTAGCTGTTCTGACAAACAAGCGATATTTCATGCGGTCTTAACTAACATTTTCCTAAGGGTGCTGAAAATGTTTCCATGTTTTTATTTGCCCCTCACTTATCTTTGTCAGTGAAATGTCCCTGCATGTCTTTTGTCCAGTTTTGAATTTGATTGTTTCTTTACTGTTGAATTTTGAGCGTTTTTACATATCCTAATTTCTAGTCATTCGGCTATTGTCAGATCGTATTTTGCAAATATGATCTTCTCATAGGCTTTTCCAGAGAAAGAGGTTTTAATCTTGATGAAGTCCAATTTATATCCTTTTATCTGAGTCATACATTTGGTGTCAGTAATAGGAATTTATTTACTTAGTATTTAATCCTGAAATTTTCCTACCATATCTTTTTCTTTTTCTTTTTCTTTTTTCTTTTTTTTTTTTTTTTTGCCTAGAAACTCATTGTCTTTCTTTTTATTTTTTTTTTCCTCATTGAGTTTATCAGTGCACTTTAGGTATAACCTGCATTTACATTCATCACTGGCATTTTGTACCCTTACATGACAGATCTTGGTTCTCATTTTTCTCCATTCCCCTGCCCTCCCTTCACCCCACAGCACATATGTGTTTTCTCAGGTATTTCATTTTTCTACAGTGATCATAAATGACACTCTGGTCTTAATTGTAGTATCTGTATGTTCACAGGTAATATATAAAATGGATTTTTAAAAACTTCATTGAATTTATTGGTACTTTTTAGGTATACAGTACAGTTACATTCATCACTGGGATCTTGTACCTCTACATGACATCTTGGTTCTCATTTTTCCCCAAACCCCTCCTCTCCCTTCACCTCCACCACCCTTCACTATTTACAAAGACTTTGTTTCCATTTTTTCTTTTTTTCACATTTTTTCTTCTCCCTTATTTCCTTTCCCCTCCCCTTCCCACGTCTCCTGTAGCCATTTTCTTCCCATTTATTTATTTATGTTTCACTTTAGCTGTTCTGACCAACAAGCAATATTTCATGTGTTCTTAATTGACACTATCAATTATACCATTTGGATCCTATTTACACTCTTAGTTTTTCACACCAGAGAAACTTTGGTATTTACACATATGTGTCCTATTTATTTCACTTAAGAGTACGGCCTCAATATGCATCCATTTTCCTATAAATGACTCTAATTTCTCATTCTTTATGGCTGAGTAGTGCAACATTTTATAGAAAAACCACATCTTTGTTATCCAGTCTCCAGTTGATGGGCGATTGGGCTGTTTCCAAGTTTTAGCTATGACACACTGCTGCTATAAATATGGGTGATTGTGTGTGTGTGTGTGTGTTTGTGTGTGTGTGTGTGTGCTGACACTGTATTATAACATTTACTAGACTCAGTTGTAGGAGTTTTGTGTGTTTCTTTGTTTCTACAATTACTTGAGATATTCTACAATTACACCATCTGAAAATCGAAGGCAGTTTTATGTATTCCTTTCCAATCTAGATTTCTTTGTGGTTTTGCCTATTTCAGTAGCATACACTTCCTGTGCTATTTTATATAGGAGTTAAGAGAGCAGAAATTCTGGCTGTGCACTGAATTTTAGGGCAAATAATTCAGTCTTTCACTATTAGGAATGTGAGCTCTAAGATGTTTTTTGCTTTGTTTCTAAATGTTGTTTATCAAATTGAAGTAATGCTCTTATATTCCTACTTTCCTAAGCATTTTATTGTGAATATGGTGTAGAATTTTGTTAATTTTTCTGTATCAATGGTTATGGTAATACTGTTCTTTTTTAATTTAGTTTGTTGATATGATGGGTTCATTGTAGAATGCTGAACAAGTTTTGTATACCTGGAATAAATCCCACATAATCATGGTATGTAATTCTTTTGTACTTCCCAACATCTTGTAAAAGATTTTAAAGTCTAAGCTCATGGCCTATGTTGTTCCATAATTATCTTTATGTCCTGTCTTTTTTGGCATGAATAACTTACTAGATTTGTAAAGTTAATGAGGCATCTCTCCTTTTCAATTTTATAGAAAGTGTGTAAAATTTCTACTAATTCTTCAAGCAGGTAGAATTCTGTGTGAAACCACATATAATTGAAGGCTTCAGTTTCAGGAATTATATTATAAATTCTGTTTCATTGATGGTTATAGGCCAATTCAAATCATGTACTCATCTTGGATGAATTTTGGTTGTTTAGGTTTTGCAGATTTATACATTTTTTAAATTCTTGAATTTATGAGCATAGATTTATTTATTTTTTATTCATTTACTATTCATTTAATGGCCATGACATCAGCCATCATATACCATTTTATATTCCTGGCAGCAATGATCCATGTTTTTTCCCTTTTTATATTTTAATCTTGACATGTGTTTATAATTTTATTGTCTTCTTTGAAGAATGGTTTATGGCATCTTTATCTTTTCTACTTTTTCCTTTTAAAATTATGATGATTTCTATATTTGTATTTAATACATAATTCCTTCTGATTTCATTGTAATTATTCACTTTCTTGTTCTATTTTCTTGAGATGGGAAATTAGATTATTATTTGCTATTTTTCCTCTTTACTAATAAAAGGATTTAATGCTTTTGTCTTTCTGCACTGATTTAGCCATATCTTCCTGATTTGTCATATTGTGTTTTCATATTTATCCAATCTATTTGTTTTTGTTTCCTTTGAGACTTTCTTTCAGTCACTGCTATATCTATGTTTTTGTTTTTTGTTTTTGTTTTTGTTTTTTTTTTTTTTTGGTGTGCGTGGGGGTACTGGGATCGAACTCAGGACCTTGTGCTTGCAAGGCAGGTGTGGTTCCACTGAGCTAAATCCCTGTCACTGCTATTTTGAAGTCTGTTATTTTTCATGTGTTTAGAATTTTCTGTTGAATTCCCTTTAATGATTTCCAGTTTCATTTTGTTGCCTGAGAATGTGATGTGTATGATTTTAATTCATTTAAATATTCTGAGGATTAAAAAAAAAACGTTTTTATCAATTCATCAGTTGATGGGGATTTAGGTTGTTTCCAAGCTATAGCTTTTACAAACTGTGCCACTATAAACATGGGTGTGCATATATTGCTGTGGTATGATGCTTTTAATTCTATGTGTTTTTTAAAAATATAATGGAGTATTATTCGGCCTAAAATAAGGATAAACTTGAGACATTTCTAGAAAAATTGATGTACCTTGAGAACATACTTCTGAGTGAAATAAATCAAACACACTGTGTAAATATCATCTTATCTCTCTGGTGTTAGAAACGGAAAGTAAAAGTAAGGACCAAAATGAAAATAAATATTGTGAAATATGAATAAATTACTCAAAATTATATAGAATATGAGATACTTTGTAAATATTTAAAATGCTTTATGCAAAAAAGGTGTAGTATTATTAGGAAATGGGCTGAGAGATAGATTAGCAAGTGAAATATAATCTTTTAGGATTATGATACAGTCTATTTACCATTGTTATTCTCTAATAATTTTTGTCATGAAAATTATTTTTCATAGAATGGATTTTATATTTTCTTTATTAATATCTACTTGTAATAATCATAATAGAAATTAAAAATAAGTAAATATTTTGAGTATCATTGGATAGTCTGGCACATGTTCTATTTCACTCAAGTTTACCTGAGCTCTACAAAAAAGAGTATAATCTGCTATTGTCTGGAGTGGTTAATGTACTTTGATTAAATCTGTTTAACTGTTGGTAATAGTGAGTTCTGCATCCACTGTGATTCCCTCTCTACAAATTCTAGAAGATGCCAGAGGAGAGGTTTCAGAGTCTCAGTTGTAATTGTGGAAATTGCCTGCTTATTTCGCCTCTGTCAGTTTGGACTTTATATGTTTTCTGAGTTTCTGTTATTGGTATGCACCTTCTTAGGATTGCTTTATCTTCCTTGTGGATTGATCCTTTATCCTGTAATGTCCCTGTTTATTGTGGGTAATTTTTTATGCTTTGAAGTGTTTTCAGGTATTAATCTATTAACACCAACTTTTGTCAATTAATGCTTACGTGATACATCTTTTCCCTTTTTTTTTATTTTAGCCTTTAACCATGTAACCACTGAATTCCAGAGCTTTGCAAACGATCTATTGTTGAGTTGTGTTCTGCCAGCATCCATCTTTTGATTAGTACATGAAATGGCTGCTATAATACTATGGATTGGGAAATGCATAAGTAAAGTAAATTAATATCTTACAGTTCTTGTGGTTGGGAAATGTAACTTCAAGGCACTGGAAATTCTGGTGTCTGATGGGAGTTCTCTGTAATACATAGATGGCACTGCTGCGCTGTCTTCATCCAAAGGGATGCCAGGCGGTTGCCTTCAACCTTCCTCACAGGGCACTGGTCCTATTTATGACAGCAAGAAGGGGATCACTGCTCTTACTCAAGAGAGGCCCCTTCCACTGTGTGGAAAATACCCCTCAATCAGGAAGCAAGCCTTTCCAATCTTCTGATGCCAGTCTCCAGATTTAGAAGAATTTGATCTCTTTTATTGATACACCTCACAATTTATGACATTTTGGTATAGCAACCAGAGCACCCTAGGACTGAAGGTTAGTGAATCACAAATTCTTTTGCTTCTTTTCCTTCACCTTAATTCTGTTATTTCTCTTTCCCTCTCTCTCTCTCTCTCTCTCTCTCTCTCTCTCTCTCTCTCTCTCTCTCTCTCTCTCTCTTTGGTACCGGGGATTGAACTTGGGTCCTTGTGCTTGCAAGGCAGGTGCCAGAACCACTGAGCTAAATCTCCAGCCTAATTCTGTTATTTCTCTATCATTCTGAAGTTATAGTTTCACTTCATGTAATTTCAGGTTGATAGGTCTTTTATTTCATCATTTGAAAAATGTAGCTATTCTTTCTTATTTCCAATGAGAAACATAAAATCATTCAACTGTGTTTTTCCTACTCCTAAGGTGCTGTTTCTCTCTGGCAGCTTTCAAGTATATATAGTTTTATCTTTATCTTTCAGAAGATTAATTATAATTTGTGTTATCATGGATTTGAGTTTAACTTGCTTAGAGTTTCCTCAACTTCATGAATCTGTGAGTTTGTGTTTCTCGACACATTTTAGAAGTTTTATCCATTATTTAATTGAACAGTATTTCAGGCCAACTCTCTCCTAACCACTGCTCCCTTGCAGTTGTGCTGTAGGTCTCAGAGGATCCATTCTCTCCCACCCTCAGTCCGCTGTGCTTCTGCTGTGAGAGTCTGGTAAACATGACTGACTGCTCCCAAGTCCCCTGATCCTTCTCTCTCTCACCACCATGTTAGCATGGAGACAGAGAGCAAATTAGTTATTTTTCCTTTTGCATTTTCCACTTGTATATCTTCCATCTGATTACTTTTATAGCTTCTAATTTCTGGATGATTTTCAATTTTCATCTTTTTGCCATCACTGATATTGGTTGTCCAAATAGTTTTATAATGACAGCATTAAAATAATTCTTAGGTGACACTAACATCTGATTTATATTGGCATTACAGTCAAGTTGAGCTTTCTCACTCAAATTGTGAATTCTTGGTTCTTGGCTTGCTGAGTTATTTTTCACTGTATCATGGGAATTTTGTCTCTTACTTTAGGAAGCTCGGTGTGCTATTTAAATTTTTTATATTGCCAGCTGGTCTATCTGGGTTTGGGATTCTGGTCCTGGCTTAGTTTTGTGGGTTGCATTTGAAATGATCATTTAATTTTCAGTGTTTTATGGTGTTCTTCAGGACAATTTGTTGACTTGATATTGCAGGGGCTACCTTTGCTCCCACTGGCACTAGTGGCTAGGAAAAGCAGAACCCCGCCATGCCAGGATGAGAGGCCTCTCATAGGATGATGGCCTATGGGGTTACAGGAATGCAGGGACTTCCACACATGCAAGTGCATCTTGCAGCAGGACCTCCTGTATTTGCCCTTTCATCCATTTCTTCCCAGATGTCCATACCTCTGTTTCTTCAGCAGGAAGAGGAAGCTTTTGGGGGCTCAAAGAGCCTTCCTAGAGAGGGATATTCATTTTTCAGGGTCTCTGCCCAGAGACACCTTGCCACTCCAGAGTCTTTTCATAAAAGAAGGGATTAAAAATCCTGTCCTGTTGGAATGTGTGTCAGGAGAGCACAGGGAGTTCTTCCCAGAAAGTTCTTTTGCTTCACTATAGGCTCTTGTTGGCACTGTCTGGTTGCACAGAAACCTTTGGGCAGATAGGATGAGTGTCATTCTGACCTCTACAGCAGCACTTTCCAGTCAGGACTGCTGGCCATGGCTGGTGCCTTGGCTGCTCCGTTACATCTCAGTGGAGGAGGAGCCCTTGGACCTAAATGGGGAAGGGGAGTCTTCCCCAGATCACATACGATTACCAGGTGTCTCGGAGAAACAGTCACATGGGTTCACCTGCTGTTGTAAGACAAGCTCCCTGGAGATCCTATGGAGGAATGAGCCCACTTCGCCAATTGCTGGGTGGGGTCAGAAACATCCTGGCTTTTATATTTGTTCTGCGGGGTGCGAGGGAAGGTGGAAGATGAGAAACCTTATTGTTGTTTCCTTCCTTTAGTCCACAGCTCATATCAGTTCACTTTCCTCTCACCACCTTTCCATCTGCCCTCTTAGTGGACTCTTGAATAATTTTCAAACATCACAGCCCTACTTAGTAGGGAAAATGGGGGTGGCGTTCAGGTTACCTGATTCAGATTGGAAACACTAGAAGTTTACTTGTAAAGACGAATGCTTGCAGAGTTTAAATTCACTTATCTAGCATGACAGTTTGTGTAGTTCGTATAGTTTGACAAAAATATTCAACTGACATGTTATTCAATAAAAAACTCTGATTGATTTATCTAGGAACCTGACATGTTGAATAAGCAAACAATGATGCTGCTTTCCAAAATTAAAAATCCCTATGTTGGAAAGTTGTTATGATTTAGATCTGAAGTGGCCCCAAAGTCTCGTGTTTGGAAGGTCATGGGGTCATGGAGTCATAGGGGCCATGGAGAGCCATAACCACTTTGCTGTTAGAAGGTGTGGTCTCTTGATATGAGGTGGGTCATGTGGGCATTATTGGAAGGGTATATCTTCCTGATGTCTCCTTCTCTCCTCTGCCAGACCCTTCCAATATGCACTTGCCTCAACTGTCCACTGCCTATAAAGAGAGCCAAAATAAACCTCTCCACCTTTAAATTATAGGTATCAGATATTTTGTACTCGTCATAAGGAAAGTGACTAAGATGGAAGTAGTTGGTGTAAGTTCTGCCATATTTAGTTTTGTTTTGTATTATGTACAATAGTGATACATACTTACTTTTTCACATATTTGAATGTTGGATATGAGACCAAAGAAAACAAAGAGCAAATGGAAATGAGCTTGTGTTGTGGGTGTTTCAGTTTTCAGGTCTTTCTTCCCATATTATACAAGTTTCTGGGTCCTGTGTTAGTGACAGTGACTCAGAACAGTGGCACTCAAGTCATCCTGTTGGTGGGACAGGAGTACGATCTGGCTGTTGGTGAAAATTTTCATACTTGAGACCCTACCCCAGTTGTATTGAGCCAGAAGACCTGAGACTGTCTCCCCACTGTTTTGAATAGTACTGAAATACTAGGTGAAAAAAGCACCTCCAATTCTTTTTGTCCTTCTTTAAAAGAAAAAGAAAATCCTAAAACAAAAAAAGTTAGAATAGAGCTTACAGTAGATCCAAAGTGACTAGAAAAAGAGGACCAGTGAGGATGGGCATTGTGTGAAGGCATTGGCATTGCCCCTCCCCCCACCCAGGCCTCCCTACCTCCAGCAGACTGGTGAGGACCATAGCCATGTGGGTGCCACCAGGAACCCAATCCCAACCCTCACCCGTGCCTGTGGCTATGCCTATACCTTGTCTACACTGCAGAGGCACAGGGGGTCTTAACAGACACTGCCCTGAGCTAGAGCAGAAGTGAAGAATAGTAAGAGGTGCTTACTCCTTCTAAGTCCCCATTCTTAAGGGTAAAGTTACTATATTGATCAGTTCACTCATTATAAACATACTTTGGTGTAGTCTTCACTTTTATTTTATTTCAAGTGGTTAAAGATGATAGATTAATAACTACCACAAATTGTCATGTTCTAAGCTGTGCTTGATTCTATTGTTGTTGCTGATTGTATTACTTGGGCTAGTGTTATGATTGATCTAATCAGTTATCTTTCCTGGCATAATAAAAATGAGATTGCCCCAGAGTCATTAGAGACTCAAAACCTAAAGATCAGATATATCTGGAGGACACCTCTGAGAAGCAATCATTCCTTAAGGGCTCTAAATACAAGCAACAAGGATCAATACAATAAGTAATATCCAAGTATCAATCCAGGAAGTAACCCAAAGATTATACCAACAACAATAATAGAAATGAAAAGACATTCAAGAAAGACACAGTCTTGCAGCTTGCCAAAGTCAAATTGGGGGAAACAAGATGGAAAAATCTAATAATCAACCACCCAGACAACCTGAACAGATAGCACATGAAATAACAAAACAGATGAATGAGGCTCTAGAAAAATTCAAAACAGAAATAATTTCCCAGATAACTACAGAATGATAAGCAGAATAAAAGACATTGTTAGAAACTCTAGAACAGAAACAGATAAAAAATAGATGAGTTCAGGACCATGATGGAAGCCATGAATGCCCAGCATAGGAAAGAAAAGGAAACCATGAATACCTGATGTAAGAAAACATGAAACAGATTCAAACTGATATCCAGGAGATAAAACTCTATTGAAAGTATACATAGCAGACTGACTCAATCTGAAGATAGAATATCAGATACAGAAGTCAGGACAGCAGTCAGTGACCATGAAAAGAGACATCTCTTAAAAATAGTAGGGGACCATGAGAAATCAATCCAACAGCTCCCAGATGATGCAAAGAAGAATAATATAAGATTAATAGGAGTCCATGAAAAAGCAGGAGAAAGCACAAATGACATAAAAAACATGTTCACAGAATTAATGAAAGAAAATTTCCCAAACAGAACAAAAGAACTTGACACACAGATAACTGAGACATATAGGACTCCGACTAGTTATGATAACAAAATCTACAACTAGACATATAATAGGCAAATTCCTAGAAACCCAAAAGAAGCACAGAATACTACAAGCAGTTAGAGAAAAGAAGCAAATTCCATGCAGAGGAAAGTCCACCAGAATCACAAAAGACTTCAACACAAACCCTCAAGTCAAAGAAAGCCCAGTGTGAAGTATTTAAGCTTTAAAAGAAAGCAACCTCCAACCTAGGCTGATGCATCCTCTAAAACTGTCTTTCAAAACTGATGGAGAAATAAGATACTTTCATGACAAAGAATGCCTGAGAAACATCATGAATACCAAACCATCACTCCAAACAATTTTTAAAAATATCCTAGAAAAAGAAAATAAAAGTCAAAATTCCATGAGGCCCAACAGAGCAAATCCAATGGGCAAGAAATTAAAGGGAGCCAACAACAGGAAAATAACATGGCAATGATAAGTCAACACATATCAGTTATAACCATCAATGTCAATGACTTCAACTCACTAATCAAAAGAAATAGACTGGCAAAATGGATTAAGAAGGAAAATCCAACAGTATGCTATATAAAAGAAACATACATAATTGAAAAAGAAACTCATAGACTGAAAATAAAAGGATAAAAAACAGCTGTATATGATATAGGAACCTGGAAAAAAGCAGGGGTAGCTATTTTATTTGTAGAAAAAGAAAATTTCAAGCCAAAGTTAATTAAGAGAGATGAAGAGGGTCACTATATCCTTGTAAAAGGAACAATCCAACAGCAAGAGTTAACAATCATAAATATATATGCACAAACACTAATGCTCCCAACTATACAAAACAAATATTAAGGGACATGAAAAATCAAGTAAGCACTAATACAATTGTAGAGGGGGATCTAAATACCCCATTGTCACAAATATACAGATCATCTAGACAAAAAATCAACAAAGAAGTACTAGAACTGAACCAAGCTTTTGAAAAAATGGACTTAATAGACATCTACAGAATATTCCACCCCATAAAATCAGAATGTATATTCTTTTTGGCTGCACATGGGTCATTCTCCAGGATAGATCACATACTAGCTCATAGAATAAGTTTAAGTAAATGCAAAGGAATTGAAGTTATCCCATGTATATTATCAGACTATAGTGCAATTAAACTGGAGATCAATAGCATAAGAAACTGTAAGAACTTTACAAACACATGGAAATTGAATAACACTCTTCTAAACAACCAATGGGTCACTGCAGAAATTAAAGAAGAAATTGGAGTTTTTAAATCCCAAAAGTATATTTCACAGAACTGGAGAAAACAATCCAAACATTCATTTGGAATCAGAAGAGACCTAGAATAGCAAGAGCAATTCTAGGCAACAGAGATATGGCAGAGGGTACTGCAATCCCCAATTTGAAACTATACTACAAAGCTACTTGATAAAAACAGAATGGTGCTGGCAAAGAAACAGAACCAAGGATCAGTGGAACAGATCAGAAGATGCAGAAACAACTCCAGACACACTCAGCTACCTCATCTTTGACAAAGGAGCCAACCATCCTCACTGGAGAAAAGATAGCCTTTTTAATAAATAGTGTTGAAAAACTGATTTCACCTTTTCAGAGATAAAAACTAGACCCGTATCTTTCACCATGAACTAAACTAAAATCCAAATGTATTAATGATTTTAATATCAAAAGAGAAACACTAAACTTCCTGAAAGACAAGTTAGGTAGAACTCTTGAATATCTTGGCATAAGAAAAGACTTTATGAACAAATCCTCAGTAACACAAGAAGTAGCACAAAGAATCAACAATTGTGATCTCATCTTTTTAAAAAGCTTCTGTACAGCCAGAGAAATAACCAGCAGAGATAAGAGACACCCTACAGGGTGGGAAGAAATTTTTACCAGCTGTTCCTCAGACAAAGGTCTACTATCTACTATCAAGAATATGTAAAAAACTCCCAAAAATCAGATGCCCGAAATATAAAGACCTATTTCAAAAGTGGGCATCTGAAATGAATGACATTTCTCAGACAAAGAAGTAACAGTAGCAAATAAACATATGAAAAAATGTTCAAAATCACTGATCATTCGAGAGATGCAGATGAAAACAACACTGAGATTTCACGTGATCCCAGAAAGAATGGCTGCTATCAAGAAATCAATAAATAACAAATGCTGACAAGGTTGTGGGGAGAAAGGATAGCTTCCTTGTTGTTGATGGGAGTGCAGACTGGTGCAACCACTGTGGAAATCAATATGGAGATACCTCAAACAACTAGGTTTAGAAGTCCCATTTGACCCAGCTATTCCTCTGCTGGGTATCTTCCCAAAAGAATTAAAAGAATCATACCATGGCAATATATGCTCACCCATGTTTACAGTTTGTAATAGCTAAAACTTGGAAACAATCCAACTGACCATCAGCTGGAGATTGCATTAAGAAGATGTGGTTTGTTATAAAATGGAGTACTACTCAGCCCTAAAGAATGAGAAACTAGAGACATTTATAGCTAAGTGGATGCACACTGAGGCCATACTCGTAAATGAAATAAATAAGACACACATGTGTAAACACTGAATAGTTTCTCTGGTGTGAAAAACTAAAAGTGTAAATAGGATTAGATTGTATAATTGATATTATGCAATAGGAAGAAAAAGTCTAAAAGAGTAGAAGAAGTGGGAGGGGTAGGAGAAAGAGAAAAAGGGAAAAGAAAAAAAATCTGTGAATAGGAAAAACATGGAAACAATTTCTAAATGAGGAAGGGTGGAGGGGGTGAAGGGAAGGCTGAAAAATGGGAAAAAATAAGAACCGAGATAAGACACATAAAGGTACAAGATCCCACTGACAGATGTAACCCCATTTTATACCTAAAATGTGCCAATAAACAATTTAAAAACGATAGAAAAAGAGGAAATAGACTTAGAATAAACAAACCTTTCAAGTCATTTGACTTTGAAGTTTGAAGAGGTCTCTACTACCTGGAAATGCTGTGGGTGTAGGAGAATTTTATTTCAAAGGAAGAAAAATGGATGTATTCTTTGAGTATGCTTATTAGCTGAAAGTAGATAATTTGGGAGTTCAGGAGACAGAAACAGTGCAAAAGGCATTGTGGTGGAAACAAGACTCAGGTATGGGCTGCAAGTGTGACCTAATCCCTTCACATAAAGGGAGGAGAGGAAGGACAAACCATTCAGGGCACTGTAGACAATGGCACAAGGTTTTTGTAGAATCCATAGAAAACAGTGACATATTTTTTTTATTTTCTGTAAACATGGAGATGGGTTCTGTGTTGAGTTTGTGTTTTTGTTGGGAGACTGTAAAAAAAGAACCATGTAGATAATGTGAACTTGTAAGTTTGGAATTTGGGACAGCAATTTGCTGAGAGTAATGCAGCATGATTGCATGGTAAACCCATTAAATGTTTTTTTTTTAAATGGTTGTATTACCAAGGCATAAGTGTAATACTGTATGCGCAGGCATTAAATATTATGTGCTTTCTTTGCAAATCTGCACAGAACAGTGTCTAGAATTTTCTGTAGAGTTGTTTGATGAAGTCATGTGTCTGCATAGCTGATGTGTCACACAGGTCACCTCTGTGAGGCTCAGCCACGTGCACTTCTCTGTGGTACAATTTCACACTTGCTTGACCTCAGCCCAAGGCAGAGAAATCAAGTGATTTTCATTTTATTTTTGTACTTTTATGCTTCCTTGCAGAGTATGAATAAGCATGTAGTCCCTTTCTACTAAAGCACAGATGCAGGAAGGTGTTCTCATGAGTAATTAATTTCTGCAGGTTAAATGCACCCTGTTATCTATAACTTGAAGGAATGCAAAGCTTAACTATGTTTGCACCTACACTATGCATCTGACTCTAAATAATTCAGAAGTTGGTGTGTCACCAGGCTCCAAACTCATTAAGAAGCCACAATAGGAACTGTGGTGATGTTGCTCATATTTCTGAAAAGCCGACTTTTCTGCTCTTTCATTTCAAACATTCCTGACACCAGGTACTTTCTAACCAATCGGATCTCATTTTTAGGTTGACTGGTGGGCAGCAGAGAACCAATTAATTTCTAATGCCCACAAGTTTCCCACCTTCACAGGAACTAGAAGACTAATTCTAGGCACAACATTAGGTATTAATCAAGATCAATTTTTCTGTTGAGTAATTAGCTGAGAAATTGTGGATTCAATGGCACTGCATATTCTTTGGTTTTAATTTTATGATAAGCATTTTTAGAATCATTGAGGATTCTCAGAGGTGGAGTTTGCAGTTTTTCAAGGGCTTACCTGTCTCAGAACTTGTGTGTGTGTGTGTGTGTGTGTGTGTGTGTGTGCACGTGTGTAGTGTTCTTCACTGGGGATGTGCTTTGGATAATGTTGTGGGCTAGGTTTTCTCCTAAATTTTAAATGTCCTTTATTCCCAATATTTACATTTACCTTATCTTGCATATTTTTGTGTAAAACTTAAATTTTAAGGAAAAGAGGATAAAGGACTTATCAAGACATAATAACAAACTTTTTTCTATATCAGCATTATCATGTACAAAGATTTTGAAAATGACATTTCAAGTTATTTTCAGTTTTTATACTAAGATTGCTATAATTATAAGATATGTAAAAAAGAAAATTCTCAAATTAATAAGAAAATACTAATCAGCAAATATCACAGATGTGTGTGATTCAAAGTTGTTATTTATTTATTTTTTTGTGGTGCTGTGAACTGAACCCAGGACCTCACTCATGCTAGACATTACCTGTTCTCCCACTTAGCTGTGACTCCAGGTCAATTCAGAGATTTTTTGAGCACTTTTAATTATGACAACTTTAGATTTTTAAAGAAAGTCAAAACCATTAAAATAGTGCAAGTCGGGTCCATTGGGTTATTTCTTTAAATAATCTAAGCATGGAATTCTGAGTAATAAAATGACTTGTATTGAATAATAAGAGAGAAACGATGCAATATTATAAATAGAAAAGAGTGGGCCCATTGTTGTAACAATTTTTGGGAACTAATAACATATATGAAAATTATATACATATAAGGTACCATGTTGTAAGATGTATAATGTTATATATTATATACATATATAAACATATACACAGGCATGCAGACATAACATAAATATATGTGTGTGTGTGTGTGTGCATATATATATATATATATATATATAAAATCTAGGTGATGTTTGATATCTAAGTCCAGTAAATAAAATAAGCATTTTTTCCTTGAATTATATACTTATCATATTAGGAGGGAAACTTAGTCCCTGTACTTCTGATTTCCTAACATTTAATTCATCAAGGAATTTTTTTGGAAATAATAACTAAGATCCAAAACGTTCTGATTCCTTCTAAAGAGTTTCTTCAAAGAAATTGACATGTTTTATTCTGAGGAAATAATTAAGAGAAAGTAGTTCAGAATATAGTATATTTTTGAAAACAGTAGCATCAGAATCACTTTTGTAATTTGTCTCCAATATTTAAAGTACAATTGTAAATTATATGCCATAGAAAGAAAGCAAATATGTGCATTTTTCCTTGTTACCTGAGTACAATATCTCTAATTTGAATCTAAAATCTAAATCTAAAAGTACCTTTAAAAATACTTGGATAGCCCAATACTCAAAATGATGTACAACTTGTGCATCTAAGAGGAAACAATAGACATATATACAAAATATGCATATGTATATATCACATGTATTATGTAGTGAATGTCTTGTGTATTGATTAACACATAAACATTGGTATTAGTTCTTCTTTAAGTGTCTGTTAGAACTCAGGGAGGAAGTTGGCTTCTTACTGGTCTGTGCAGGTTTTCTACTTCATGACTCAATCTTGGTAAGAAATACTTGTCCAGAAATTTCACTCAGTGGCTGGAATTGGAGAGTAGAATGTGGGCCATGCTGCCAGATGGAAAGTGGCTGGGGGAGTAAAAGAGGAAACAGCCATGGAAATTCAGTTCAAACTCTAGTTTTAACTCTCCTTGATGCTCTTGGTAATTCATGAATTGCACATGAAATCCAAAGCAGGAAAGCAAAGGCTAAAAGTATTAAAGAGATATTTCAGCCGTTGCCTATCTCAGAGGAGACAGTGTTTAATTTGATTTCAGGAAGTTAATTGTCTGACAAAAGAAAAAAAAGTTCTTTAGAGGCATGTAACAGAATTGCGGCAACTACTATTTATTATTTACAATATCCAAGATAGAAAATTACCAGGTTTACATAGAAGCAGGAAAATGTGACCCATACTAACAAAGGAAAATCAATAGGAATGACCTAGTCATAGAAATGTGTAGAACAAAATTCGAAAGCAGTTGCAATATTGACGTTAAGGGATATAAGGAAAATAGGTCTCCAATGAATATAAAACTTTAGCAGGTAATAAAAGCTATAAAAAGAAACAAATGTTTCTCTAGGCAATATATATTATAACATATAAATATACATTCACAATATCTGAAGTCATGGGGTGAGTTTGAAAATTATACAACATCAGTTCATGTATTATAATTGGTTGCTATAGGGTACAGATCGCTATTTGGGCATGCAAGGTGAAAACTACCAAATGCTAAATGCTAATATGCATTCAAACTCTTAATTCATCATTTTGTTTCAGGACAAAAGAAAATCAGAGGAAATGTTTTTGCCAATAAGCCTCAATATCTTCCTCCCTTGAGCAATGATCATAAGATTAAATTTCAGAGAAATACAACAGTACATGCATTAAGCAATTCAAAATATGTCAGTCCTTACTAATTTGGTCAAAGCCAGGAATTTAAAAAAGGAAAGATCGGTTTCTGTTGAATTTCATTTTATGCCTTATGTTAGGAATTTGTAAAACTGTCTCTCGCTGGCTCTCTGATAGTGAAATTGTACTGAATTGGGCTCCCGGCAAGCTGCTTTTCAGGCAGACCTGTCAGGAGCAAGACAGACGGCTCAGGGTAATTCATTCCAGCCACTGGGCCTCAAGTGACTTGTGAAGGAATCTGGCACTTCTGACGTACAAATAGCAGTAACTTGCAGCAAAAAATAGACAGTGTTCTTCACGTATACTGAGAGGCACACATGAGGGCTAGGCAAGGGGAAGGCACGATGATACTTAATGACAGGATAAGGAAGGAGGGGTTTTATCAGTGAGGCTTTCTGAAGAACAGACCTTACCAAGTACACAGATTACCAAGGACAGTGGACATCAGTGTTTTACAAGTCTGTTGTTTTTCAAAATGATCTGAGTGTACATATATACATATGCATGCAAGTGAATTTTGGATCAAGATACAAACACAAATCAGTGGCAATACAGAGAATTACAGACACCCGAAACAGACTCACAGCCCTTTCCAATCTTTTTGCTCATTAATTCAGCACACTACTAGCATTCCAATAGCTGCAGCAAAGGTTGAGCCCACAATCAAACTGTCACTGGATGCTAAACCGAAACTGAAGTCTGGACTTCTCCTCATTAGGGTCCTGCTGGCGCTGCAAAAGCACAGCAATTTTCTTTACTCTCACAGTTCCTGTATGGAAGAAAAATCTGAGAACTTTATGGTGGTAAATGTTATTTCTTCAAGAATTCATCCTATGGAATTCATAAATCACTGAGTGTATTTCTAACACTATTATATTGAAGCACGCAGAAAAAATATGAGGACATAAGCAAATGCCAATGTTCAGGAAGTTTTCCTTCTGTTTTCACCTTCTATGTTTTGTCTTGCTGTTAATTCATGTGTGATCATCTCTGGTTACTGTTTGTCTCTGGTGCATCATAAAACTATTTCCCATTTGGACTTTATTTGACAGAGCCTATCAAGGGACATTGAAACACCCTGTGAGTGAATCTCTGTCCACAGGACAGATCAAATGGACAGAAAAGTAATGTCAATTTAGCACCTACTTGTTCCAGATGTAGGAATTATCTGGGTGTTGTCTTTGTCATTTGTTGGTCATTTCGATCTATTTCCCCTGCTGATGGTACATGAAGAATTTTTGGGCCACTGCATTCCCAAGATCATTAGAGGTAAAGACTTGGGTTGTCTGGCCACTATAAAATACCACATGCATACCTGAAGCGAATCTTTTTAGAGGGTAGCCTGCCAGGCAAGGAGATTCATAAAAACTTTTCTCCCTAAAGAATAGAAGCATTGCTGGCTTTAGCATGAATATGAAGTTGTTTACTTAAAATCTGTTCCTTATTATTAAAAAAAATGAGAAAATGAAAAAATGGAAATAAAGTGTTTGTAAATGGGGAGGGGAAGAAAGAGGGGGTGAAGGGAAGGCAGGGGCAAGGGGAAAAATGAAAACCAAGATCTGTCATGTAAAGGTACAAGATCCCAATAATGAATATAACTGTACTGTATACCTAAAATGTACCTATAAACTCAATTAAAAATATCTGTTCCTTATTAACTTTAAATGAAGAATGTATATTTGTTATCTGATAATATATCTTACCTGGCCAGTATGTTCTGTTTCATCTCCCTGATCTCAAGTTAGAGATTTGTGCCAATCTCAGCCAGTGATCACACAGGAGCAAGGAAACTCTGATCTTGTTACAGCATGTACAGGTATAACAGATATCATCACACAGTGACATTTTCACTTTTGTTTTCATTCACTACTGACAGGTTCCTTGGTAGATAAAAGTCTGCTCTGCTCGGAGTCTGGTAAAGGCTCTTCCATCTTGCATTCAAGGCCTGCCTCCCTCCAGGCACATGAGACAATCAGCGCTCCCAGGGAAACTTGTCTACCAGTGCATCTGTTGCTATACCTGCCATTTGCGAGTCCTGATTCCAGTTCTTGGACTTGAATCTTATTTGAGGACTGTTTTTTTAACTTAATACCGAATTATGTTATTATGTTATTATATCATTATGTTGATCTCAATATCCTTTACTTCTTTTTGCATCATCCAGGGCTGTATCCCAAGTACATGTATTCTGGAAAGTCTTCCTCGATATTCTCTGTCCTTACTAAACTATGTAAAAACATGTTCGAGAGAGTCAGAGGAAGGGTGCACTGTCACGGTCTCCTGAGAGAACCGTTCTCTCCTGTGTGTGAAGTGATGAGTTGTGTGTTTTCTTCATTAATCACATGCTGTATGCCACATGTTGCTTCAACTTATGGAAAAAAGTAAACAAAGGTGCTGTTCATAGAATTTATATTCTTGTTGGAAGAGGAAATAAGCAGGGTCAATGGTTTTTCTTCATAGTATGGTATGTAAAGTGCTTTGGGCAGAAAAGCTTCGGAAGGAGTACGTTTGACCATAGGTTAAACACATGCCTTCCCCTCACATTAAGGCTGAGTTATATTTTATATTGTAAAACAGATGAGCTAGATTCACAGTACTGTATGCCTTTTGTGTATTAGTCTTTTGGCAAATCTTAAAGGATGTGTTCTCCTTATCTGTATTCTTGTCTAGACGCTTGCCAACAGTGCTTATGAGAATAAAACCTAAGTCATATGGAAATGGTGATCTCAGTAACAAAACACCACCAAGCTTCAGAAATATTTTGAGGGCTGTTTTTGTGGTGGTATTATTAACAATTCTCATTTTCAGTACCAAAGATAAATTCTGATTTGCTCAATGTTAGCAATACTTTTTAAACAGAACTTTCTGTCCCCATGATTCTTAGAATATAAGGCTTAAGAGTCTTTCAAATATATTTCCTTTTTTTTCTCTTCTAGTTTAAAAAATATTATCCATTAGTATTCTCTATGAGTAAGTGAGCATTATGATTTTTTTTTTTTTGATACCAGGGATTGAACTAAGGACCTTGCTCTTGCTTGCAAGGTGGGTGCAGTGCCACTGAGCTACATCCCCAACTCCAGTATGAATTTTAATGAAAGGCTGAAAGGCAAAATTTTAAATGGGTTTGAATAACTGAAATATTCAAATGTCTACATATTATTCTAAAAATAAATTTTAAAAATCTAGAAAACAATTTATTCATGAAGATTCAAAATCTTCAGGTTTAGTCCATTTTGTTTCTCAGCTGAAGAAAGTTTAAAGAATGTTTTATCAACAATGGGGGTTAGATAGCAGACAAAAACTTTTTTCATCATTATGTGATGATTACATGATTTCTTTCATTAACCTATTGATATTGAGGATTGCATTAATTAAATTTCAGGTGTTTAGCTTTAAATACTTCTAATACTATATAATTATAATATATAAGTTTTATACATGGTTGAATTTAATTTGCTATTCTCATATTGAGAATATTCATGTCTATGCTCATAACAAATATCGATCTCTAAGTTTTCCTTCTCAATGTCTAACTGGTTTGGTATTAAGTGAATGATAGCCTCGTAGGAAGTAATAGAAAATTTTCCAAAGCAGTTTTCTGGAAAAGATTGTATGAAATTTGTTTTCTTTAAATATCTGGCATCATTCACCAGTGAAATCCTTTGGAACTACTATTGTCCTTGTTGAAATTACTAATTAGTAAGTTTGACTTTTCCATAGTAATAGTACTACTCAGATTAAATATTTCTCTAGTATAAGTTTTAATAGTTTGTGTGAGTAAATGAATTGGTCGGTTTCATGCAAGTTATTAAGTTTAGGAACATATATTTGTTTGTTTATAGTATCCCTTTATTATCATATTACTGTCCATGGAATAAATATTTTCTATCTTATTCCTAGTATTTTTAAATTTTATGTTGCTCATGTCTTTTCTCAGCCTAGTTAGAGGTTTATTGAATTTACTGTATTTTCTTCCCTAAGAGTCAAGTTAGGTTTTTGTATTGTTGCTATTATTTGTGTTTTCAATTTCATTGACTTAGTCTCTAATTTATATTATTTATTTTCTCTGACTTTTTAAGGTTTTTACTGCTCTTCTTGAGGTTATTGGGTGGTAGTTTGTGTTATTATTAATTTTAGATTATTCTTTTCTAATGTATAAATTCACTGCTACAAATTTACGAACTGCTTTCCTTACATCTCAAAAAATTTAACAAACTGTACTTTCTGTTTTTACTGAGCTCAGAATATTTTTTACTTATCTCGATTTTCCTCTATGATCTGAGCAGAGTAGTGTAGTATTTACAGCTTCAAAATAAGATTCTTCTCATTGGCTCATGGAGGGCTTTTCTGAAACCACCATATATGGGGCAGTAGAACAAGTCATTTGGTGAGGCAAAACAATTACAACCATATCATTCATTTTCTCAGGCCACAATCAAAACTAGAAAACAATAACAAGAAGGATTTAGAAGTTGTATAAACACATGGAAATCTGATAATATTCTCTTGAATGGTC
The DNA here is from genome assembly GCF_012274545.1 of Fukomys damarensis. Taxonomy (NCBI): domain Eukaryota; kingdom Metazoa; phylum Chordata; class Mammalia; order Rodentia; family Bathyergidae; genus Fukomys; species Fukomys damarensis. The sequence goes on along the minus strand of NW_022900949.1, from coordinate 16,781,436 downwards.
AATAAGTAAAGGAAGGAATCCAAGTGAATGGAGTGAAAGCAGTACTAAGAGCAGTACACATGCATCTGCACAGGTGTTTAATTGTGGTGCTTAATATGTTACTAAGAGTAAGAAGCATGTAATTAAACAAGAATGAAAACAAACATTCAAATAAATAATGATGCCACTCAAGGATTTAGAGTTCAAATTCATCCAAGGAAAGAAATAAGAAAGACTGGAGCAGAAATAAAAGAAATAAGGACTAAAAAGTCAATAATAAAGATAGACTAAGAGCTAGTTTAAAAAAAAAATGCCAAACTAACCAAGGAAGAAACTGATCAATCAAATTAACAGAATTAGATATAAAGCAAATATTAAACATTACACTACAGGAAAATGAAGGACACAATAACATGACAAAAATAAATCAGTACATAACAGTTTCAACCATCAATGTCAATGGCCTCAATTCACCAATCAAGAGAAATAGATTAGCAAAATGGATTAAGAAGCAAAATCCAACAATATGTTGTATACAAGAAACATACTTAGTGCAAAAAGAAGCCGATAGAATGAAGGCGAAAGGATGGAATACAATTCTCCATGTGACAGGAGCCCACAAAAAAGCAGGCGTACCAATCTTATTCACAAAGTAAATTTCAAACCAAAACTGATTAAAAGAGACAAAGAAGGCCACTACATCCTTGTAAAGGGAACAATTCAAGAGAAAGAGATTACAATTATAAACATATATGCACCAAATATTAATGCCCCCAACTATATAAAACAAATATTAGGAAACATGAAAAACCAAATAATCACTAATACAATTATAGTGGGGGATCTAACTATCCCACTATCACAAACAGACAGATCATCTAGGCAAAACATCAACAATAAAATACTAGAACTGAACCAAGCTTTTGAATGAATGGACTTAATAGACATCTATAGAGTGTTCCACCCCACAAAATCAGAATATACATTCTTTCAGCTGCACATGGATCAGTCTCCAAGACAGACCACATACTAGCTCACAGAACATGTTTGAATAAATGCAAAAGAATTGAAGTTATTCCCTGTATATTATCAGATCACAGTGCAATCAAGCTGGAGATCAATAGCATAAGAAACCATAGGAAATTCACAAACATATGGAAATTGAACAACACTCTCCTGAACAATCAATGCATCACAGAGGAAATTAAAGAAGAAATTAGACAGTTTTTACACATAAGTGAAAATGTCAATACAATATACAGGAATCTATGTGACACAATGAAAGTAGTTCTATGTGGAAATTCACAGCACTGAATGCCCACACTGGGAAAACAGAGTGAGCTCAAATGAACAACCTAATGATGAACCTTAGACTCCTAGAAAAACAAGAGCAAGAAAAACCCAAAGCTTGAATAAGAGAGGAAATTATAAAGATTAGAGCAGAAATCAATGTAATGGAAACTAAGAAAAATGATACAAAAAAATTAATGAATTGGGGAATTGGTTTTTTGAAAGAATAAGTAAAACTGATAAACCCTTAGCTAACCTTATCAGGAAAGAAAAGGCTCAGATCCATGCAATCAGGAATGAAAAAGGCGAAGTCACAACAGACCCAACAGAAATCCAGAAATCCAGAGGATCGTTAATAACTACTTTGTGAACCTGTGTTCT
>NW_022900949.1:16685573-16779750 GCF_012274545.1 Fukomys damarensis | reverse complement strand
AAAAAAAAAGGAAAACACAGAAGAAATGGTCAGATGTTTAGATACGTATGAATTACCAAAGTTGAACAAAGAAGATAAAAACATTTAAACACCCCCAATTACACTCAGTGAAATTGAAAATGTAATAAAAAATTTACCAACAAAGAAAAGCCCAGGTCCCAATGGATTCACTTCTGAATTTTACAAGACATTTAGAGAAGAACTACTGCCATTACTCTTCAAACTTTTCAATGAAATTGAAAGGGAAACAATACTTTCAAATTCATTCCTGGAAGCAAATATCGCTTTGATTCCCAAACCAGGGAAAGATGCAAATTAAAAAGAGAACTACAGGCCAATCTCCTTAATGAAAATAGATGCAAAAATCCTTAATAAGATACTAGCAAACAGAATGCAGAGGATCATCAAGAAGATCATACATCCTGACCAAGTCAGATTTATTCCAGGGGTGCAAGGATGGTTCAACATATGTAAGTCAATAAATGTAATACACTATATTAACAAAGTCAAGGACAAAAACCATATGATCCTCTCAATAGATGCAGAAAAAGCATTTGGCAAAATTCAACACCCATTCATGATAAAAACCCTTAAAAAATTGAAATAGATGGTCTATATCTCAACTTAATAAAGGCTATCTATGATAAACCAACAGCCAACATCATATTAAATGGCCAAACACTGAAAATCTTCACATTAAAATCAGGAACAAGACAAGGATGCCCACTATCACCACTCCTCTTCAATATAGTTCTGGAAACATTAGCCATAGCAATTAGACAAGAGAAAGAAATTAAAGCAATAAAGATAAGAAAGGAAGAAGCTAAACTGTCATTATTTGCTGACGATATGATACTCTCCATTGAAGACCCAAAAAGCTCCACCAAAAGACTTCTAGGCCTAATTGACACTTTTAGCAGAGTAGCTGGATACAAAGTCAACACCCCAAAATCAATAGCCTTCTTGTAAACAGATAACGGACTCAATGAGAGAGAAATTAGGGAAACAATTCCCTTCACAATAACATCCAAAACAGTGAAATATCTAGGAATCAATCTAACAAAAGAAGCAAAAGACCTCTGCCCTGAAAACTACAGCACTCTGAAAAAAGAGATCGAAGAGGATATAAGAAAATGGAAAGATATTCCCTTCTCCTGGGTAGGAAGAATCAAAATAGTGGAAATGGCCATACTACCAAAACTGCTATACAGATTCAATGCAATGCAGATTGAAATTCCAACTCTATATCTCACAAAATTAGAAAAAAGAATCCAAAAATTCATTTGGAACCAGAAGAAACCTAGAATAGCAAAAGCCATCCTAAGCAACAGACACAAGGCAGCAGATATAACAATTCCCAATTTGAAACTGTACTACAAAGGCACTGTGATAAAAACAGCATGGTACTGGCAAAAAAAAAAAAAAAAAAAAAAAAAACAGACCTGAGGATCAGTTGAACAGATTGGAAGACATGAAAACAACTCCAGATGTACTCAGCTACGTCATGTTTAACAACGGAGCTGACCATCCCCAGTGGAGGAAAGATAGCCTCTTTAATAAATGATGTTGGAAAAACTGGATCTCAACCTGCCAAAGATTAAAACTAGAACCTTATCTTTCACCAGGCACTAAATTAAAATCCAAATGTATTAAAGATATAAATATTAAAACAGAAACACTAAACATGCTGGAAGACAAGTTAGGCAGAACTCTTGAAGACATTGGCATAGGAAAAGACTTTATGAACAAATCCTCAGTAGCATGGGAACTAGCAGAAAGAATCAACAACTGGGATCTCATCTTATTAAAAAACATCTGCACTGGAAAAGAAACCATCAACAGAACTAAGAGAAAACCTACAACATGGAAAAAATTTTTTACCAGCAGCTCCTCAGGCAAAGGACTATTATGTAGAATATATAAAAAACTCAAAACTATCAGCCCCCCAAATATAAAGACCCAATTCTAAAGTGGGCATCTGAAATGAACAGACATTTCTCAGACAAAGAAAAGCAGCAAGTAAATACATGAAAAAATGTTCCACATCACTGGTTATTCAAGAGATGCAGATGAAAACAATACCGAGATTCCACCTCACCCCACAAAGAATGGCTGCTATCAAGAAATCAACCAACAAATGTTGGTGGGGTTGTGGGGGGAAAGGAACATTTCTCCATTGTTGGTGGGAGTGCAGACTGGTGCAACCACTATGGAAATCAATATGGAGATACCTCAAAGAGCTGGGACTAGAGGCTCCATTTGACCTTGTTATCCTTCTGCTGGGTATCTTTCCAAAAGAATTAAAAGAATCATATCACCAGAGTTTGATCCCTGGTACAAAAAAAAAATCATATCACAGTGATATATGCACACATATGTTTATAGTAGCACAGTTTGTAATAGCTAAAACTTGGAAATAGCCCATTTGCCCATCAGTTGGAGACTGGTAAAAAAGATGTGGTTTTTCTATAAAATGGAATACTACTCAGCCATAAAGAATGAGAAATTACATTCATTCATAGGAAAATGGATGCATATTGAGGATATCCTCCTAAGTGAAATAAGTCACACATGTGTAAATACTGAATAGTTTCTCTGGTGTGAACAAACTATAATAGTACATAAGGTCCTAATGAGGTAATTGACAATGTAAAATAGGAAGAAAAGGGCTAAAGGTGTAGGGAAAGTGGGAATGGTAGGGGAACAGTAATAAGGGGAAGAAAAAAATAGGATAAAATGAAAAAATGGAAATAAAATGTTTGTGAATGGGGAGGAGAGGAGGGGGTGAAGGGAGGGCAGGGACAAGGGGGAAAATGAGAACCAAGACCTGTCATGTAAAGGTACAAGATCCCAATGATGAATGTAACTGTACTGTATACCTAAAATGTACCAATAAACTCAATGAGGGGAAAAAAAAGAATTGTCACAAATAGCCATATGCCAATCAATTGAAAAAATCTAGAAGACACAGACAAATTTCTAGACCTACATCATCTACTAAGATTGAAGCCTAAAGATGCAGAAACCCTAAACTAACTGATGCTAAGTAACAACATTGAATTAGTAATGACTGCCCCTCAACCAAAGCAAGGGCCCAGGTCTAGAACAGGCCTGAAACTATGGAACTAGTGTAAGAAAAACAGAAGAAAAATTTCATGACATTGGCCTTGGCAAGATTTTTTTTTTTATGTGTCTCCAAAACTATGGAAAATAAAAGCAAAAGCAAATGTAGAACTGCATCCAACCAAACTGATTCTGCACAGCAGAGAAATCAACAGTTATGACACAGCCTATGGAATGGGAGCTACTTGCACAATTCTCAGTCAATAACGAGTCAATATCAAGAATATGTAAGAAACTCTATTGAATAAAAACAAATGACAAAAATAATTGAATTTAAAAATTGGAAAATGACTTGAATATACATTTCTGAAAAGAAAATATTAAAGTGGCCTGTAAGTATATGAAAAAATGCTTAGCATCATTACATATTAAAAATTCAAATCAAAACCACCTACTCATCCCAGTTAGAATGTCAATTGCCAAAAAGATACATTAAAAAAAAATCAATGCTGAAACAAAAAAAGAATTCATGCATTGTTGGTAAACATGAAAATTGCTACAGTCATTTTGCAAAATAATATGGAAGTTCATAAAAAAATAGAAGTAGAAGTGACATATGATTTCAGTTATCCCACTACCAAGTATATATCCAAGGGAAATTAAATCAGAATGTTAAAGAGACTTCTGCACATACAGTTTTATTGCAGCACTATATAAGATCAATTGAGCTGCCTATTGAAAAATGAATGGTTAAAGAAAATATGGTATACATATACAGTAGAATATTATTTAGCCACAAAAAAAGAATTTCTAGCATTTGTATCAGTATCAATGGTATTGGAAAACATTATGTCTTCCACAATGTGGTTGAGTGTATAAGACATAGCACATATGCCCGCTTACATATGGAATCTAAAATGTTGATATCATAGAAGAAAAGGGAACAGTGGCTACCAGATCCTAATAAAGGTATTGGTGAGGGAAATGGGAAAGAGAGAGTATGGCTAATGAATATTGTGTTACAGTAGAATAGGAAGTAGAATTTCTAATATTCTGTAACACGGTAGGGTAACTCTGCTTGACAGTGATTACTTGTGCATCCTAAAATAGTTAGTAGAGAAGATCTTCAATGTTCTTGATGCAAAGAAACAATAAATGTTTGAGGTGATAAATATGCAAATTATATTTATCTGATCTTTACACATTGTATATATGTGGTACAATGATGACTGTCTCCTGTAATATGTAAAATTGCCATGTGTCAACTAAAATAAATATATTGGAACTGTGCTAATTTTTATGCACTTGAGGGAGATTTCCACCCATCTTTTTGCTATTGACTTCTTGTATATTCTGAGAATATTCCCTGTTCCATTTAATTGTTTCAAATTTCTTAAGATGTATTCTGTAGACCAGGATGTATTACTGTGACAAATATTCTACATGACCTTGGCCTGAGTGCTTCACCCACTGCTTTTAGACAAAATATTTCATGCATGTCAGCCTGAACACGATGATTCCTGGTGCTGTGCAGTTCAACTATGTCCTTATTGATTTTGTCTGTATAATATAATAATAAAAGGAGAGTTTTAAAGTTGCCAACTATGATACTGTATTTAGTTCTATCAGTTTCTGTGTAATGTATTTTCACAAGTTTTGTTAGATGCCTGCAGAGCAAGGACCATCGCCACAGCTGGAAAGTGGACCCCTTTATCAAATGTAATGTTTTCTTTTATCTGTGAATATCTTTCTTTTTTGTGAAATTTACTTTGCCAGACATTCTTATGGCTATTTAGAATTTTATTTTACTTCATTTTGTGGTACTGGCGATATTGTACCACTGAGATATCTCCCCAGTCCTTTTTATTTTTGTTTTGAAGCATAATCTTGTTAGTTGCTCTGCACAACTTTGAATGTGGAATTCTCAAAAAAAAAAATCTAACAAAACAAGTAGGGCCAGGAATTTAGCTCCGAGGTTCCATTGTTTGCACTGTGTATGCAAGACTTCTCTCTCCCTTTACCTTTAGTTAGTATGGAATTAACATTTAAGGTGGCATTGTAGACAAACACTGTTGCATGCTTATTTCTATCAACCCTGACACTATTTGTCTTTTAGTTATATATTTATCACAATGATATCACAATATACACACACCCATGTTTATGGCCACACAGTTTTTAATAGCTCGATCTTGGAAACAACCCAAATGCCCCACAGTGGATGAATGGATAAGAAAGACGTGGGTTTTTCTTTTATGTGATGGAGTATTACTCTGCCAAAAAGAAAGATAAACTTCAGACATTTCTAGGTAAATCAGTGCACTCTGAGACTCTAGTATTAAGTAAAATAAATCGGACACACATACGTAAATATCACATTGTCTTTCTGGTGTAAGAAACTGAAAGAGTAAATAAGGACCAAAATGTATAATAGATAATATGAAATAGGAAGAAACTGCTCAAAAGGAAAGGGAAACTGTGGGGGGGGATGAGAAAAGGAGGAAAAAAGTGGCTTTCTTAAATAAGGGGCTGAAGGGAGGGGTTGAGAGAAAAAGAGGAATCAAGATGTAGCATGTGCAGGCAAGAATTCCAACTGATGAATGTGATCGCTATGTATATTTAAATTGTACCAATAAAATCAATTTTTAAAAGTCGATAATGAGTTGATATTTTTCTCTTCATTGCATTTTTGTTTTATTTTCCAATTTTATGCCTTTTCTGGCTTAATTCAGAATTTTTATGATATATTTTACTTTGTCATTATAATAAATTAATTTCAGTTATTTTTACTGTGATATAGGAATTGTGGAGAGGTTTACCATTCGCTTTTTCAACTGTTCTGCCTTTAAATAGCACTCCAAGTGCAATATGCGTGCCTCAAAAGAAGAAATTCTCCTAATGCCTACATTTTATTCCTTGTAAATATTGGTATCAGTCATTTTTTACCTTTTATTTTTACAGTTTTAATTGTGTAGCAAAAAAGAAAATGAAGCAAAGAAACTCAGGACAAACTGTCACTGTCATTGCCAGTTTTTTTGTATTTTTCTGGAAGGAATCAGTAATAAATTAACATGGAAACATTCTAAGGCCATCCCAAAGTAGTTAGGCACAGGTTAAGATTCAAATGCCAAAGTTGAGTATTATCCCACTTAGTCCACAAGTGAAAAAAGAGTGCAAAGCTTACCCTATGTAGTATAAGAATTTTCGCAGGAAGTATACAGCAATTTGTTTTTCAGAAAGGGATACTGGCAACATTCAGAAGAATTTTCCACTCTGCAATGACTAGAAATCTCAGCCTAAGCAGCTACATTACAGCACAGTAGTACCAGTAAGCTGTTCTGGGAGAGTGTACATTTCAGTTAATGTAGAACTGTATTCTGGGCTGCAGAAAGTCAGCCATAATTATATTTTGGCTTTTACTCTAGATGCTTAATGTAGTTAAGGCATGTTGTCAGTCATGTTTAAGGTACAGTATTTTTATTTAAATAATTATCCTTCTGCTAAATTAAGAACAAGAAAAATAAATTATCTACTTCTCTTCTTCCCTTCCCTTATGCTATTCTTTATGTTGATCCATGCTTTTGACCTACTTAGCTTTTTCCTTGCATTTGAAGAACTTACACTTTTGCTAGGCTAGATCTGTCGGCAGTGAATTGTGCCAGTTACTGTTCATCTGGGAACATCTTGATATCTCTTTCACTTTTTCAAAATATTCTTTTTATTGAGTTTATTGGTACAATCAAGGTATACAGTACAGTTACATTCATTATTTGGATCCTGTACCTTTACATGATAGGTCTTGATAATCGTTTTTCCCCTTGTCCCTGCCCTCCCTTCACGCCCTCCTCCCCTCCCCATCTACAAGAAACACACCTAGTGCAAAAAGAAGCCCATAGACTGAAAATGAAAGGATGAAAACAATTCCAACAATTCATGGGACAGAAGCCCAGAAAAAAGCAGGGGTAGCAATTTTATTTGCAGACAAAGTAAATTTCAAACCAAAACTGATTCTAGTATTATTGATGTAGGACGGTAATGTATCATACCTCTGTGAATGTAAAATCTTGTACCTGCTTTATGATACGTAGTAGGGACCATGCTTTACTAGAGCTATTTTTAATGATATTACTCTAGAATGTTCTCTTTCCAGATGATGATTAAGATGATAACAACAACAACAAAAAATGGTGCAGGTACCACAACAGCAACAGAACTTTGCTGTTTTCTGGGTATTATCTTTTCTTTGTTTTGTTTTTGTTTTTGTTTTTATAATGGAATGTGCTGAATGTCTATACTTTTGTTCAGATGACTGCAGAACCTGGAAAAGCTCTTGTTGCTATTGATGCATAACATAATGCTATTATTGGTCTTTTTATATAAATATAAATATACATATATATATATATATATATATAATTTGAATTTTTGGAAACTTTAACTGTGCTGTCAACTTTGGAAAAAGTTATCCCAATTAACTGAGTTGAGTTGGCATTGTACAGAAATCGACATCCATATTGGTCTAGAAATGTTAATTTTTTATTTATTTTTTTCCATTTGTACAAGGGTAATGCACTGTATTAAATATGCATGGTCATATCTATGTGGGCTTGATTACAGAAACTAATAAAGTATTCTCTAAATAATAAAAAAAAGAATAAGATAAAACTACAAGAGCAAGAAGCAATTTAAATATGTTCAGGGACAATTTTCATCTTCAGAATTAAGGATTATTTTAATCTTACATCATTGCCTTTTCTCTTTTACTTTCCTTTTTAGTTTTATTTCAGGATTCTCTGTTTTTAATATTCATACAGAGATTTCTTTAACTGAAATACCAAATAGTTTCTCTGGTGTGAAAAACTATAATAGTACACAAGATCCTAATGAGATAATTAATAATGTGATATGGAAAGTAAAGGGCTACAGGTGTAGGGCAAGTGGGAAGGGTGGGGGAAAGGTAATAAGGGAGAGGAAAAAAATATGAGAAATCTCACTTTTACGGGACAATTTTACTGAATGTATAATCTTAATTAGTAGTTTTCTCTTCCATCATGTTTAATATTGCGCTCAATTCTTCCTGCTTGCTTAGTTTCTTTCAAGAAATGTTCTGTAACTGTTATCCTTATTTCTTTATAAACACAATAGTACGTTGGTTCACTAATTTAATTCATTCCATGATTCTGGAAAAGATGGCCACATTCGTGTTCATGTGGGAAAGACAGCCATACTTGTATTCATCACCGAATGCAGAGTTCACAAACAAAAACAAACAATTGTGTTTGTAAACCGAAGTGTTTTGCAAACAAAAGGATATATGAACAGAGGTACCAAACTCTTTCCCACCTCAGGGTTTGTGAGAGGTGCGCGCGCGCGCGCGCGTGCGTGTGTGTGTGTGTGTGTGTGTGTGTGTGTGCAGCATTTCAATTTGTTGTCTATTGATCAACCTCCAAACTTAATGCTATTGTGATCCTTAAAGGCATTTTATTTCTATTGCAACTTTCAACTTTTAACATTTTCTTCTCTGATTTTTTTAAAACTTTCCATCATATTGTATACATTCACCATCTGTTTTTACAGAATCCTAGTAATTCCTGGTTAGATAGCTCCAATATCTGAATCATACCTGAGTCTGGCTCTGATGCTTTCTTCAGTGCAGGGAATTATTGTAATCTCATTAGAGGTTGGATTGTGGCTTAACATCTGCTAAAGCTATTGGTGTCAGGAACATCAAACCCTCCAATGTCCTTATTTTTTTTCTCCCCTCATGAATTAAGACTCACCAAGTACTCTTCAAAGAGATTCTGTGTTGTATAAAGCTTTGGCTGTAATCTATACTCACTAACTTATCGCTATATTAATACAGTATGAGAAGCTGGTATTATGTCACCTTCAAACCAAATATCAGTGTTTATGGAGAACCGCTCACTGGGGTGGCATCTTTACAAGTGTATCTCCAATTTTGCAGGCTTTGTTTTTTTCTCCCTTCCCCTTTTCTATGGTTCCAATATTCCAAGTCTTTTTCCTTGAAATCCTGAGCACCACATTTTTTTTGAAAAATGCCCTTCTCTCCCCAGGATTTGGCTCTCACATGTCCTTTCCCCTAGAGTGTAAGTCTTTGTTATGAAAAATGTTTTGTATTTGATACTAGACATTGTGTTTTCTCTCTCCCTGTCAGAGCCAAAGGAGGATATTTCATTGTAAGAATCTATTAGGTTTCTGGAGGTGAAGCCTCAAATGTGTGAAGCCCCCACCCTGACACACCCTCCCCGCAAGACTCAGGCTCTCCCTCCCAGGCTGGTCCTTCCAGCAGTACATCGAAATGGTCCCCACAGCTCAAGCTCAGCAGCTTCTTTTCCAAGTAAGCACATCTCAGCTGCCAAACTCTCTCTCTCTCTCTGGATGAATCCTGTGTTGGGGGTTGTATTCCTCTGAAGTTACCTTCATTCCAAAGGTGATTACTACTGCTCAGTGGTAACAGAGAAACATGAGAACACAGAAATGCTTCATTTTTGTTACATATGGTCAATGTTATGGATTTAAAATTGAAGAAAGAATATCTTTTCTTTCCTTGAAGGACTGATAACTTAATATTTCAGTCAGTGTTCTGATCATTTAATATAAACTTTCTAATTTGTGTAGGAAGGGTAGACCGAGTAAAGGAATACGAATTAGACACCTCTTTGCTCACAGGCTGCGTAGCCTGGGTCCCCCACTCATCTGTTCTCCCTCACATGAGGAGGGACCTAAGTCATTGCTACATTAGACACAAATTGCCTTTTCCTGAGAAAGACTCAGTATGCGTGACTACAGAGTTTTCCCACCCCATTCTGTTACTGCTTGGGCTACTTGTAAAACAAAAAAATAACATAGCTTTTCTAGTATGGAAACCTTATTCAAGCTGTGGTGTTCATGCTCCTCCCCCAAATTTGAAATTTGGACTTAAAATTAACTGGCAGCAGAATCCTGTCAATGGAAACTCAGAGGGTAAAGTATGAGGCTGCTCCATTCCCTAATCCACTGCCTGCTCTTCATATTCCCACATTTAAAAAATTTAATTATACTTTAGTGTCTATTAAAGGTAATAAACTTCGCACTCCAACTGTTCATTCTGAATGTTGTTTTCAACTATATGGAACCTCTAGCATTTATAAATCTGTGGGGCAAAGGGACTTCTAACCATGTACAGTGACGACTGAAGTCATCCCTCATCACCCTCGTCTACCTCAGGAATAACCCAAATAGTTCCATTAATATGGGACGGAGTTTAATTTCCCACCAGATAGAGATGTGAGCAGTCTTCTAACAATGTTCAAGGACAGAAAGTTTTGGCAAGAAGAGGTTTGCTGGGCATCTCGTGGTGTGGTATCTTCGTGATGCAACAAACTAGATGAACCCCCGAAGTCATCCTCATTTTAAAAATATGTTTCCTGGAATGATTGCTCTTCTAGTCCCAGTAGGTTGCAATGCCCTTTAGTCATAATTTCTCAGGACATTGGCTGTTTTATCCTAGAAGAGCTCAGCCTAGACATTCTTATTGCATTTCCTTATTGTTTTAGTGTAACTCTCTCTCTAGAAAAAAGAACATACCTTCAATATTTTAAAAGAATGGTTTCAGGAATATTGCTGTGTAGGCTGACTTTTAAATAATAAGTGAGAGACCCCAACATAAACATCTGATATATTAACAACTTCAGGGGGAACTTAAATCTTAACTTGTATATAATAGAGGAAAAAAATGCTAAAAAAAAAAGAAAAAACAAAACAAAACCCAAAAACAGGAAACAGAAGCAGCAACAGGTAAACCAAAGCCCAAATTACCCTTCACCCAAAATAATGAATCCCATCAAATATATTTTCTTATCACTTTGTGTCCTGCCAAATATACATATCTTATATAGAGGAAGGTATATAGAAAACTTTAACAAGAGAAATAAGCTTTTGCCTTTATAGAAAATTTCAAAAGAAAACCTGTGAGTCTCCATGTCCCTAGAGTTCACAAGCCATTAACAAGTACTGGGGGCTCAGAAAAGAAAGCAAAGGACCCCACAGTGGTCATTTAAGTATTTAGGAGAAATCACATCATTCTGAAATACCTGAAATATCCTGAAATGTGAAGTTATTCCAAGCAAATGAAAAATATAAAGGACTACATGAATACAGTCGTGTTTGGAAGAAGAAGTGGAATAGGGAATAACATGATGTCTGTATGTGGCAGCAGCAAGCATGCATAATTTGGAAGGAATTGTTAAGGGGCTAGCAGTTAGATTAAGAAGGCAGGCTTTTATCTGTGCACACATCTATCTGAAACATTGCTTTGAGTTATGAGACATTTAGCTTAGACAATAATTTCTTTTCTTGAACAATTATGAATTATTGTGCTTGTTTCCAATGATATAGGAACAGAAATACACGCACAGTAATCTGCTATGAATACAGGGAAACATTCCTGTAAACAAGCAAAAAATAAAGCCACAATTTAAAACTTTTCGAATCTACCTCAATTACAAAGGCCATAAAGATTTTTCATTCTGACCTTGGAGAAAGGTTTTCTCTGCAATGCAGATTCTTAGCAGTGTCTACATAATGACTATGAATCATTGCCTAGGTACCCAACTATCAAAACAGACTGTGCAGCTCAAGTCTCCTCACATTTCCAGTACTGTGCTGGAAAAATGTCCTGGTGCTCCTCTTTACAACAGCTCATCTCTAGAAGGTCATCATCGCCAGCCGGCCTTCCAGGAACAGTGTAGAGATAAACTCATACACAGAAAAGCACGCAGCCAACGGAATCCTGAGTAGTGACTGTACAATAACCATGAGAACCATGAGGCAACATTATTCTGCCTAAGATTATAGACATCTGTGAGGAGATAAAAGCAGCACACTCACTGGAGGTGTGTCAGCTTTTGCATAGAGATTAGAAATATTTGTCTATATTTGAGGAGATTGGAACAGAGCTTATTTTCTCTTAGTGCTTCAAATTTCATAATCATTGATGCAACGTCCTGCATCCATCCACACATAATCTGATATTAGGTATATAAGGCCCACAACTTTTTTGGGGGGGTGTCCTAGGGATTTGACTCAGAGCCTTCACGCTGAGCTGCATCCTTGGGTCCACAAGTCTCTGGGCAAAGCTCCTGGGTGACATTTGAAGGACCAGGGGTTCCGCTGCTTTGCGACTTTACTCCATGACCTCGGAGTATGTTATTCAACCTTTAAGTAGGAAAGAGAGAGAAGATCTGTGCAAAGGTCTTACTGGCCGGTCATGAAGCGATGAAGTGGCCCCAGGCTGAGATCTGGCTTGCGGGGCCATTTCTCCCTGTGGGGCACTGGCCACGTCAGTGACTGCCCCGGCCCGCAGCAGAGCCGACCCCAGTCCCTCCGCCTCGGCTCGGCTCTCCTGCAGGCTGGATCTCAGCCAGCGCACAGGGTCAGGGCGCCTCTCTCTCTCTCCTCCTCCCTGTCCTCTTTTGGTTTCTTTCTCCTCTACCTTCATCTCTTACAACATTTTCTCAGAGCTCTATTTTCTCCCTTGAAGTCACCCTCACTGGGCAGTGAAGAGAGGCACGTTGGGTGAAACACTAATGTCAGTAGTAAAATGAGCTCAAAATTCCCAAGTCCTTCCATCTTTAATACGCCAGAAGCAGGGTGAGGACAACAAGCCAGTGTCAGACACGTGAATTTCTCTCTCTCTCTCTCTCTCTCTCTCTCAATCTCAGCCCTCCGGCCAGCCATGAACTGTAAGAAGATGCCAAATACGGGAGTGCTACGGGCTAGATCCTAGAGTCATGATCTCAAGAACGAATTCAGAAAAAAATGGGGGCTCCAACATTCAAATGTAATTACAGCATACCTCTGGTACATAATTTCATATAATTTCCTTTTCAAATGTTTTGAAGAAATTCTATCAGTGAAAAGAAATAAACTTTTTTATTTTTTTTAACAAAAATTACAAGCTGCACGCGGCCCTGGTGTCTTTGGGATCTGAGTCCTCGCCTTCTCAGTTGGTCTATCCAGACTAATTGAATCTGCTTAATTGAGCTACAAATCTGTGGTGAGTCCTTAAGGGACTTCCAAACCTGCTGCTTACAGATAAATCAAAATGATTACCAAACAGTCCTCAGTGTGCCTGGCTTTATAAAACATAAAAGGAGGGCGATGTGCACATTTTAAATTATAAGAGGAGTTGGTTGAGGTTCAGAATCGGTGGGCAGATGCTGCTGCTGGCTCCCGTTTAGAGAAAGTTTTCTCACTTCGAAATTAAATTATGATGATCTTATGTCACCTGGAAATGGGACAAAGGCTGAAGTAGTTTTCTATCTATTGGCCTCCTTGCTTCAATGTTCAAAGTGGTCTGAACGAAGAATAATTCAGAAGTTATTGTTTCGGAAAGCACGTGAGTCAAACAACTTGAAACCCACCCATGTCATTTCTCAGGGCACTTGGTGGGGGGGGACCCACCACAGTGGGAATTCACAGAATGCGCCTCACGAATTCCCGAAGGTTTACTGTCCCCCTGGGGGAGAACATAATGTGGTGAAAACCAGGCTGATGGAGGTGAAAGTTTGGCTGTTCTTGGCCTTCTAAAGGGTATGAATAGTATAAATTCTTTTTTCTGAAAATGCTCTAAAAAAAGAACCTGCGATCTAATCTGATCTTCACCAGCTTCAAACTTCTTCACTTCTGGCAGTTATTTACAGGTGTAAAGAGTAGAATCCATATTTATCGCTATAATTTTGTCAAGCTGAGACCTGAAACTAATATAACCCGTCCATTGTTAGGTTAATTCCTATTTCCACACCCTAACAAATGCTTTCTTTATCACCATAGCTTTAATATTCTGGGTTGTAGACTTTTTTTTTATATCTCAACATGCAATGTAAGGATAAAAAGATGGGATTTTTTGCAAAATATTAATGCTGGTAGATCTGAATATTTGATATCTTAACAGTAGATATTTGATTTTTTTACAATTATACTTCACAATCAAAGGCAACATACATAATGGATTTATGAAAACAGGGTCAACCCATGTTCCCAAACACATTACAAGTAAGAAAATAAACAGCTTATAAACCAGCTTCTCATATAATTATTGTTTTATGGCTTATTTTTCAAATTTTATCTTAACCTAGGTTTGTAAACTTATAACTAGCACAAAGGCAACCCCCATGAAACTTAAAATGTTCCAGTGAAAAGTAAGCCCTTCCTATGGTCAGATTAAATCTTATAAAATTCATCTACTGGATGCTTAGTTTTTACTTCCAAATTCATTTCATCATCTACATTGTAAATTGAAAAGAAATAGGAAAAGTTATGTTAAACAACTGTCTAGCTATTATGAAAATTTTGAAAATGAAATTAGCTATGGTATATGATTCTGTTTTGACACTACCGAGAAGAAGTTACATTGCAAAGATGTTCTTGGTCTTGCACAAGACCAGATGAATTGGTGTGGTAAACATACTCTCTGAACATGCATGTGCAGGCACAACAAGGCAATGCATCCTAAAGAGGAACAGGGGTAATAAAAGTCCAGTGATATCGAGCAGCAAAAAGAAAAATATCTTCTCTCAGAAATTCACATTTCTTCAAGTTGTTTCTATTTTCATATCTTTGACTCAGATCATTTTAGTTCCTAAAAATCTAGCCCATATTTATAGGGTGAGCAGGATACATGTAATGAAGCCATTTCATACATATTATCTACGTATTACCTACATAAATAATCCTTATGCACTAGTTTTATAGGAGAAAACTAAGTACATGACTGAACTTACCGATTTTAATCCCAGACACCTTTTCTTTAGATGATGATGTATTTATTTACTTTCCCACTTGATATATTAATTTATCTTACTAAGAATGCCATAGAAAGTTTATCTTGATGGAGAACAAAAGGAAACTATTACAAACATTGGTCTGTATCTAGAAGGGCAGTACAGTTTGGATTAGAAGTTCTGAAAAACAGAAGAATGAGTTTTTAAAATGCAGTGAACAGATTTCAGATAACTCAAGTAAAAACTACTCTGCTGAAACCAATGAAAATCCTGCAAGAAAATTTATACTGTTTGCATTAATCAGTTGTCAAGAAAGTGTGACACTGTGCAACAGTGAAGTCAAATATAAAATTATTAATCCAGAAGAAAAGAAAAGCACAAAATCTGGATTTTGATCTTGCATACTGGGCTTGTCGAAATCTGGTGAATATGGGTTTTGTTTTTTTAAACTGAAGACAAAGAAAGGGCGTGGTCTGGGCACAGCATTCTATACTCCCCAAGTGAGTCCTCTCAGTGCAATGGATGTCTTCTGGATAACAGCTTAGGTTCAAAGGAGATATAAACTCTGCTCTTATAACTTAACCTACATGGGAAATGAAAGCCTGAATTTACATAATCTATTTGAAAAATAAAACACCTCAAAAAGAAATTAATTTATGATGGTCCTGATTTTAACGTACACATAAACACAGAGCCAACCCCACCTGGAAGAGTGACAGTTCAGACCACTCTGCAGAGCAGTTTCACATGTTATCATGTAGGAATGCAAGTTTAGGGTTAAAAAGAAAATCAAACACAAGAGAGCAGTCCACCCATATAAAAGCAAAAGGACAGATACCTTTTATCACTTTACATATTGTGATTTTAGAATCTGATTATAAAATAAAGAGGTAGATATAGTTAAAGATGTAAAAGAAGTTATGTACGCAGCAGGAGGATATAAGAAGTGATAATTCACACTAAAAATAAATGGAAACCTAGACATGAAGACAAAACAAAAAATCAATAGGTATGATGGAAGCTTAGGCTGGATGAATAGGGAATTGAAGAAATAAAATATATATCTGAAAAGTTCTTTTTCTTTTTTTTTTTCAAGAATACAGAAAGAAGATGGGGAATAGGAAGGCCAGGTACTAGAGGTGGACGGTAGGGAAGAGTTCTAACTTGTAGAAGGACAGGACAGGAGAGGGAGGCCACAGGGGAGAGTATCCAGGGAGAATGTTTGAGAAGCTCTGGGGAGTCTGGTGAGTGGATACTGAAGTTGGGATCTCAGTGAATTAGAGACGGCATGGATATAGCAAAGTAAAACTTAGTAAAGCTGCATGTGAAAAACCCTAAAGACAGAGTAAATATTAAGATCAGTCAGACAAAGAAGGAGTAAATGAGACAAAAACTCCTTAAGAAAAAGACAGCAAGGAAACATACGATGTCCCCTAATTAGAACAATGAGCATTTTCAACTTAAATTGTATTTTCAACAAAGCTCTTATAAAATGAAAAGAAAGTAAATTTTCAAAAAATGAACAATAAAATATATGTTAGTAATCTACAATATAGCCCAGGTGAATTGTCTTACATGTTAGCATACAATGATGAACCTTAAAGCTTGTAATTAATATGTAGATTAAAATATAATAAATTTGATGCTAATAATTATAATACAGTTTAAAGTTCAAAGTAAAAAATACTACCTAAGATTAAAATCTGAGGCAATATTTAAATTAACATTGTAGTGAATAGCCAAACTCTAAGGAATTTAAATCATTTGGAAGGAGACTTTATTTTGTCCATGAGTGAAATTTCAAGAACCAGAGTAAACCCTAAAAGGGTATAAGTAGAAAGAAGATGCCAGTGATGAATGGAACTGTATGGTATACCTAAAATGTACCAGTAAACTCAATGAGAGAAAAAAAGGATATAGCAGAAGCCTAACTTCCACAATAGAACATAAATAAATAAATGTAATGCAAAAATCTCAGTGAGAAAGTAAGTAAAACTAAGAAAAGCAAAGGGACAGGAAAAACATCAGTTACAAGTCATACGGCAACAAAGAGACAGAATATATTCAAAATCTAGTGACACATATCAATGAGCTTAGGGCTCCAATTCAAAGAGGAGAATTTTCTCAAAGAAGAAATGAGGAAATAAATAGACCTCTATGCCATTTTTGTTCTTGTTTGATTTAAAATTAATATTTGTCTTTATTCTGTCTTCTTCGATTTTGATTGCGCATTTTTGTAATGCCATAATCACTTCTTACTGGAGCCGGGTGTGGTGGAGCTCGCCTGTAATCCCAGCACTCGGGAGGCTGAGGCAGGAGGATCACTGTGAGTTCGAGACCAGCCTGGGCTGCACAGTGAGTTCCGGGTCAGCCTCAACTACATAGTGAGACCCTGTCTCAAAAAACCAAAAATAAATAAATTAACTAATAAAAAATAAATAATCACTTCTTACTGAATATACTCATTTAAATTGTGTTTCCTGGTAATGCTAGAATTAATAACGTATGTGGAAGCTTAGGTCTCGCTGAGGCCTGGTCCAGAATGTCCATGCTCACCATTCTAACCCATCCTCAACACTTCTCTGATTACTCACAGTGTCCTGCCTGTCCCTGGCTGTGGAGCCTTCTGCCTCCAGTCAGCTTGATTCTCCGGATTTGCCTCTTTCTGAGCTTTTCATGGCGTTGGTTTTTCTTGTGAATTCAGTATCTGTCAAATCTAGGAAAAGTTAGTTTGTTTTTCTTCTTACCATTTTGAAGAAAAACATGACAAATTTACAAAACCTCCACAGTTTGGAATACAAGTACAATCACTTTAAAAACTGGACCGGCGTTCCTATGTAAGTGTGACACTAACATGTATATGAACACCCCAGACAGTCTCTTTAATGAGAAGCTTTTCCAAGTGTGAAGCAAGAGGTATGTACTGCTGCAGTGTTCAGAACAGTTTGTGTGATGCTTCAATTGAAAACTAACCAAATGCCCCTTCATAGTGGAAGGGATGCAAGCATTTGCTACTCTCAAGTGGAGTAAGGCATGAAATAAAACCACACACATCAGAAGAGACGTACCTGGTGAACAAAGTATTATGCATACATTTACATAAATCCTGAAAACTGAAGAACAAACAGATTTATAAAGGTGTGAAAATGTGGTTGAAAATGCAAGAAGAATTGCAGATTCAACAGCTTAGAATTTTGCTTCGGGTTTGTCTGCCAGTGGGGAAGTCCAGAGCCTTGCTCCCTGATGCTGAGATACAACATGAAATGGTACCAAAGGTTGTGCTTTCCCGTCAAGTATATGCACTATGCTCGATACTTACATATTGAATAGTAATATTTTTTCTTTTAAATTGAGTTTATTGGTACATTCTAGGTAGACAGTACGGTTACATTCATTACTGGGATCTTGTACCTTTACACGCCAGGTCTTGGTTCTCATTTTTTCCCCTTGTCCCCGCCCTCCCTTCACCTCCTCCTCCCTCCCCACCTTCAAACACTTTAATTCCATTTTTACATTTTCTCATATTTTTTTCCTTTTCCCTTGTACCCCTTTCCCAATCCTTCTCACTGTCCCTACACCTTTGGTCCTTTTCTTCCTATTTCACGTTGCTAATTGTCCCGTTAGGATCTTGAGTACTATTTTAGTTTTTCACACCAGAGAAACTATTCGGTATTTGCGTATGTGTGACTTATTTATTCCACTTAGGAGTATATCCTCAAAATGTACCCATTTACCTATGAATGAATCTACTTTCTCATTCTTTATGGCTGAGTAGTATTCCATTTTATAGAAAAACCACATCTTTTTTATCCAGTTTCCAACTGATGGGCAGATGGGCTGTTTCCAAGTTTTAGCTATTACAAATTGTGCCGCTATAAACATAGGTGCACACATATCACTGTGGTGTGATTCTTTTAATTCTTTTGGAAAGATACCCAACAGAGGGATGTCTGAGTCAAATGGAAACTCTAATCCTAGTTCTTTGAGGTATCTCCATATTGACTTCCATAGTGGTTGCACCAGTCTGCACTCCCACCAACAATGGAGAAGGGTTCCTTCCTCTCCACAACCATGCCAACATTTGTTATTGTGTGATTTCTTGATAGCAGCCATTCTTTGTGGGGTGAGGTGGAATCTCAGTGTTGTTTGGATCTGCATCTCTCAAATGACCAGTGATGTGCAGCACTTTTTCATATATTTACTTGCTGCTTTTATTTCTTTGTCTAAGAAATGTCTGTTCATTTCAGATGCCCATTTTAGAATTGGGTCTTTACATTTTGGGGGGGCTTGTTGTTTTGAGTTCTTTATATATTTTAGATAATAGTCCTTTGTCTGAGGAGCAGCTGGTAAAAAGTTTTTCCCACATTGTAGGTTGTGTCTTAGTTCTGTTTGTGGTTTCTTTTGCAGTGCAGAAGCTTTTGAATAAGATGAGATCCCAATTGTTGATTCTTTCTGCTAGCTCCCATGCTACTGAGGATTTGTTCATAAAGTCTTTTCCTAGGCCAATGTCTTCCAGAGTTCTGCCTAACTTATCTTCCAGCAAGTTTAGTATTTCTGTTTTAATATTTATATCTTTAATCCACTTGGATTTTTATTTAGTGCATGGTGACAGATAAGGTTCTAGTTTTAATATTTGGCAGGTTGAGATCCAGTTCTTTCCAACACCATTTATTAAAGAGGCTATCTTTACTGTCAGCTCCTTTGTCAAAGATGAAATAGCTGAGTACATCTGGAGTTCATTTTTGTGTCTTCTAATCTGTTCCACTGATCCTCAGGTCTGTTTCTTTGCCAGTACCATTCTGTTTTTATCACAGTGGCTTTGCATTATAGTTTCAAATTGGGAATTGTTATACCTGCTGCCATGTGTCTGTTGCCTAGGATGGCTTTTGCTATTCTAGGTCTCTTCTGGTTCCAAATGAATTTTTGAATTCTTCTTTCTAGTTCTGTGAAGTATAGTGTTGGGATTTCAATTGGCATTGCATTGAATCTGTATAGCAGTTTTAGTAGTATGGCCATTTTCACTATGTTGATTCTTCCTCCCCAGGAGCAGGGGACATCTTTCCATTTTCTAATATCCTCCTTGATCTCTTTTTTCTGAGTACTATAGTTTTCAGTGTAGAGGTCTTTTGCTTCTTTTGTTAGATTGATTCACAGATACTTCATTTTTTGGGGTGATATTGTGAAAGGAATTATTTCTCTAATTTCTTTCCCAGTGAGTCTGTTATTTGTGTGCAAGAAGGCTATTGATTTTGGGGTATTGACCTTGTATCCAGCTACTCTGCTAAAAGTGTCAATTAAGTCTAGAAGTCTTTTGGTGGAGTTTTTTGGGTCTTCAATGGAGAGTATCATATCATCAGCAAATAATGACAGTTTAACTTCTTCCTTTCCTATCTTTATTGCTTTAATTTCTTTCTCTTGTCTAATTGCTATGGCTAATGTTCCCAGAATTATATCGAAGAGGAGTGGTATTAGTGAGCATCCTTGTCTTGTTACTGATTTTAACATGAAGGTTTTCAGTTTTTAGCCATTTAATATGATGTTGGCTGTTGTCTTTTCATAGATAGCCTTTATTAAGTTGAGACATAGCCCATCTATTCCAATTTTTCACAGTTTTTATGATGAATGGGTGTTGAATTTTGTCAAATGCTTTTTTTGCATCTATCGAGAGGATCATGTGGTTCTTGTCCTTGACTTTGTTAATATAGTGTATTATATTTATTGATTTACATGTGTTGAACCGTCCTTGCACCCCTGGAATAAATCCAACTTGGTCAGGATGTATGATCTTCTTGATGATCTTCTATATTGTTTGCTAGTATCCTATTGAGGATTTGTGCATCTATATTCATTAAGGAGATTGGCCTGTAGTTCTCTGTTTTAGTTACATCTTTCCCAGGTTTGGGAATCAAAGTGATATTTGCTTCCAGGAATGAATTTGGAAGTATTGCTTCTCTTTCAATTTCATTGAAAAGTTTGAAGAGTAATGGCAGCAGATCTTCTCTAAATGTCTTGTAAAATTCATCAGTGAATCCACCCGGACCTGGGCTTTTCTTTGTTGCTAAGTTTTTAATTACATTTTCAATTTAACTGATTGTGATTGGGGTGTTTAAAATGTTTTATCTTCTTTGTTCAACTTTGGTAATTCATAAGTATCTAGAAATCTGTCCATTTCTTCTCTGTTTTCCATTTTATTAGGGTACAGGTTCTCATAGTATGTATTAATGATCCTCTGGATTTCTGTGGGATCTGTTGTGACTTCGTCTTTTTCATTCCTGATTGCATGAATCTAAGCCTTTTCTTTCCTTTTTTTTGATAAGGTTTGCTCAGGGTTTATCCATTTCATTTATTCTTTCAAAAAAACCAACTCTTTGATTCATTTATTTTTTGTATTGTTTTCTTAGTTTCCATTGCATTGATTTCTGCTCTAATCTTTATAATTTCCTCTCTTGTTCGAGCTTTGGGTTTTTCTTGCTCTTGTTTTTCTAGAAGTCTAAGAGTCATCATTAGGTTGTTTATTTGAGCTTGCTTTGTTTTCCTAGTGTGGGCTTTCAGTGTTATGAATTTTCCATGTAGAACTGCTTTCACTGTTTCCCATAGATTCCTGTATGTTGTATTGGCATTTTCCTTTATTTGTAAAAACTGTCTGATTTCTTCTTTAATTTCCTCTGTGATCCATTGATTCTTCAGGAGAGTGTTGTTCAATTTCCATGTGTTTGTGAATTTCCCATGGTTTCTTATGCTATTGATCTCCAGCTTGATTGCACTGTGATCTGATAATATACAGGGAATAACTTCAATTCTTCTGCATTCATTCAAACCTGTTTTGTGAGCTAGTATGTGACCTATCTTGGAGAATGACCCATGTGCAGCTGAAAAGAATGTATATTCTGATTTTGTGGGGTGGAACACTCTATAGATGTCTAATAAGTCCCTACATTCAAAAGCTTGGTTCAGTTCTAGTATTTCATTGTTGATTTTTTGCCTAGATGATCTGTCTATTTGTGATAGTGGGGTATTCAGATCCCCCATTACAACTGAATTAGTGCTTATTTAGTTTTTCATGTTACTTAATATTTGTTTTATATAGTTGGGGGCATTTATATTTGGTGCATATATGTTTATGATTTTCATTTCTTCCTCTTGGATTGTTCCCTTTACTAGGATGTAGTGGCCTTCTTTGTCTCTCTTAATCAGTTTTGGTTTGAAGTTTGCTTTGTCTGCTAATAAGAGTGCTACCCCTGCTTTTTTCTGGCCTCCTGTCTCATGCAGAATTGCTTTCCATCCTTTCACTTTCAGTCTATTGGCTTCTTTTTGCAATACTTGTGTTTCTTGTATACAACATATTTTGGATTTTGCTTCTTAATCCATTCTGCCAGTCTATTTCTCTTGATTGGTGAATTGAGGCCATTGACATTGATAGTTATAACTGATATGTACTGACTTATTATTGTCATGTTATTGTGTGTCCTTTTGTTGACTCTTCTTTTATTTTTTGTCCTCTCCTTTTAGTTTCTTGCCTTAGCTATTTGATTTGCTGTGTTGGGTCTCCTGGTGTTGTGATCTTCATTGTCTTTTTCTAGGATATTGTTTAAAATTCTTCATAGTGCTGGTTTATTATTAATGAATTTTCTCAAGTGTTCTTAGTCATGGAAGTATCTTATTTCTCCTTCCATTCTGAAAGAGAGTTTTGCAGGATACATCAGTCTTGGTTGTAGGTTGTTTGATTTTAGGACTTGAAATACCTCACTCCATGCTCTCCTTGACCTGAGGGTTTGCGTTGAAAAGTCTGCTGTGATTCTAATGGGCTTTCCTTTGCATACGATTTGTTTCTTTTCTCTTACTGTTTGTAGTATTTTGTTCTTCTGTTGGGTTTCTGGGATCTTGATTATTATATGTCTAGGTGTAGAATTTTTTTGATCATGGCTATTTGGTGTCCTATATGCCTCGCTTATTTGTATGTCTAATTCTTCCTCTGTGTTTGGGAAGTTTTCTGTCATGAATTCTTTGAACAGCTTTTTCAAGTCATTTGGATTTTCTCCTGGTACTTCATGGATTCTATCAGTCTTATGTTATTCTTCTTTGCATCATCTAGGAGTTGTTGGATCAATTTCTCATGCTCCCTTACTGTTTTTAAGAGACCTCAGTTTTCATGGTCACTGTCTGCTATCCTGTCTTCTGTATCTGAGATTCTATCTTTGCAATCTTTTATTCTGTTGTGTACGCTTTCAATAGAGTTTTTAATCACCTGTATATCTGTTTGAATCTGTTTAATGGATTCCACTTCTTTCCTATGTTGGACATTTATTGTTTCCATTTCTTTCTTATGCTAGGCCTTCATGGCTTCTATTATGTTCCTAAGCGCATCTATTTTTTTTTTTTTTTTGTCAGTTTCTCTTCTGGGGTCTTGAATCATGTCTTTCATTTTGCTCACCATCTCTATGGTTATCTGGGAAATAATTTCTGTTTTGATTTTTTCTAGAGCTTGATTGATCCTGTGCTGTGAGTTCTGAGTGTCCTGGATGTTCACTATCTGATTTTCCATCCTCCTTTGCCCTACTGTTTGCTATTGGTGGACTGGAAGTCTGTTTTTGTGGCTTGCTGAAGTGTTTTCCCATCTTTATTTTTGCTGTTGGGTTGCCCTTGATTCAATCTCTGGGTCATTAAATCTTCCTGATATCATTGTGTCCCAGTCTTTGATTCTCTAATGACTTATAGACATTCTCATTTTTATAATTGAGAAAACAACTCATCAAATCAATCCCTATCCTTTATCCCTATCGATACAATCGGGAACAAAATAACATCAATCACCACCCTTTATAGCCCACCATGTCTCTGCAGAGTGCATCCAAGAACTGGCTCAGTCAGGGGATCTAATAGTGGGGGGGGCAACAGTGCTCAGTGGCACCCACTGGAAATGGCATGGCTTCAGAGGAGGCCCGTAGTTCAGGCCAGACCACACAGCAGAGGTGGCTCTGAGTCCAAGCCAGGGCTATGACTCAAAACTCCTTGAATAGTAATATTTTCAAAAGCAATAAAGGAACTTTTCTTAGGCACAGTTCAGTAAGATTGCTTAACATATTTGCATCTTTTAATCCATCTCTTCACATTAAGTAGCATCCAGATTAAAGCCAGCACCTGTCATTTATTTTTAACATCTGTTTCAATTAACATGCTATAATAAATTTCCAGAATACTTCATGTGTGTGTGCTGGAGTTCTTCCTAACACATCATAAATGAAAAAACACAATTTATAGATTATGTAATGGAGTCATCAACAGAAACACTGAGATAAATTCTATTGGACTGCATGATCTGAATGTTTCTATTAGGAAAGTACATCTTTCCAATCCACCTTCCTTACAACAGACTGGAAATGCAAACTATTTAAAATGTACAAATGTAATGGTTAATTGAAATGGTCATTTCTTATTCATGCATATTGTATTAAAATAAATCACATTATGAATTTTTCTCAGATTTCTCTCCTGATAGAAATTTGTCTTTTACGGTATTTTTCAGTTTTATTTTATAAATTACATTCTAAGGACAAGCAATGTTGTAATTCTATGTAGGAAAAGCACATACACTCATAAAAGGTTTTGTTTTCTTATCAATTCACAGACCATTTAAATAACACATTTATGTGTGTTTTCTGCTTTTTGATATTAGAAAATAAGGTAAATGGTCATGTAATTTATTTCTCCTTTTTATTCAGGTATCAAAAACTGTAGAAAATAAACACTCATTGATGTCTTTGTTTTGTTCTATGAATATAAGTGGTTATTCCTTCCTTCTCATATCCTTTAACACCCAATGATATCCTGTATCTATTAGATTGGTCATTGTTCCCTAGAGAAAGAAAACCAATAAGAGTACATGTATAATCATATACATATAAACACACACACACACACACACACACACACACACACATATACAATTGTCTCTATAGGGAATCAACCTGACTCACGTAATTACAAAGGATGATTAGTTTCCAGGAGCTGGACACCCACCACAGCCAATCATATTGATTCCATTTCAAGACCAGAAAGCCTGAGAAGCAGGAGGCTTCCAGCCAAAGGCAAGCTGGCCAGAGCTCAAGAAGAGCTGTTGTTTCAGTCTGAGCCTGAAGAACAAGCCTCAGTGTTCCAGCTCAGAGACTGTTGGAAAAGAAGTGCTCTCTCTATTCCAGGATGGTCAGCTTTTCTGTTCTCATCCAGCCAGCAACTGCCTGGATAAAGCCTGCCCCATCTGACAGGATGGCCTGCTCTGCTCAGGCCACTACTCAAGGGCCAGTCTTTCCCTCACATCTTCAGAGAAGCACTCTGGATCATTTGACAAAACAGCTGGATGCCGCATGGTCCAGATCAGGGGAGACATACAATTAATCATCATGTCATCTTCTTCCTTCCCCAAATGAGGAAACGGGACACAAATCTAGGAGAAAAAAGAGCACATCTATGAAGCCACTGGGCTTCTAGTGAATGGCATCTTCATTTATTTCTTGTGAATATCTTGGATTATTCAATTATATTTAACCATATGTATTTTTTTCTATTTGCCTCCTGCTTGTTATTTGCTGATGAAGATGTGCCGCTATCAACAAGTACTAATATCAAATATGATAATTACTAATATAATGCTATAAATTATTTTTCTACATAAGGCTGTTAAGGCAGTAATAAACAGGTGTAAGACACACACAGACTACTCAATTAAATTTAGAAAAATACCATCAAAGCCTAAGAGCCAGGGTGTCTAGCTTTGTTATTCTGATAATTTGAGAAAATCCTAACTGTGCAATCATGATCATGGACCACACCTAGTACACTGTGACATCTGGAGATAGAAGGTTGAGTAGCACCCAAATCTACTATTAGGAAACATGAACTTAGATACAAGTGGATTAAAACTGTATTCACCAAATGCTTCACAGCTGATACAGGGGAAACCATCTCTCAGAGCTAAGCTTTCATTCAAAATACAGTAAATATTTAGTTTAACATTTATTCATGAGATCATATTTTATTTATGCTTTTTTATTACCTACCATCATTCTCTGTTAAATTTTTAGTATTAATTCTATTTCTCAGCTATTAAATTTTATGCTTTTCTACTCATGTTTTGTTTTACAAAGGTAACGAAAAAGATAATACAAGCTATATGACATTTAAAAAAATAAGTATATTAGTTTTGTAGACCTGATATAATTTTGGTAATTTATGATATAAAGTGGAAGAGCCTAGATTTGCCTACTAAGTTTATAGTCAGAGCTTCATTCATAAAAGGAAGCAATTAAAGATTATTCTTTTTTCATTCATAAAGTGGAAACCATTTCAAGCATACGTAATATATAAAGTACATATACCAGGGAGTAAAGACTTCTAATTACATGCTTGGCTTCAGAAATTTAATTGAGCTGTTTGAGAATAGTTAAATTGATCACACACTTTTTTTGTTCATTTTAACAACTGAGTACAGTTATGGATAATTTAAATTAGAGACTGATTAGAGCCTACTGATTCTTGATTTTTATATTTAATGTGAAGATAATGTATTAATTTTATCTGTTAACAAAATTTTAAAATGATAGGGTTATCTTCAACCTTATTTAGAATTTTGTTCTAGCCTGGGCATGGTGGTGCATGCCTGTAATCCCAGCACTGGGGAGGCTGAGGCAGGAGGATCTCTCTGTGAGCTCGAGACCAGCCTGAGCTACATAGTGAGTTCCAGGTCCGTCTCAACTATATAGTGAGACCCTGTCTCAAACAAACAAACAAACAAACAAAAAAAAAAGAATTTTGTTCTATTTGGTCACTACACTCAATTTTTATTAGATAAAAGAATTTTAAATGCTTCTCAAAGTATTTTCATTGGTAAAAAATCTTATAAATAACACACAACACAAGCAAATCAATTATGATTAATTTCAGCCTCAAGTGAGAAAGTTAAAATACTGGCATTTTTAGAAGAAAACCTCAAAAAAGCCTCTGGTGGGAATTTGCACTTTCTCAAATGTGAGGTCAGTGTAGCAAGACAGCGGGACAGACAGGGAGAGCATCCACAGTCTTTCTGCCCAGGACTGCCAGGAAGATGAGGTGAAGAAGCAGCAAATGCCCCAGAGAACGGGGACTCTTCTACAAGAAACAGCCACGGCTGGGCGGCCATGCCTGTCCACCGGTGACTTCTTCGACTGAGTTCTGAATGTGCATGTTTAGCCAAACTAACACAATCTCAGCCGACAACTCTGTACTTGTCAGCCTTCCTGGGGATGGGACAAAATCCACAACTACCACAACTTAGAGGACAGCTTTCCTTCGGCTCATATTTTCAGAACATTCAGCCAGTGGTTGTCTGGCTCCAAGGTAGAAAGGCCGAGCAGAAGGACCTGGTGGAGGAAAGGGTTTGTACTGTGGTTGTTCCTCCGGGGACTCCTCCAACAGCTCCTCCAGCTGTGAACTCCCCAGCGGATTGATCTAACCAACTCACAGACCTCTGTGGGATATTTATAGCTAAGCCACAGCAGTTATAATCTGAACCAAGACCAGAGCGGCCTCGAAGGAAACATCTATTATGCCTACTTTTAAAATACATTCAAATCATGTTTCCAAGGAGAGAGGAGTAGTAAGGACTAATGGAAATAGAAACAGTAAATAGGGCTGAGAAGTGGAAGATTACATGTCAGGCATGAGGCATGGGGTTCGACTCACCCAATACCACACATACACACACACACACACACACACACACACACACACACACAGAGTTAAAGCAACCCACAGTAAACTTTTTGGAAGTTTTTCATAAAGTTTGACACACATTCAGCCTGCTCAATAACTTTATCACTTTGTATTTCCCCAAAAAAGAAAAATTATTCAATAAAGACTAATACACAGAAGCTTTATAATCACTAGCATTATAATTAATAGATGATTAATATTTAATAAATTTTATCCAAAACTCAAATCAACCTAAATGTTCACTGTAGAAGTATATATTGATAAGTTGTAGACTTGTTATTTGATACCAAAGCTCTCAGAAGAAAAAGTGAGTATCTTACTTTTACTGGTGAAAGTATCTCAAATTTTTTTTCTCAGTGAAGAAAGACAAATTCAAAAGTATGTATTCTAATTCCATTCTCATAAAATTCTAAAACTTGATCCTGGCCAGCTAGCTCACTAGTAGAGCTCTTGCCGAGAAGGCACAAGGCCCTGTGTTCAATCTTCATCTAAAACTGGAAAGAATCTTGCATATTTACAGAAAAAAGAGCTTTCAAGTTTGAAATAGAGGGGTGAAGTTGTGGCACAAAGAAAAGGATGTTTGTAGCATGAAGGAAATAGTCTCTACCTTTATCACGGTTGAGAAAAAAAACACCTCAGTATGTTAGCAATAAGATTGGAGTTTGTAAGGCCAGGGATATAGCTCAGCAGCACAGGGCCTGCCTGGCAAGGACTCGGTCCTGAATTTGATCGCCGGTACCAAAAAGAGAGAGAGAGAAAAAGAGAGAGAGGGAGAGAGAGAGAGAGAGAGAGAGAGAGAGAGAGAGAGAGAGAGAGAGAGAGATTGGGCTGTGCATTACAACCTACTCAATATTCAACCATAGACTATTAATTTTAAATTTTTGTTTAAATTTTTCTTAACCTATTGTTGTATATGTGTATGAATAAAGACTCTCTTTAGCCCTCTGATAATTTGTTAACCCCAGGAAAACATCATAAAATGCAGGTGACACAGAGAGACAATGAAACAAGGGTACTAACTCTACACACTCTACAATTCTTGCACAGGAAATGACGAGACCATAAATATCTCTAGCACAAGGCAAGTGATGCTAAGTGCTATGAAAACATTGTCTAAAATGTACTAGAAATTTTCGTAATATGTCTTACATGTCACTTCCTAAATGAAGTTTAAAATTATACCATAGGGATCTTTGCAGCTAAAAATTTCCCCCAGGAGCCTCTGTTATTAATATAAACTACAGATGCTGGATTATTAATTCTTTCAAAATAAATTTAGCTTTTGAGGGAACACTCTTAAGACACAAAGGGAAGTGTTTTGATATGTATAGTTGTAGGAATTTCGGAGGAACATAAAACCGTCACTAAACACAAATCTGCAGGCATTCGGAGGTAAAAACACGTGTCCCCAATATGTGTAATTTAGTATGAGCTCTGGAGAACTTTCAAATTCTGCTTCAGAAATAAAATAGAAAGTAAAAGGGAAGACATTTTCACTTTTAGAAATGCAAAGAAAAGACAGATCTGTACTTTGATTTTCCCCTGCTTTTGCCGAGGTTTCCAGCAGAACTGGGGATGGGGTCTCTAAAAGCGCAGGCAGGCAGTCACCTTCAGCGCTCGCCTCGGAAGAGGCTCGGACCCCCTTGACCAGCAGCCGGGCAAGCCTGTGTCGCTCTTTGACCCCCTCCACGAGGCCCGTTTGCCTTGCACACGGTTTTAAAGTCTTTGGAAACTGCTTTACTTCCTAGGGGACCCTGAGCACTACCCCGGTGATGTTAAAATAACGCAGCTCCCCAAACAGCTGTATTCCTTTCAGCACCGATTTATGCAGCATCGTTCCAAGTCCTCTATACCCCTCCTGGGGACCCATGATTCCTGAGCTGAGCTCTTAACTGAACCAGCCTTAGACAGACTGCGTCCAATGCCAAAGCCCCGGGGCCAATTTCCTGAGCTGCCTGCTCGGAGTCTCTGGGCCGGATGCTCAGGGGTCCACCCTAGAAAAGACACTAAAGGAAGGGTCTGCTCAGAGCACATCACGACGTCTCACAAGTTGAATGCACTCCTAAAATTTTGAGTTGTTAGAGAATAACAAAAAAATTGAAATTGAATTGTTAGAGAACAGTAAAAGACTGGAAAGTGTTCACAAAAAGTTAGTGTTTGGAGAGACAGAAGTCAGACCTGTCCTGTTTCTGACCCAAGGCCAGGGAGAGAGCTCTGATTTTCCGTGAAAAGTCCTTCAGCTCACCCTCTCTCACTCCTGCATTGAATATGGCTTTGGCCAAGGAGTCAGAAAGATTACATAGATGCAGATTTACCATGTTCAGATCCTCTTCCCTTTAACAGTGAGTTTGTTCTGCTCTTCTGTAACATACATGAAAGAAAGTAGGGTGAGTACTCATTTCCTATTTTCTGCATAGCAGAGTATGATGAATGGGGAGGGTGTTTAAATTCATGTACCTAAAATAGCCTTGAAAGCCATATAGCATGCTTTCTATCTAATTCAGCACTATGCCATATGTTGGATGGTCTTTTAAATCATTAAACCACAGAACAATATATCTTTCTATACGAAGATTCAATCCTGGCATGGTGGTGCATGCCTGTGATCCCAGCACTCAGGATACTGAGGCAGGAGAATTGCCTCAAGTTGGAGGCCAGCCTAGAGTACGTAGTGAGTCCTGTCTGAGGGAGTGGGGGGGAGAGAAATTCAGCTGAGTAGTAGAATTTTAATGGGTATCTTAGCCCTACATGAATATAATTCAGTAAAAATGCCATCTGTCATCAGATTGTAAAACTGATATGATTAAGTTTCCTGAGCTAATTTTTTCCAATTATTTTCTTTTGTGTTTTTAAGATGAATATTAATATGAATATTGGAACATATGGGTCTTTGCAACTGGATTACCACAATAGCTGAGTACCAAAAAATATGTGGAAAAATTACTTCTATTAGGTTCAAAAGGATTTATTAAGATCCTAAAATATCACACTTGCCAAAAGGGACAATTGTCTCCCAAACACATCTTTCTTTTCTAAATTTGTTTGTCCAAAACCACTACATTTACTGCCATCAATAACAGGCTGGAAATGCATCAGAGTTTTCTTTTTTAAGCTGAAGAACTCTCCCCCGAAGACTTGGAATGGCACTAAATTAATATGAGGAAATAAGGGAAGAATGAATTACTATTCGATAGAGAGCATTGGGTGTTGATTTATTAGCGCTGACACTGGCTGAGTTTACTTTATAAACAAACCGTATCCCTTCCAGGTTCCTTCCTGTCACCACCATGAAGTGTCCGTGTGTTGGCTGATGGCCGTTTCTCAGAAACAAGCACAAGGCTCTTAGGTGGTGGCACGAGTGTGTGTGTGTGTGTGTGTGTGTGTGTGTGTGTGTGTATCTGTCCTCTCATTAGTGGAACAGAGGAAAGAGCCACTGCAGGGACAGTTGTTCCAACACAGACTGGTAAAGAAAGGTGCTGCTTACAAGCAAATAAAATAGAAACAAATTGGGGGCCATAAATTACTGCTAGACAGCAGGGTGTTTACATCCACAAACTTTGAAAAATAACAGGACTGTTTTCTTGATGAATGATAAAATTCATGTGAAAGTTTGTGAATGTGTGTTGTGCATGCAATTAGGTTTATTTATGTTGCTGGCTTCCTAGTTCAGAATAGAGCATTTACGTTACATGCAGTGTTCTAGTGCTTCGATGCCCTTTCATCTTGAGAAAAGATGACTCACTTTGTAACGATGAAGAAAGCAGCAGTAGGTGAGCCAAGATGCATTGAGATAGAGGGGCTGGAGCATTCCCACAATTAGCTGCCCTTTTATGACATTTTGACAATGTTTATAGTTATGGAACAATGAGCTAAGTTAAATTATATCTTATAACATGTGCATACATTTACTTCACTAGTAGAAGAATTTTATTGTGTCAACATAATTATTAGAAATGGAAAAACATAAAGGATTGCCCTGAAGAGTATATAACATATAGATCAAAATATTTAGAAATGAAAGGCAAATGTGACAAAAATTGTGCCTCCAAATAATGATTGTAATGAATTATAATCTATACAACATAGCGACTGTTTGTGGGCATCTACTGATAGGAATAAACAAATAAACAAATACATGGAAGCAAAGGGAAAACATTTCTTTCAGTACGATTCCAGCTCGTAGACAGAGAAGGAATAGTCAAAATAGAAAATGTTAAGCCGGGTATGGGTGGCACATGCCTGTAATCCCAGCCCTTGGGAGGCTGAGGCAGGAGGATTGCTATGAGTTCGAGACCAACCTGGGCTAAATAGTGAGTTCCAGGTCAGTCTCAACTACATAGTGAGACCCTGTCTCAAAAAGAAAAACAAAAACAAAAAACAAAATAGAAAAATCTTAATTTTCTAAATACCATGATCAAATTTATCAAAGGCAGGAATGGTCATAAATGCTAAAAGTGATGAAAAAAGTAGGATGAGAGAATGAACATTTATATTTTCATTAAATGTCACCCCAAAAGAAACTTACTGATGACAAAGGTAAGAAATCTTCAATGATCAATGTTCATATTATTGGTAAAGTGATGTCAATATTATTCACTTCCTGATAATAAATGGGCTGAAAAGGCAACGTCTCATGGTGTTTCCATAAAAAATGCATAACCTGAGTTTAACCAGGAACAAACATCAGACAAACTCAAACTAAGGGCCAATGTACAAACAAATGACCAATGTGCTTCACACAGCAAGGTCTTGAAAGACAAATAAAGATGGATAAGCCATTCCACGTGGACAGACACAGGACAGGAGCCAGCTAATTGGAGTGGGACCATCTCCTGGAAGGAAAAAGAGCAATAGTTAGACAATTAGCAAGACTCAGATAGCATCAACAGTTTAGGTGATGGTGTTTATTCAAATTATTTGTTTAAAAATAACATACATTAATACTATTCATAAAGAGTGTTCCTGCTTTTCATAGGAACTGTAAATGGTAGCACAGGAGGATGTGCTCTCTTTCTCCTTCTTAGCCAAAATCATTAAAGATAATCATTTTTTTAAAAAAAGAAATACAAGGCAATAATAATAGAAAATAGGATGGCTTCAGCACATTCTCTCCAGTTGGACGCTTCCAGAAGATGCAGTATTTCTTGAGCTGGAAGACAGAGCACCGAGATGACATGGCTTATGAGCACTTTCTCCAGGTGTGGCAGTCAGCACCCCAGGGCCTGTGCTCCCCAGGGCCCAGCTGCCAGCCGCCAGCAGCAGCCTCTCCTGCTCCGCTCAGGCATGGCGGCCTGACCATGAACTCTGCTCCAGGCACAGCAGCCCAAATTCAGGGGCCAAACGAGTGAGCAGGAAGCACGTTTCACACGGATGTGCAGGGGCACAAGGCGGTCCACAGACGACACTCGGTGTCTCCTGCCACGTCACAAGTACAGGGAAAAGCCAGCAGCCTAGAAAGAAGCTGAGGCTCAGGGAAACTTCCCTGTATTACATCCCGTGCTTTTAGACCCATCCAACCCTTCATTGCTACCACACTGGGGTAGAAATGCTTTGGTTACTGAAGAAAGCTTGGGTTGGGTTACGTATTGCCCATCTTTAAGCACTGTAATGTATGATCGCTCCTATTCATGTAACAGAACCACACAGTAATCTTATGGTGACATTAAAGTTAAGTATATTCCCCTGTCAAACGAAGACCATGCTCTCCGAACGGTTACTCCACCAGTCTCATCTGTGCTGCTGGTATGTGTGAGGCCTGAGTCGATCTCTCCACCCTAACAGATAATCAATACTATAAACGTCTTTCAGTTTGAAACCCACTAAACAAGCTCCATGAGTGGTTCTCATCACAAACACCTGTTCAGCATGATCCCAGCACGATTCCCTTTGCTCCTATCATGGTGTAAATCCTCCAAACACGTGGGCTCTCACCCCAAGCACTTCCTGGGCTTGATGATTAGTGGGAAGTTGAATAGCAAACAGCCATGGATCACACGGGATCTTCGCACTTTGACCCACAACCTCTGCAGCTATTGTCCCGGCAGATAAGGACGTGGCCACCTCTTCAGTCGCCCCAGTTTTTGTCTCTGATTCAGGCAGAACCAAAGAAGCGAATTTGCTTCTCCTACCAGAGATGGCAGCTACAGTCCTCTGCTGTACCAGCTGAGCTCTGGAAGGATTGTGTGCTTCTCTGATAACCACCTTGCTCTGCCTTTCCTGTGTGAGTTTCAGCTATTTTTCATGGTGGCTAACAGGCAGGTTCACAGCATCCAACAGTGCGCCCATGTTGTAGTTGTTTCCGTATAAACAAATTTTAATCTTTCATTTGCTTATGGCTATTTTTCTCCCTCAGGTTCTGCAGACACATTTGTTGCATAAAACAACACCTCCGAGAAATTCCAGCCTGCGGGCATATTGCTCTGGACCCTTGCTGTGGGGTTACCACTAGCAGTATGCTTCTTTTACTTGAAAAAATGTAGAGTCAGGCCCAGAATGTAGCTCAGTCATTCTGCCGCCTGACTCGCAAGTGTAAGGACCTGAGTTCCATCCCTGGTACCAAAAAACAAAACAAAACAAAACAAAACAAAAATGGAGAGCCTCCCTTGCAGCAAGTTGAATGGCAGGATGATAAAATGACAAGATATTGTTAAACACGTTTCAAGAGACATACAGAATCGAATTTAGATCCGATATCCAGGAAGTCACCAGGATGCCCGAGTGTGGCACAGTCTGCCTTGGCTCCGCGTTTCTCCTGGCTCTGCGCTGCTCAACCGTCCTCACCCGGCCCTTCCCTGGAGAGGCCTGCAGAGCGGCAGACGGGAAACTGGGGCAGACGGTGTGGAGACAGAGCTGCAGTTCTCTCCCGTGGAAAAGCCCCTTTTCCTCTGCTCACATCTATTTCCTATGACGGTGGAAAACTTTTCGTTTTGGTTATCGGTCGGGTTAATCTTGGTGCAAAGTCGCACTTCGGTCTCTCTGAGACTTTATAAACTTTAGAATAAGTACAGCCAGGGTCATTCAGAGGAACACAAGTTTAATTAGATCCTCACCAGATTCCAAACTCACCTACTGACTTCCCCCACACACACTTTGCCTCCCCTTCACTGCCTCCCTAATCTGGTAAAAAGAATCACAGGGAGGGACCGCGGATTTAGCTCAGTGGTTCCACCACCGGCCGGCAAGCACAAGAACCTGAGTTCGTATCCCTGGTACCATAAATAAATAAATAAATAGATAGATAGATAGATAGATAGATAGATAGATAGATAGATAAATAAAACTAAAAGAATCATGTAGAATCCAATGAGATCTTCAAATTTGCTCTTTCTCTTTTCTCGCTGTCCACATCTGTGCCTTACGCACATATTTTTCTACTCTGCTCCAATCATCGTACTCAATACTTGCATTTTTTGGAGCCTAAAATTTGCCACGCATGGTCCAAAGTGCTGTTGGTAAGGATGTCTGTCATGAGAAGATCACTGTTTACTCAGGAAGGCGTGCAGGGAAGCCAGCACCTAGGGAGCAGGGAGAGAGTTTAGGTGAAGGTGCTCAGAGGAATGGGGGACTGGGAGAAAGGCATCGGTCAGTTTGGCGAGGGCGAGCGGTCAGACGCAGTTTACGGAGGACAGGATGCGCGAGGTGAATGCTAACGGATGCACAGTGAAAGGAGGTTGCCCTCCGGGATGCACGACCTGTGCCCGCGCAGGGTCTGCATTTCAAAATTCTCTGCTTGGTTGAGTGAATTGATGTCACTGTCTGAAATTCATATCGTTATTTGAACAAGGGGCCCCTTATTTTCATTTTGCATTGGGCTTTTAAAATTATGTGTCCGGTACAAGCAGGAGGAAAAGACACTGTGGAAAGTCATGGAGGCCTAAAAGAACTCCACTCAGCCATGAAGAATGAGAAACTAGAGACATTTATAGCTAAGTGGATGCACATTGAGGCGATAATCTTAAGCAAAATTAATAAGACACATGTGTAAATACCAAATAGTTTCTCTGGTGTGAAAAACTAAAAGTATAAATAAGAACCAAAATACATAATTGATATTATGTAATAGGAAGAAAAGATCTAAAGGAGTAGGGGAAGTGAGGGGGGGAGGAAAGAAGGGAAAAGAAAACATATGAGAAAAGGAAAAACCTGGAAACAAAATCTTTGTAAACAGGAAAGGATGGAGGGGATGAAGGGAAGGCAGGGGAATGGGGAAAAATGAGAACCAAGATACATCACTTAGAGGTACAAGATGCAAGTGATGAATGTAACTGCACTGTATACCTAAAATGTACCAATAAACTCAATGAAGATAATAAAAAGAACACAGTAAAGTAAGACAGAGCAGTGCGTCGAGTGGGACTGCAGGTGAGTGCAGGTGGAACCTGACTGAGATGAGGCTGTAAGTGAGGACAGAACCCAACGTGAGGCTCAGCTCCTGTGTGTCACTGACCTTTTTGCCACCACAGGTATGCGACACCTGCAGGTTAAAGGACAACTGGGCTTCGGCTCACGGTTTCCGAGGCTTTAGTTCTTGTGTACGTGGCCAGCTCCAAAGCAGAAATGTCATGGTGGAGGAATCTAGCAGAGGAAAGTGTCTCACAGTCCGGAGTCCAGGAAGCAGAGAGAAAACAGAACAGCCTGGGAGAGACACACAGTCTTCTAGGTCTCGCCCTCAGTGACCCCTTTCTGTCAATTCAACCCCACTTGCTCATAGCACATTCAGCTGATGGGATAGTGTCCTCATGGTCCAGTCAGCTTCTGAAATCCCCATCTCTGGGCCAATGAGGCTCTTCAGGGACACTCTCGATCTAAACTGTAAGAGCTTCTCAATAGATGAGATAAGTACTTGCACTAATCTATAAGGAAAAGTCATATTTAAAGAGCTAGTGGAAGATCTGAAGTACACAAAAGAGGTGAAGAAAGTGTGACTACACAGAAGAAGAAGCAGCAGAAAGAAGAAACAGGCGGTTACATAGCATGATGGATGGTTTAAATCTAAAACGTTCCCCAACATTCTCGTGCTCAGAGGTGGGCTTTTGTGAGGTGACTGGGCCTTAGGGTTCTGTAACTATTAGAAGAGCTCTCCATTGGTGAGTTCCCAGCTAAAAGGGGCTGAGGAGGTGGAGCCTCGTTGGAAGAAGTCAATGA
This sequence comes from Fukomys damarensis, assembly GCF_012274545.1. Lineage (NCBI taxonomy): Eukaryota > Metazoa > Chordata > Mammalia > Rodentia > Bathyergidae > Fukomys > Fukomys damarensis. The sequence goes on along the minus strand of NW_022900949.1, from coordinate 16,743,016 downwards.
GGTGTCTTCCTTCCTGGCTCTGCGCTTTGCATTCAGGCTGTCATAGGAGGTGCAGCTCTGCCTTCTACCATGATGTTTTTGGCTTCAAGTCGACCAAGCATGAACTGACTCCTCTGAAAGCCATAAGCCAAAATATATCTCTCCAGCTTTCAGTTGTAGGTGCTGTGTATAACCACTACAGTTAAGAACAGGGAAGTGCCCAGTGAGTTTTGTAATATAAAGAATATTGAACAAAAGTAAAAATAGTTTATTGTAATTTGTAGGAAACTAGATTTCAGTAGGTTGAAAATAAAGACAGATTTAGGGCATAGAAATGGGTGGTACAAGTTTTCAAGAGCTGATCCATTAAAAGACAGACAGAAAGAGGCCAGCACAACAATGAGGGAGGGTGTTTTATTTCTTTTGGTTCCAAAATGATGGGAAGACATTTGATTATGCCCATACTCTGAGGAAAAATAGCTAGTAGAGGATGAAGATGTAGAAGAGAAAAGGAAGCTATGGGGCAAAGATGCCATGAGCCAAGGTCTTGTTCAGCCCTGTTTGCCTACTGGGTCCCACTGATGGCCACCCCATGTCCACCTAGCGTTGTCCACTGGTAAGTGCCCAGCATTAATGCAGCATCTATGTGCTCCACAGTGGCCATATTAAATTATCCCTCCCATAGTCAGGTCACTGCTTTGTCTCCCTTGAGCTTTTTAAATGCCTACTGTCAGCAATATCTACTTTCTTCATCTCAATATAAGAAATGTTTCATAATTCCTGATGGATTCTGACATTGAAAATTCCTCACATTTGCTCTCCTCACAAACTTTTATTAGAATCTTCACCCATCTGTGACAGTTAGCACTACAGGATTACAGCTAAGTGTTCTGTTTCTGTTATGCCTTTTCTATTAGTTAGCTTTTTGTTGATGTGACAAATACCTGAGATACACAACCCAAATGACAGAGTTATTTTGGCTTGCGGATTCAGAGATTTCAGTCCATGGTCAGCCTGGGCTATTGATGTTAGGCCCGTGTTGAAGCAGAAACATCAGGCAGAGTTGCTGAAGGAGGAATGCTGCTCAGAGAGTGGAGAGAGAAAGCATACGCGGTGGGCCTTCTCCTTCCTGCTTTGTCCTTGCCCTCACCCTACTGCACGGTGCTGCCATATCTAAGCCAGATTTCCCCATCAGTCCAGTCCATATACCAGCGGTCTCCGGATATACCTCACAGACATATCCGGAAGTCTGAATTGCAGTTTCCTAGGGACCTCCCAATTGGATCGAGTTGAAAATCTATATTAACTGCTACATTCATGTACTCATTTTATTTGCTCATGTGCAATATTTGATTTATATCATGTAATTTCTCATTTCATCTTAGTAACAGGGCTCCGGAATCGTGTTAATGTGTCTCTGGAAACAATGGTAAACTCACAGGGGCCCCACAGCATACTTTAAAGTTTTGAGGATAACACAAGTTTCTGGACATACGTCAAATACTGTTAAGATACCAGCTTAAGCTGGTTTTGACAGTGGACGGTTTCAACGCATGATCACACAATATTCCTTTCTGTAACATTATATCTTTGCCAAGAAGAGGCTGTTTCGGTTGTGATCGCACCATGCACTCTGCAGACCAGTGTGGCTCAAGAGATGAGGAATCTGAAGTAAGAAGTGCCCAGCAGCAGTGTTTCCATTACTAAGTAATTTAGTTACCTAATTATAAAATAAAATAGTATTTTTCTTTCAATCTATGTGTATTACCTTTTTCAACTACCCACTAAGTAGTTAAGACACAAGCACTCTACTTTTTGGACTTAACTACTCATAAGCATTAGCTGTTAAGAGTCTTTGGAGCCCTGTGAAAATACTGCTGGCCAATTCCACTTGAAGACTGCTTCACATCGGGGCAGGGACATTGGCTGACACCACCTGTGGCTTCCTGCTGGCAGTGTAAAGTGTCATCTTCCTTGAAACCACAGTTCGGTGGGGACAAAGTGATAGCACTCCTCCCTTCCAGGCCTCTTCTCTGGGCTGAGTCCCTGCAAACATGGCCAGGACCTGGCAGCGTAACGGCCCTCGAGTGGAGAGGAGTCGGGAATCTCGGTGGGGAAGCACAGGGGCCGCGTGTGTCTGGACAGAAGCCCGGGCCTGACTCAGACAGAGTCAGGAGCAAGCAGCACCGGACCGCTGGCTGATCCCTCTGAAGAGGAGAGCTGGGGCGCACAGCGCGGAGTACAGGAACACTCGCACCTGCTTTTTACAGTGTAAGCAGAACCATGATTGAGGCACATGTCTCTTTTACAGCAAACACTAATATCTTACCCCCTTGTGAGGGTAGAGAGGTTCTTTGAGTTTCCTTGGCAGAAGTAAGTTCAATGTATTTATTCAGTGTGTTTAGCACATGTTGGGAAACTAATATTTCAACTGAAATACAAAGGAAGGTATTCGTTTCTAAAGGCATTTTTCAACATGGTTTAAGGATTCATTCTTAAAACGCTGAGACTTAAGGAAATATATCAAAAATTCTACTTAAGTACCGTCTCTGTAATAAATTTATCGCACTGCCTATGATTGGCTATCACTTAGAAATGTTCATTCATTTCATGTTTTGCGGATGTCGCTGTCCTAGTCTCCAGCTCTGTCTCCCAAATCCTGGTCAGATGCTTCATTCTCTCTCTCTCGTAGACTCTGTTATTAAGCAAAGTTACTTTTCATTAGAAAAATGTGCTGTCACTTGGTGAAAGCATTATCTTTTTATTATTGTTCTCTTTGGCCCCAAATCACTAGTGATTAATGATCATCATGCCAGAAGGATGTTGAGTTTACTTATTTAAATCTAATGCTATTTGTGCATTTCAGATGGTGCATCCCGTGCAAAGGTAAGGCCGAGTCTATGTGAACATTTATGAAGACAATACATGCATATGTTTCTGTAGAACAGTTTCCACTCACACAGATGCATGGATGTACTTGAGATCCATCCCATGCTCATCTAATGCTGGGAATATTCCGCCATCCATTTTTCTTACATTGCAGCTACTCAGATTTGTTTTCATATGGGGAATACACTTCCTAATTCTTCAAAATGTTTCAGATTTGTACTGTCAGAATGCTCTAAGACTCATGTGATTTATGTCACGTAGGGCATATGTTTTCTGAAATGTGTCAAGATGGATTTATAATTCAGCGTGCGACAGCACAGACATTTATAATTCTTCTTCCTCTTCGCTCTCTGGATGAAAACATTCTCTCAGGATTTTTAAATAAAAAATTCCCTAAGGCTCTGCTAAAAAACATTAGATTAGTTTTGCCTGGGGAAAATGACCACTGTTTATATTATGCTCCCACAGATTGTTCACATTTTCTACTCTATTGATTTATTTATTTAATTTTTTTCATTTATAAACAGACTGGCCTGAAATTGAATCCTGCTGATAATTTAAGTATAGCTGTGTGGCCACTTAAAAAGACAGTAGCTTTTCAGCCAAAACATTTATATTAATTTACAGTTTGAATGACTCATAATTTATTTGTTCGACAAGTACTTGGTGAGTGCCCGCTTTGTGCAAAGCACCAGACAATTGTGGCCTTTGAAAATTAACAAAACCTAAATCATGTTCTCAAGATTATATTAAACTTTCCTTGGGAAAATTGATAGATGTATAAAAATGTGCACAAGGCTCAGTAATGGCAAGAAGAGGGCACAAAAGAAAAACCCACATCTGTGAAAGAGATTTCTTCATTGCAAAGCTTCAGATAATCAGATTACCTTAGGAGGTGGAGCATCTTTGTGAATGTGTGAGACGTACAAGTGTTAGATAAAACAAAATTCAAAAATCACCATAATTCTAGCTTAGGAATAAATTGTGGACTAAAATATGTTTTGATTTCCTGCTAGCCTTTTCCCCATAAATTTAATCTTAAATAATTTTCATTAAAGGAACATGTGAGCATTTTTTAAGAACTATCATTATTATAGCTTGAGTGCCTACAGAAGGCGACACTTTGGCACAGTCATCTTTTCAAATGAGAGCATAACATTTCCCACACAGGATCTACTATTCTAATTTCCTCCTATTTTTACTCATTCTGATTGCATCATGACACTCTTTAGCATAGCTTGTTTTGAAAAACACAGGCGTATAATTTTCTTCACACACATTTTGAATACTTCCTCGGAAGAGGTCTCAGAAAGTGGGATGCATATTTGCATGTTATTGGTGGCTTGCTACTTTTAAGCTTGAGACTAATGCTGTAGCAGCTGTAGCATCCTCTTGTCTCTGAACACAACAGAAGAGACATTCACCCTGAGGCGGGAACTACTGTGAAGAGAACCCTGATAATCAGTGAGCATTTATCCTCAGCACATTGAGGACAACAGTGAGGACTGGCTGAGAGTTCAGATCATGCTGAAATCCACATGCAACAAATGCACTCAAAATAAACTCTGGAAAAATACATATTTGGGTGGAAAAAATCATACACTTCCATCGGTCAAATTTTAATTAGTTGGTTTCTGCCCAATGTCTAAGTCTAATATAGGTTAAGATCTCCATTCTTATGTTGTCCTATTTTTATGTAAATATTCTCACCTGAAACTATTTTATTCACAAATTTCTAAGTCTTTTCTATGCTTTTGAAAACTAGACAGTTCCAAAGATAGAGATGTGTATTGTATCACAAGAGATTTACATTCACATTAATATTAATCTACTATCATCTCAAATACCCTGATTCTTACTCAGTCCACAGCTTTTTCATCTTATCAACAAAGTTATGATGAGAGATAGTATTAAATCATTCACAGACATCTACACATGCTATTTCTGAGAGATGTGCCTGAATCTTTCATTCTTTTCCTGTCACCAAGGCATTTTTATCAAATGCAAATGGGATCCCTGTACTACGGATCTGAAAACAAAATAAGAAAGCCTGAACATCTGGAAATGCAGAAGTGACAAAGGAGCAGTTGCACAGGATTCCACAGTACACCAATCGCAGTACCAAACCTGACATCAGTAACCAAAATTCGTGAGACTTTGCCTGCAACAAGACCCAGGTCATGGCTGCTTTTCCTACTGCTGCTGGTGTCTCCTGCTTAGCATCCACTGGAAGGCTGTCATTGTACATGTGCTGTGACAAGAGAACCTGGGAACTACGATGCCAAGAAAAGCTTAGAAGGAAGCTTGAAGTCAACGTGGCACAAAAACAACAGCACAGTTCTGACCCCATGCTTTTCAGTGCACTGCTGTGTGGTTTACCTTTTGAGCCTCATTTTCTTCCACTTTCTGATATCTGTCCAGCTGTCCAGTCACCTGCGACTATTTGCAAATTTCCTTATTTGGAACGCTCAGATCATTCCAATCTGAATGTGCCTCTTCACACTACTTCTTGAGAACACACCATACCTAGTTCTACTGCTGGGCACCAGTATTCGTCTGATCTCGAAGGACTTCAGATATGTTTGACTTGTGTTATGCTAAACCAGCTTCCCTGGCTTCTATTTCTCAGGGTTCCACCTTCCCTCCATGAGATTAGTAATGTCAGAAATTTGGTTTCATCTTTGACTTTGACTTTGGCACTATCTCCTTCACCCCAGCTTCAAGTCCTGAGTGTTCTCTTATTTTCTGGCTTCCTCAGCTTCTTTTCCATTAAGATTATTTATCTCTCAGATCATTTCAGGGCCTAAATCTATACCTTACACTTCTAAAACATGTCACTGATGCCCAGATCCCTTTAAATGTATAAGGGAGGTTTAGAGAACTAAGCCCGCATGCCCTAAGTCATGGACGTGTGATAGAATTTAGCCTGGTTTGCTATTTTCCAGCATTATCATTCTTATGCAGTCAATGGAGAATGCGTTCTTTGACTATCAATTTATTCTAAACCCAGAAGTTTAACTACTTTCAGGAGAACTAAAGGCCTGTGATGAAAGTGCATATCCACTCGTCCATTGTTCCGACTGTCAAGTGGATGAACAGGTTTCCTCGGGCCAGCCGCACGTGAATATTCTGTCTTCTTCCTCAGGTCGTATTGCTAGCCTGTTTTGGGGGCACCAAAGCTGTGAAGTCAAAAAACCATTTGCACTGGAAGCTATTGCCAACCTGAAAGCCTTACCAAGAGATGTGAATATTTTATACCTTTAATACTTGTAAATAGGCAATTATCTAACCATGCTATTAGTTCCTGTTAAAATACTCCAATTTTAATAAGTAATTTGTAAAGATTGGAAACCTGTAGGAAGAAAAGAACCATTTCTGTACATTCTTAATAATTTGTGGAAGATATGATATAGTAGCCAGGGTTTATGAGGACCAGGCTGATAGATCATTTTTAAAGATCAGTGTGCAGTCTCATTGTTCTAGCTTTTATATCTTCATATATTTTGGAAAATGTTCATAATATAATAATTTTTTCCAAGTTCTTAATGACAACATGGTACACATTTTTTTTTTTCTGGTAGAATTTCACAAGAATGGTCCAGTGCAGAGGATCTTTCACAAAGATGTGAATTTGTCCCCCAGAGGCCGGTGTGCTTGAGTTCTCCAACTTCATGAAGAGCTCCATCTCATCATGTGATTTTTATATACTTTTAATATGTTTAATGTTTTATTCCTTTGAGTGTCAGCATTTAAAAGTTTTGTGCTTTGAATTTTTACAGTGAACATTTTAGTTCGTGTATTAAGCTTTTTCTAAGTAAAGAAATTCTTCCTAGCCTTTTTAGAGCTGAAAGTAATTAAATCTTCATAAAAATGAAGTCCCTAGTAATACACTGATTCTACACAAATATGTAGAATCTTGTCTTCTTAGATCCAGGTGTCCCTGGGAGGACCCTTACTGTGATCAGGTCAGGTCCGGAATAATTATGATCAAATTTGTAGTAGGACAGTGAGTGATCCCTGCTAAAAAATTAAGCTCATAAGGAACCCCTGTTTTGATTTTATGCACAGCACCTGGTTATTGGACAACCTTTAGAGTCATATATAAACAGTGGACAATTGCATTATGTTTACCTCTTCTGACTGTATAAATGTAAGGTGCATAATATGACATTCTTGTGACCAGGTTTCTTGTATATGGTTGAGTGATGCAAACTCGTAATATCCTTCACTGGATGAGCAAACTGGGATTTTTTTTCATAGTATCAGGGTGATGTATGAATATGATTTAGTTCTGTCATCAAATGAATTGTTTTATGAAAATTACATTTGAATTTTTAGCATTTACTAAATAAAATCTATGTTGATTTCATTTTAATCATTACATATGAACTATAAGCAATTTTAATCTTAACATTTGTTTATTTAAATTTTCAATAATCTATCAGTAATTCCCTTGGGTTCAAAAAATTAACCCTTAGTATTAATTGACTAAAAGTGACTAGTATACATTTCAGAAATATACTGCTTACATTACCAATGTAGAAGAACTTTACTTATATAAAATTTTTATCCAAATAATTAGCTGTTTTTTAGTAATTACAGATGTTACAAATTGTTACTAATAGCATATTAATACAAGTGTAATTATTTCCACTAGAAAAATAAAATCAGTTTTGACATCAATTCCCTGGCCATTTTCTTTGTACTAAAATTGCTCTCAAATTCTTTAAAAATATTTTTCATATTTAATATATGCATACATTCAATGGCCAAGTAACCTTTGGAATAATATTCCTATTTTAGTTATGCTTGTGGAAAACAAATCCCAAGCTGGAGCATAGGTGGGCTCATCAACACATGTGGAGTGTGTGGGACCAGGCACCATGTGACTCCTGCTCTTTCCCAACGTTCAAGTGGTCATGACTGGTAAATGCTTTGAGTCCGATCAAAACATCACGGCCGCCCTGACAACGCCGCTGAAGACCAGAAAGAGGACTTGCAGACCTGATCAGAAAGAGGCGGGGTGTGAGATGAGTACTTTCAAAGTGAAAAAAAGTGGGCCAGGGTTTAGCTCAGTGGCTCTGCCACCTGCCTTGCAAGCGTAAGGACCTGAGTTTGATCCCCAGTACAAAATATAAAAAGCAGTAAGGGAGAGTAATTAGATGGAAGTTAATGGCAATTTTTTTTACTGTAATACTCTTTTAATGTAAACATTCACTGTGTCACTGGATCGCACCTTGTACGAGTCACTTTAGGTCATCACTTTTTCTTGTGTTTCTCTTATCTCCCGTCTCTTGTCTCTTGTCTCCAAAGTTCAGAAATGAGTCCCCTCCCAGCATTTTAATTTATTCCTCAAAGGCCCAGGTGCAGGGAGAGCCTTTAAGCATCTACATAATTACTAAAATAGGTTTTCTCATTTGTTAGCAAATCAAGGATATGTGATCACAGTGTGTGTCTCTGACATCTACCTTCGCTATAGCTCCGAACACGGTGGTTCTGATTTGTTTTTGTTTCATTTCCTACTGTCCTGTCAGACTCAATGCACCAATGCAAAAGGCTGTGTCGTAAGCTCTGTTCCCAGAAAATAATTATTTCCATTGATGTAGGAATTAATAAAGAAAAAAATAATAATGGTCAGGTAAAACCAATTACAGAACAATGAAATGACCAGGGATAGAGAGAGATTCCTAGAAACAAATGGGTCAGCTCTTCAACAAGACATAATAAGGCTTAATGTTGTACGTGTCTAACAAGAGAATGTCAAACTGCATGAGGCAGAAACCTCAGAACTGCAGGGAGGAGTAAATGAGTGCAGATACACTTGACATCTACAAAACAGACCGCAGCGGCAGATTACACCTTTTTCTTAAATTAACCAAGACATCTACCAAGTTAGACCAGATTCTGGGCTGCAGAACAAGCCTTAAAAGTATCCAAAGAATGCAAACTATGTTCAGCCTACAATGGGATTAAACTATAAACCAGTAACTGAAAAAAACCCAGAAAAATCTCAAAATATTTGGAGCTGTAAAACACATTTCTGGATAACACATGAAAGAAAAATTCACAAGAGAAATTAAACATACTGAACTTTACAATAGTGAAGTTATGAAAGTATTTGGTATACAGCAAAAGCGGGGCTTAGAGGGACATTTATAACATCGAATGCATATTTAATAAAAAGGAAAGATATAAAATTTAGTAATCCATGCTCTTAGTTTCTTTCCCAGAAACTAAAAAAAGAAGAAATTGAATTCAAAGCAAACCAAGAAAAGGAACAACTAAAAATGAGAACTGAAATCAATGAAATGAAAAACAGAAAATTAATGGGGAAAATCAATGAAACTAACTGAGTAAAGCTAAGAAAGAATGTGCTGTCTATCCTTATTCATAGATTATATTAATTGACAGGATCATCTATGAGAAAATTTCCAAAAATCCATCAATAGGACTGTATCTAAAAAGTAATTACAGCATAAAGTAAGAGAGTGACAAGTTAGGACACCAAGAAGACAGCCCTACAGGCTCATTACGTGGAGAGAATTCCAGGCATTGTGCTTCCTCACCCAAGAGTGGCTATTATGCTCTATTTAGAGTATGTGTTCTGAAGGACTATTGAGTATAAAATATTGTTGCTTCTGAAATGTTTACCCATTTATTTCGGTATTTATTGCTGTTTCTTCCTATATCTGTTGTTATTAAAATATTGTATTATGTATTCTTTTAGTTCATATTTTGAGTCAGTAAAGGATAGCATTCTTTCATCCACAGTCATAGACTGAAGAAGCCATCCTTTTGCATTTCACCCTAGTCAAATCCATATGCTGTTTCCATTTATAAGATCGCTCCTACCAGGAGCTTGGGAGTCAGTCGCACCTAGGTTTAGATTGTGACATTGTCACTTGCCAACCTTTTGATCTCCTTCCAAACACTTAACCAATTTTCTGGCATCTGGTGAATGAAAACTGCATCATGTAGGCCTTTGCATTTTGACAAGATACACTGTAAGACCCAATGATGCCTTTGTATTTTGACAAGATACACTGTAAGACCCAATGATGCCTTTGAATACCCAATATGTAAACTTTGACAGCATTACTTACCCATACACAGGACAGATACTACTTTATTTTGCTAGCTTTTATTTTATACTGCTGTTGAAATTTCAGTCTTTCACATATCAGTCACAAACACATACTTGTTTAGTATGTATTTGGTGGCAAATTTGTTCCTTTCATGTTTCATTTCAGTTGTGATGGAAAGATGTGATTAGAGAAAATGCAAGAATATTGTATCAGTTTGGTCATTCTACTTAATTTCCCATTTCTCAGTACAGATTCTTCTTCTAAATTAAAGTCACAGGTTTTGAACTGAATCCAAAAAGGCTCCCACTGAATTAGGCATGTTAGTGTTTGGGCATCTTGCTGTTCTTATCTTTTTCCTGGATGGTCAAGATGTTTCAGTGACAGATAAGTGGTATGAAAGAGAGCTGGAAAGAATTCTTCCCTTGAGATTTATGCTAATTTATAGTCAGCAAGTTAAATGAGCACTTATCAAACAAGTGCTATGCAGGCAATGGTGCATTGGACAGCACAATTTGAACATTGCTTTCAAGATGAGTTGGACTCTTTCATAAAATAGGCACAGAAAACACTTAAGCACATGTTACAAGAAAAGTCAAACTGTAGTTAGGTTTGTAAATTTTTATATGTTAAATGTATGAAATTAAAAAACATTTTGAACCTCTTTTGCAGAAGCCCAATGAAGATATTTGGAGTCAGTAAGTGAATCTACAGCCATGTGAGGCTCATTTTCAGTCCTTACTATTTCTAATACAAATAAACAAATGGGATAAACAACAGGCTCTCAGCATTAATCAGGTTCAACTCTAATTAAGCAGCATGTTTTCATGAACTGTAGCCAGGGAAATAGTCCACCAGGAGACATGTCACTGTGCTGGCATGGCCAACTCCCTAGTTACAAACACTGTATTTTTAAATCTTAGCATTTTTCTGTCTATGCATTCTTTCGAGGCACAAAACCTTCTTATTCAGATCACATGTAGAAAAGAGGAACTTCTCAGTTGTTAATAATGGCCACAGACAGTTACTGAATAGATAGGCACTGTACAAAGATAAAGATCTGCAACACATTAGTTTTAGATAACTAAATAATGGGGATGTTTAGCTTTTAAAAATCATCATTTGGCATCTTTTGTAATGAGCTTGCAATACTATTACAACCTTTGCAAACCAACCAAAGCACAAGCTCTTTGTTCTTTTCAGTCATCAATACTTAAAATTCAGGTATCGATACTTAAAATTAATTAAAACGTCTTACCTGCAGAGATGGCTTATCATTGCAATAAAAGTGGGCTTCGTACAGGCATCACACGGCACTGGCCAAGTCTTTTATTTTCCCAGTGTGAGTTAAAGATGTTTCTTTCACAGAGAACAAATTTCAAACTTCTAAGCAGGCTTCCTCTGAAGAAAAATCCTTCCCCGTCTGTCCTTCCAGCTCCCTGTGACACTGCAACTCCAACTACAATTCTGAATGAAATTGTGACCCTGGAGGAAAAAAGTGCCGATTTGCTCATGTTTCTTGTGGCAAATTTTATCTTTAATTGCTCTGAACTCTTCTGACTACTATTTGAAGAATTTGCTCTATGTTTTATAAATTTAATGCCACATTTCAAAGACTATAATTATTGTTATTCATCTTGCTAGGGAATTTTGTTTCATTCTTTCATAAGAAAGAATTTGTGTAAGACAGAGAAAGTCACTATCATGTTTTGACAAGAAATTAATGAAATAATGTAATCATCCGTACTGTTGTTGATTCATAGAAGAAATCAAAACAGCAGCAGGCTTTGCACAGCCAATTAAATGGCACAGCACATAAATTTATATGGAGTTGAACATGACGTATAAACATATATATATATAGATAGATACACAATCCCATGCCTGTTACCCAATTTTTAGGTGTAGGTAATAGCTGTAGATTTCTTTACATGGCTTCTGTTTCCCAACTCTGCAGGAATTATGAATGACTAGTGAGAATCCTTCCTAGCAGAGCACTTAAGCAGCTGATCATAAATATTCTGCCGTCAGTCTGCATGTCAGGTGAAAGTCACATGACAGTAATTCTTTCAGAAAGCACAATCCTCCATCTGCTTTCAAACAGCAGCTTCAAATTAAGGAAGAAAGATGCTTATCTGTTCCCTGAACTTATTGGTAAAAATAAAAACCATTTTGCTAGCATGTTTTGAACTAATAACCACCAGAGCTTAGATAAATTTTAATATCAGTCAATGTAATTTCTTGAAAATGAAACATTTTGTCCTTGTGTAGTCCTCAGTGCACCAAAAGAATACTGTTTGCTCTGAAGTGTTGTTTTCCACAGAAGAAAGCCCCTGTGGGCCTCCTGGTGGGGAAGCTTGCTTTAGTTTTGACCCCTGGAGCTTCACAATCTTTCTCCCTGTGGCTTACTAGCACCATTCAGCACCTAGTAGTATTCCTAAATTATCTTCCTTCCGAGTGAATGTCTTCAACCACATACTGATGGGCTACTTTATGGGGTCACTCATGTACTTGGAAATCAGACACAGTCCTCAGGGCATCTTTTGGTTTTGCCATGGGATTTACAGCTGCTCCATAGAGGGGATATGTTATCTCACCAAATTAATTCTTCACCATGTTTTAGTAGCACATATTTGAATCCAAATTCAAATAAATTTATTTTTGAGTTTTTATCAATGTGGAGTTCTTATACATGCAAATAAACATTCCTGTATTACTAAAACTCATAAATGTGTATATGCCAGAAATTTTGGGAAAACATTTTTGTAAAGGTTGAAACAATTTATTCTGAATGAGCATTGGATGCTCTTAAATAAAACAAGTGTGCTTTCTCAGAAATGTGCAGTGTTAGTACCATTCAGGTGAAAAAAGAACAAATGAAAAACTTGAGGTGCACATTGAGGGTGTTTACATCCATGTGCAAAATCAGTGATTTGACTGGGTATTTTATCTATGTTTGCTTTTTTCACAATATTCTGATTTCTAGCTTTGAGGTTGTCTTTGGAGTCTACCTGAGGCTGACTTGAAGGAGTGAGCCATTTTCACCTGTGACCTTTTAGTACTGAACTCAGTACTTCCAACCAGGTATATTCAATATATACTGGTGTCTTCATGAAAAAAATAGAATTCAAATTCCTTTTAGAAGATTTATTTTTCTAAAACAATGGTTAATTAAAATTTCTGTAGGAAAGAAACTATAGCCAGGTGTGGTGGTGCACGCCTGTAATCCCAACACTCGGGAGGCTGAGGCAGGAGGATCACAGCTAGTTCAAGACCAGCCTGGGCTGCACAGTGAGTTACAGGGCAGTCTGAACTACATAGTGAGACCCTGTCTCAAAAAAAAAAAAAAAAAAAGAAAAAAAAAGAAAGAAAAAAACTATAATTTAAAAAAACATACCATATAAAATATATGCATGATGCATGAGTTCCATGTACTTATTTATTCATTTGTACACATCAGAGTTGTGAAAAGCCGGCCTCCGGGTTTTCCTCTCCTGTAGTCAGACTTCTGGCACGGAAGCTTGGGGTCTGCATTTGGATGTGGTCATAAAATCTCTTCCTCAAAGCAGCAGTGTACCAGTTAACTGCCGCCTCAATCAGCCACCTATGCCGCAGAAGCTGACCTGGCACACAGGTAGACGCCGGCAAATACAGCAGCAAACTGCCAAAGATTCGAGCCAGGCAGGGGAGGTCCGCCTGACCCAGAGCATGTGGGCAAGCAGAGCACACGCCAGTGACAACCCAGTGCGAGCCACACATCTAAAGACGTCCCACTGCATGCCAGGAAGCTTCGCATTTCACTGCCTGTTAAGTACTATTGTTGAATAGTCACAGAGAAATGCCGTGAAGAGATTGGAACTGAAAAAAAAATTTCTAGAACGAAGAATATGATGTCATCTCTTTCCTTCCGGGCAGCATTTTAGACCAGCTCCTTTCTTCCTCCCTGTCACTAACACGTGCTACTTTACAGGAAGATTGTACAGGTAATATTAGAATGGGGGGATCTTGTGGGCAAAGAGGAACACTTGGGAGTTCACAACAAACCCCAATCCACTCTAACTCAAAACGCTATTATGCTGAAGTCAGAATCATTTGGATGGTCGGTCATCCATGTGTAAAATGCCTCTTCCCTCTCTCTGCGTCAAGTGTCCAAAGAATGCTTCACAGAGTAGAGTACTTACATGGGCTAAATTGATTGTACTTTAGGGGCTACCCGCAGTTTCTTAAAGTACAACTTTGCATTATGAGTTCACTTTTCAAAATAAACCATGTTTATAAAAAAGCCCACTCGTATAAATGAAAGTCAATTGACTTTCATTACTTTCTTTCATTTATGTTGTTTAATTCATTTTACTTAAATGTGTCCCAAAAAGTCAATTGATTCATTACTTTCTTTCATTTATGTTGTTTAATTCATTTTACTTAAATGTGTCCCAAATCTAATTTGTACAAGGTCGTAAAATAACGACTGACAATGCTCTTTGTTTGATTTTTGACAAGCACACGATGGAATTCCCAGGTTCTGCCCCTCTTCCGGAATTACAGAATTACAGCTTACTCTATTCCTATAGTATTTAATTATATATGGTATAAAAGTTTTCCCTCATAAACTTCATTTTACTAGTTTTACGTATCAATGAGTAGAAGTGCCTACATTAAACTATAAGGCTTAACTAAGAAAAACTGCAACAAAATTCTGGGTCTTTTTAAAATTTTTATTTTTGCTCGCATATTAATCACTTTCTCGCCACTGGGACAAAACACCCAGCCCCTGGCAGACTCAGAAAAGGAGAGTCTCGTTCACCGCGTTAGAGGGTTTCTTTCGCCCGTGGTTGGTGGGCACCGCGGCTGAACTAGTGTGGCACAAAAGCCTGCAGGACGAAGTCGCTGGGTGCCTGGCATTCAAGAAGCAGGGGGCAAAGGAAGAGCTGGGGACAGGCGCGCAGTCTTCGCTGCCGAAGCCTGGAGCCGGAGGGGAGACCCCGCTCCACAGCCCGGCCCCTCTGGCCCATTCGGATGTGAACCGAGGCTTCCCCGGGTTCTGCGGCTCCGTGGACCCCACTGAACGACTTTAAGTTTACTCCAGAGCAGTGCGGCCCAAAAACGAAGAACAAAAACTGCCTTCTCTGCTACCGAGTGTCAGTAGGGCGTTGATTTTTTTATTAGTCGTTGTTCTAAACGTTTTAAGTAACACGTTAAAATAAAAAGTTTCAGACAATTAAAAAGATCAGTTAAACGGAGTAGCCCCAGAACAGCCCGACGAGACGGGTACCCAGATGCCTCCTTCCGCGGGGCAGGCAGGTGCAGCCCTGCTGTGGGCACACGGGTGAGGCCCTCCTCACCGCGATGCTCGCACGCTCTCTGTTCAAGGCGAGGAGAGCAATTTCTGCTTCACCTTGGGAGGCGAGACGCGTGTCTGCCCGGTGACCTCGCCCGCAGGAGCCCCGAGCTAATCCACGCGGGGCCGCCGTGCAGCCCGGCCCGAGGGACCGCGGCGCGGCCGAAACTCTGAAGCCCGTAGAAATGCAAACCCCTCTGGCCGGGATGGCCACGGCTGGCCTGAAAATTCGGGCAACACTGCTGTGAAAAGACAAGAAGGGGTTGCTCTGGGCGTGGGGACAGGCCTTGCGCTCGAGGCCCGGCCTCCCGAGGAGCGCACACAAAGTTCAGACTGCAGCAGCGGCAGGAGAAGCGCGGGGACGCGAGCCATGGGGACACAGCTGGAGGCGCGGACACGCAGGCCCGGCCTTCTCAGGTCTAAGGCAGGCCCTGGATCGGCTGAGTGTTTGCCAGCGCGGCGTCTGCTTCCTGACGTGAACAAAACACACGTCAGTTTAAGAAAACATCTATATTCACAAAGCAGAGCGCAGAAGTAGTGCAATTACACAATCAAGCTCAAAAATGTGCCTCTGACTCATGGATATGGTTATTTTGAGCTCCTTATTTTTTCCTTTAATAACCTGTTTGATTGCTCTATTTATTGATTTCACTTCTATGTTGGAAAGCTTTCAGAAATCACATTCTCAGTTGACTTGGGTGAGGGAATTATAGATAGATCCCCCGCCTGCGCTTAGCAGACGTGAGAGTCGGGCAGAACGAGGGAGACATCGCCGCGCTCCGGCCGTGCAGCGATGACTCGTTAAGCACGAGGCCCTGGCCTCCGGGAGCCCCGCAGCCCGCACCGCTGTGCTACGGCTGCCTGTGCGGCCCGGGTCGTTTCCCTCGTGGGCACCACGGCTGCACCCGCTGTACACCCAGGGCTGCTCTCACCACCTGGGCAGCAGCTTCGCCCAGGGGAGGACGCCCCGTGGCTCCCAGGTCCCACCAGAGGGGAGGCCTGGCAGGCCCCTCGCCGTCCCGCTCACCCTGAGCTCTCAGCGTGTGTTCCACTCCAGCCAGCCAGCGCCCAGACCCCGGCTCGGGCTCAGGAGGGTGGGGTGAGGACAGCCGGCCCCTGCCGAGGCCTCGGTCCTGGGAGAAGAGGGGCAGGAGTGGGAGGGGCCCTGCTGCTCCCGGCCCTCGCCCTGAGGCGCAGAGGTTGTACAGTTGCGGTGATCGCTGCGTCCTGTGGTCTCTTACATTTTTATTTTTAAAAAGAAACTAAATACAATATCAGATTTACAACACAGCCAAACCCATATTTAAAGGGTCTTAAACGGTAGGGCCTCGGGTGTAACATTGCACACTGACACACTTACAGGGGAGATTGTCTTCCCGGGTCACTCAGGCACAGCACGGGCGATGTCACTGTTGAGGAAACGAAGTTGATTTGAAGGAAGGATGAAAACACTGTGGCCCAGTAAGAAACGTTTCTTTGATGTTGACATGGAGGAGGAAATCGGTGTTGGCTTTAATTCCGTTCCAGGTGTAGAACAGCCCCACGTGACAACCTTGGCTCCTGCGGAAATCACTTCTTACCTCTCATTTTGTGATTCTCTGAGACTTTCGCGACTTGAGAAGCGAGTGGGCATCATGTACTTCCATTTCAGTTATGGAAGAAGAAGACAGACACGGTCATTCATTTTCTATTAGTTGATTCATCGAATCTATGCAGTAAAACGGGTTTCCTGAATGTCAAGGGAAGGCCACTGTGGGCCTGTGGGTATAGGAAGGGACAAGATGGAAGAAAGTGACTGCAAGGCAGTAACAAGGCAGTAACCGGCCTTAGGGGCGATGCTGGGGAACACGTGTGTTCCTTTTCCCTCGTGAGCCATGGCTGCCAGAGGCTGCTGCCGACAGTTCTGCAGAGGAGGCTGCCAGGGCCAGGTCTCAGAATAGTTTGCTCCCCAAACATTTCTTCTGTGCTTCAACAGGGGCTGTTGATATTTTGATGAAATAACAAGCATTTAAGAATTCTCTCTATATATAAATAAAGTGCGCTAACCAACAAGAGAAAGCAGAAGAGTAAATGAAACACTAGAAACTTTAAAAAGAGAGCAGCACATGAGCCAATGCACACAGTGGAGTCTGTGGAGGAGACGGAGCTCAGCCTGGCTGGGCAGTGCAAGGGCACTGTGGCCAGCGAGCAGTCTGATGCTCACGGCTCAGAGTAGATTGGCCTGGCTCAGAGTAGACTGGCTCACGGCTCAAGGAGTTGGACTGACCAGTGACTTCATTCCTCAGCCCTGCATGTGAGGAGGGTGTGAGCAGACTGCTAACCTCAGGCTGAGAGGAAGAAACAAGATGAGAAAAAGGAGGGTGAAGGACATGCAGAGTGACCAGCAAACAGGGCTCTGAGGCCACTCTCCAAAGCTCTCAGGCGAGCCTTTTTTACCAGAAAGTCTGTGAGGAGCAAAAGGAGTATTTGGAGGCCTTGTGAGGGTGACGTTCCCCGTGTTTATCTCACACACCTGTGCGGATTGTGTAATATTGACGGTATTACGAGTAGACGGCCATGTGTTCTGTTCTTACTGAAGCCTTTCTCTCTTCAAGTCCCCCAGTAGTCAGAACTGCTGTAGGTTTGAGAGAACAGAGAAGCCGAAAATAGAAGTGATTTTGTTTTCGTGAAAACAGGCAGCCCATCAGCTGGCATGTTACAGCCAGCGCAGTTGCCAGATGACTCTCAAGCTTTTCCTCCTTTTGTCCATCACCCCTGCGTGGACCACGCGTCTCCCGACGTCCCTCACCACCCAGGAGCGCAGGCAGTGGAGGACAGTCGAGCCCTCTCCTCTCACCAAGAGGATTCCTGGAAATCCCACTCGCTCCTGCCTGCGCTCTCCCGGCCAGAGCTTCGTCCCCTGCTGTGCCAACATGGGAAAGGAAGGACACAGTTAGTCTTCCGGCTGGGACACCGTGCCCGGAATAAACACAGCTCTGGGAGGGATGGAGCAGGCATTGCAGTTAGAAACAGCTGTCGCTTTTCACAACATCTGAATTGTTTTGGTTCCTTCCTAAGTGAACCAGGAGAGCAGCAGCAGCAAGGGTGGGGACCCACTGGCAGTTACTTCATGCAGCCCCATGAAAAGCACATAAAATGTCGCTCACATTTCTTTGTTTTTTTTCTTCATTGAGTTTATGGGTACATTTCAGGGATACAGTACAGTTACATTCATTATCGGGATCTTGTACCTGTACATGACAGGTCTTGGTTCTCATTTTTTCCCCTCGTCCCTGCCCTCCCTTCACCCCCTCCTCCCTCCCCAGTTACAAACACTTTATTTCCGTTTTTTCATTTTCTTGCTCACATTTCTTACGTCATTCCCAGCCTGGGCCAGTTACCTCCATTCTCTGTCATCTCCCTGCAAACTTACCAATGGGGACCATGGCATTTGTAGGCAGTGGCCAGACTGCTACACCTGCTGACAAAGAGAGCTCTGCTGCTGCCTACGGGGACGCCGAATCCTGGCCGCTGGGGCTGGGGAAGGCCTCTGACCCTGGACGCTGTGTCCGTGTCCTGCAGGCAGCTGTCGGTTCTGGGTCTTCAGGCCCTGGAGCAACAGTAACTGAGAATGAGCAGGACCGTTGGACACAGGAGAGAAGGCCCAGCAGACACACCTGGGCCAGGAAGGTACAGAAGTCGTTTGTAAGAAAACTTCTTCTGAAACTAATGCCACATTTCTGACCTTAAATTCACATCCTATGTGCACATATGCTAAATAAGTCTTGCTAGTAGCTTTGGGAAGATGCAGTCCTTAACTCGGTTTGTTAGGACGTAATTCAATATCTGTTTTGTGATGGGTGATATGTTTATTGGGGGAGAAAATTTGGACAAACCAATCAACGTCTGTGATCAGTTTCTCTGACAGAAGCCTGGGGAGATGAACACTGCCTGCTGCGGGAGGCCCAGGGGTTCAAAGAGCCCCTGCTCTGCACGTACAAGCACAGGACCTTCCAGACCATTCAGTGCATGATCGCTGGATGGGCACTATCTGTATTTTTCTTCGGAAGAAATCAATGCCCTATCAATGCTGCCTATTCCAGCTATTTGCTTATAGCCGATAACTGTAAAAATGAGGTGTCTCAAAATACTCTGCTTTGAATTATACATTTTAAGGTAATTAAAGAGAATGGTAGTTTTCAGGGCAAAATAATTTACATTTTTTACTTTATGTCTTTTTTTCCAGTAGATAAATTCATTTGTTTTTACCAATTTTATATTCATGGGTACCGCATGGTACTTTCTATGTCTGTTGTTTATATTTGGAAGAATGCTACTTGTGGGTAAGATACCAAGGTTACTGCCCACTTACACACAAAAACTCTTTTAAAGACTTTTGTGGTTATGTGCAATTCATAATGACTTCTGTAACATTTTTGTTTATTGCTAGAGTTTTTCAGTTTGTATACCTTCTTTGTCATGAAATTTCTTTGTCAATCCCAAACTTTGCACATTAGGATCATTTTATGCATATAATAATTTCCAGCTATTAATATCCTAAATGCTGATATTAAAATTAAATATTTTTAATTTCTCCTGGGAAGGGTGATGCAAACACCTTTTCTATTTTCATTATGTAAGTAGAATTTGGCTTTAAAAAATGTAGTCACTCAGAACTTTTGATCTACTTTTTCATAGGTTGTGGATATCCTCAGGACAGTTTCTTCTTCTCTTTCCCCCAAAATGTATTGTGTCTGTTTCCATTGAAAACCACCTTTCTCTGTTTCGAAGGCTGTCCATTCTATAAATGTCCTGTTATTTACTGAAAAGTCAAATGTTTTCAGTATAAGTTAAATTCACCAATGAGTTTTATGCCATTGCCTTTTTAAGTACAATTCTGTAAAATACGAAAAGACAGCTTCCTGAAAAAACAGAAATTGAAAATGTAAAAAAAGTGTTACCCAGTCCTTCCTGAGCCCCTGGGGGGTAGGGAGGAGGAGCAGCCTTTCCAGTGGGCTTGGCCAATGCGGGCTCCGCCCAGGCCCTCCCACAATGCATGGCATCCTGACCGTTACAGGGTCCTGGGACTTCAGATCCAAATTAACCTGAGATACAACAGGAATTTCATGTGCTATTACAAGTCTGGACATATCTCTGTTTCAGGAAGCTTTATTTGAATTGTTTATCAATGTAAGCATAACATTCTCCAACAATATACGATAACCCTAAAGCTTACACACATATCAGCCCGCTGCCTCTAACCATCCACCTCCTGCCCAGAAATTCCGGACAGCCTCCCCTGTCCCGCCCTTGGCTCCAAGAGATCTCTTTAACCTGTGCTTCCCGTTTCAATGAATGCGGTTTAGACATTTTACCACCATAAATCTACCATAAAACGACCAAAGTTCCTCTTTTGCAATGAAATGAAATATTGCATCTTACAGGCTGACTGTAACAATGGGAGGGTAAAAGGAAACAGTTCGCTCTTTGGCTCGCTGACAGAATAAAAACATGTAAATAATCACTGCTATCAAACTAAAATGGAACAAAACAAACAGAGAAAACAGAAAACAGCAGCGCACATGGGTTTGTTGGCTTCCCCAGGGAAGCCAGTCCTGCTCCAACACACACAAATTAAGCCAGTACTAGTAGGGTAAGAAAGAAGGTTAAACAAGTTGTTTAAATGAACTGACTGCTTGGAGTAGTAAGCTGCAGATCGCGTCCATGGTGAGGCAGACCCACGGGTATTGCTCGGAGTTCCTAACATCCTGCTCTGTCTGAACAATGAATTTTCTTCTCCTTGCTACCATTGGTATTTGCATTTGCATTTGGAAAGCAGGGCAAGACCTTAAATTGGAAATTCTCTTCAGTGCACAAACTCGACACCATGCGATTTAAGTGAAAGGACCTCTTAGCAGACGCATCCTTTCTATTGGAAAGAGGCAATGAGCCTCTCCTTCCGTCCCCTGCCCTTGCCCCAAAAGGAAGACAAGCAGGGACGGGCTCATTACCCTCCTGGAAAGCCCGGGGAGAGTGCGTGCCGGCCAGTGGGCAGTGGCACTAGCAAATACGTCTCAGGGACCTCTCGCTTTCAGTATCGGTCCACACAAATACAGAATAAAAAGCCTCGAAAGTTCAATTTAATGTTTAGCTCAAATTCACAAGTAAAAGTTAAGTACTTCAAAGATTTTAGCAATGTAGTAACACGGGCTTACTTTGGACACTTATACCCCTTTCCTACAAACGAGTGTTGAATTGGCAAACTGTGTTAGTTTGATTAAATTAAAAATAATGACCCTTTAGGTCATCTACACAGAGCCACAGTTGTGGCTGTGATTCTCCTGCAGATGATATACATATAACTTGTTTAGTATCAATTTTTAATTCTGAGTTGAAATGAAGCAACTAGAATTAATATTATGATTCATTTAAGATATAAAATTGTATTAATTTGGGCTTGGTGGTGCCTGGTAAAATTTTCCAGTACTCTGAAAGGCTGAAGCAGGAAGATTGCAAAGTTAAGTCTGGGCAGTTTAGCAACTTTGAAAGACTTTATCTCAACATATATGTCAAAAATTAAATATAAAGAACTGAAGGATGGATGTAGCTCAGTGCAAAGGTCCTGGATTCAGTCCTAATTGAAGTAATAAAACACAATGATACAAAACTCATAACGTTTTTACAAGCACCTTACATTTCTACAAAGCTTCTTTATAAAACACTTAATTTTAAGGTCCTTACCACACCAGTCTTCTTTGTTCCTTTTTTACTGCTTCTGAACATGCTTGAAACATGTTTAGCTCACAGAGAGCTTGTGCAGGTGTTCCGGGGCCTCAGGAAGCCTATTGTGTGAACACAGAGAATCACACCACCAGAACCTCACCTCACCAGGATGTGCTGACAGGCCTGTCACCTGTCCAGGACCCGCCCTGCTTTGATCATGGGGCCTCCTCAGTCTCCAGGGACCCAGCACAGCCCTCGCTGGTAACTGTTTCCTGGCTTTGCATTTCCACAGAGCAGAAGGCTCACACACATACCTGGCCAGCATCACAGCTTCTCCTTGTCTAGCAGGGGAGGACCAGGTGCTTCTACTTTCAAGAATAATTCTAGAAATCAGATATTAATGGTCAGGTTTTTTTCTTCTTTGTATAACAATTGCATTGGACTTCATGTGCATACCATAAACTTCTTTTGACTTAAATATACAATTCCTGAGTTTTATTGTCCTGACAGACTTGTACAAACAATTTATTTTGAGAACATTTTCATTTTCATCAGTCCTTCAAAAACTTCATGCCCATTAATAGCCAATCCATACCCCCTTTGCAGTAACTAATGATCTATTTCTGTATTTGTAGACTTTCTTTCTTAGAAATTGCATTTAAATGAACATTGTAATGCAATCCATTTGAACTACAGCATGTATCTGTATTTTAATCTTATTATTATTGACCAGCATCCCATTACATGAAATACCACATGTTGCATCATTTCACTTTTTAATGAACATTTATAATTTTTATTTTTGGTTATGATGATTATGCTGCTCTAAAACTTTGGCTACAAGTCTTTGTGTGGATATGTGCTGTTATGGTTTGTATCTAGATGACCTCCCCAAAGCCTCATGGGGTCATAGATGTGACTTTGCAGTGGTGGCAAGATGTAGAGTATATGATGCTTGGATTAAGAGTGTGTGATTATTAAATTAGTTTACTGGTTGATTTGGCATAGTTCTGGGTAGGATTAAGGGTGCTGCACCCTGGGTGTGAGTGCTACCCGCCCTAAGGACTGGTAGACTGGATATGATATAAAGGGGCAGAAAGAATCTGTTGCTTGTTACTTGGCTCTGCTTGCTGCTTACTGCCTTCTGCCTGTCATGAACTGTTTCTCCTCTGCCAGGCCACCCTGCCGTGAAGCCAGCCAACTATGAACTGAAGCTTCTACACACTGGGACCCAAATAAGCCTTTCTTCCTTTAATTTTAAGCGTAAGATATTTTGTCTCCACAACAAGAAAAGTAACTAAGATATGTGTATCTCACGTAGATGTCTAGAGTTGGCACTGCTTGGTCATACGACAACTTTTATGTGAGAAATTGCCATTGCATTTATTACCAGGTTTTCCTCATCAACAATAAATGAACACTTCAGTTTTTGTATGTTCTTGCCAGAAGTTTATATATTTTTTTTTATTACAGCCTTCCTGTAAATAGGAAATGGTACCTTGTTTTAATTTGCATTTTCCTAATGATTAATGCTGAGTCTCTTTCCATGAATGTGCTAGCCACTTATACACATTCCTGGTTAAGTATCTTTTCAAGTCTTCTATTATTTTAATTGTGACTTTTGAGTTCTATTTTTTTTTATTTTTAAAGGATTTTTTTTATATCCAAGTCTTTCATTAGATAAGCTATGGGAAGCCTATTTTTACTGACAATGTACCTTGCTGTTTCATTTTATAAAATTTGTTATTTAAAGCACAAAAATGTTAACATTAATACTTTTTTTCATTGACTGGGTATTTACTATCATTTCTAGGAATTCTTGGCCTAAACTACCTTTATTTTTTATCCTATATTGTCTTCTAAAAGTTTATAATTAGCTGGATGTGGTGGTGGATACCTGTAATCCCAGCACTTGGGAGGCTGAGGCAGGAGGATTGCCCAGAGTACAATGCCAGCCTGGACTACATAGTAAGTTCTAGCACAGACTGAGCTGCATAGTGAGAACCTTTCTAAAAAAAAACAAACAAAAAAATAAATAAAAGTTTGTAATTTTACATGGTATACTTAAGTCTAAGATGAAATTTTGTTAATTCTTGTATACCCCTCAAAGATCAAAAGTGAACATTTATTTGTGAGTATCTAATATTACTGCAACCATGTTTCAAATGTTATGGCTCATTAACTCAATTATCTTGATAGTTTATTGAATAAAATCAATAGCCATACAGTTTGATACTAGATTCCGAAGTCTTTTGTGTTGATTTATATAGGCATCCATAACTACCCTTATGCCAGTAGCATATTATCTTGGTTTTTGTAGATGTAGGGTAATTTTATATATTCAGAATTATTTACATTTCCACGTAAAATTTAAAATTAGCTTGTTAAATCTTGCAAGAAAATACCACTGGAATTTTAATGGGAATTGCATTAAATATATAAATTGTTTAAGCAGCATTGCCAGCTTAATCATATCAACTCAGGCACAATCTCTGTACAGGGAATATGTCTTCATTTATGTAAATTCCCTTTAATTCATCTCAACAGTGTTATACAGTATTTTATATATTAATTTTAAAAGGATAGTGAGGCCTTTGTACATTAGGAAAAATAGTGAGTAGTCATGTTATGAGTGACTTAGGTTAATGTCCTTATAAATCTTTAATTTCAAAGTGCTGTTTTACAAATGTGCATTGTTATTATACAGCTATGTGTGCATTCTCTGCTCACTTGGAATAATTGAAGTTAAATTTAAATATTTCATTGAGATTGTTTTATAGTCTAATTTTAGGATGAGGAATATGAACTGGAAAAAGCAGGAGAAACCTATCTTTTGTGATTCCATCAGAGATTAGAGATGCATTTTTTCTTTCATTTTCAACCCTTTCTGTTTTATTTTATCTTTTATTATTTTAGTTTTTAGTACATCTGTGTAGTACCTAATGTGTGAGTTACTTGTGGGAGATTCTTAAACATGTACACAGCACATCTTCATTCTTTCTCTCATCCTCTTTCCCTCCTCCCCTTCTCCATTCTACCCATTTCTTCACCCACTTAACTTTGTGTTTTGGGTACATGTTTGTAGTACATATTGGCTTACACTCCAGGGCGGAGTTAGTATGTGCACATAATAGATCTCAATACCTTTCTTTCATCCTTTACTTCTCACCTCTGTCCTGACTCCCTATGTATCTTGATCCCCTTCTATGTTGAGAACAATCTTGCTCTCTGATTCCTATTACCCACCTCTTATTTTGTTTTTTTAAATTTATTATTTAGCTTTCTTGTATTAGAGAAATAATACAATATTTGAGCTTGTGTGTCTGATTTATTTCAGGTTACACTGTGGTCTCAAGGTGCAATCGGTTTCCTACAAATGACTAAAGTCTATCGTTCTATGTCTCCAGGTTGTGTAAATGCAACATTTTCTTCATCTATTGATGGATAAATGGGCCACTTCGAAGACTTAGCTATTATAAATTGTGCTGCTGTATACATGCGTGTGCCTGTATCTCTGTAACATGTCTTTTCTTTTTTTGGTACTGGGGATCAAACTTGGGACCTTGTGCTTGCAAGGCAGGTGACAGAATCACTGAACTAAATCCCAGCCTTGTAACCCATCTTTAACTCTTTGGGGGTAGACATGAAGAAGGGGAATAACTGAAAGAAACTGAATTTCTAGTTTTCATTTTCTGGGGAATTTCCATACTGTTTTCCATGTTACTGTACTATTCTACGTTTCTACTGACAGGCAGAAGTCTTCCCTTTTCCCTGCAGGCCCTCCAGCATTTGTTATTTTGCTTCAAGGAATTTGTAAAATTGGTGGAGATTATTTTGTAGTTGAGATAAGGAAGGATATGATTAACTTCACTACATTCACACTTCGTAAACAGCGATGGTTTGAATGTTTGTCTTCCCCAAAGGCATGCTGAGATTTATTTGCCACAATGACAGCAGCAAGAGGTGAGACTTGTAACAGATGATTAGCAGGGAGAGCTATGCTTTCATGAAGGGATTAATGCCAGTGTCATGTGAGTGGAAAGGGTTCCTTATGAGAGGAGAAAAAGTTTCCTTCCTCCCTCTCTCCCTCTCCTTGTCCTTCCTCTCCATGATGCTGTCTATCTCTCTTGTAAGATGTATCAAGAAAGACCTCGGCAGATGCTGGCCCTTGATGCTTCACTTCCCAGCTCTAGAACTGTGAGCCAGTTAATTTCTATATACTGTAAATTACACTGCATCAAGTATTCTTTTACAAAATTGACCAAGATCAAAACTAAAAAAAAACAACAACAACAACAACAACAACAAAAAAAACCCTAAAGTTCTTACTTGGCTTTTTTTTTAGATTCTCTCTTCCGTGTAGTAGATGATTTGTGATTAAGAACTATTTTGTAAAGGAAGAGCAGCTGCAGAACTGTACTTGGAGGTATTTGTTACAAGCTGAATAATCATAAAACGATTGGTTATTTTATTGGAAATTGTTTAATAGAAATTCTGATATCTGCGCAATTCTTATTCTGTAAGAATATCTTTTGGTATGATACTGTTAACATGCATAGTATAGGTGCTCCTTGGGAGAGGGATTTACAGATACACACACCTTAAAGATACAATACACTTAAAACGGTCATGAGCATAAAAGGCAGATCACAGATAACAGAGGAAATATGGAATATGTAGAAGACTAATGCGGGTGAGCAGTTTCCTGTAGCTTGAGAACATACCCAATAAAATCTTCCACGATAAGTACATCCTTGCTGTCTTTCCCATCACCGAGTAGCAAGTGAAGGGCCCTATTAACCCATCGGAAATACGTTATTTGGTTTTCTAAAGCTAACAGTTTTTGAGTAAATAAATGAAAACCTTACTTGCATAAACCCCTAGAGCCTTTTAGCTTGTTCTTTCATATTAGTCACATTTTAAATTATTTGTTTTTAGATGTTGTTGTTTCTTATATATTTTCCTTAACTTTTCTGTGGTAATTATTAGCTGTAAGATTCATTTGCTTTTTGAGGATGAGTTAGAACATGACATTACATGATAGTTTTTTGGTAATATTCCCAGGTGATTCTATGATGATTCTTTATGTTACAAAACTCCCATTTTACTCCAAGTTTTTTAAGTGTTTTATTTTTATACTGTTCTTCAGAATGAAACTTGAAGAAGGAAAAAAGGAAACCTGAATCGCAGATGTTTGGAGTTATTTCAAGGCTCCGTCTGGGACGAGAGGCCTTGGCGTGAACCTTCTCCTATGTCTGCTGCCTTCTTCTCCCTTTGCCCCTGGCTTCTGGCGCCATTGTGCCCAGGGGAGAAGTGGGACTACTGGAGCCTCCAGGAGTCCAAGGAGGAGCCTGTGGTGAGAAATCAGATCATCTCTAAGCCCCAGTTCTACAGTTCTGGGAGCAGGTCCTGAGTGCGAAGTCAGATGAGCCCCGCGGGACCAGTCACCCATGTGGCACACGGACCCACAGAGCCCTCAGCTGGAGGGCGACGTGGACTCCAGTAACTGCTCTTTGAAATTGCAATAGGAAAACACGTCAACAACAGAAACACGATGAATTAAAACTCATACTTAATAGCATCTCAACTCTCAATTTGTGTTAGAAGCAAAGCCCTGTAGAAGGAATATCTCCAATTTTACATTTTTTCAAAACTAATGTTTAAAAAAGAATGTTAATTTTAACGTTTATTAAAATACATGCATGACACTGCCTCAGAAATCTGTGTAAGGTAGAACATTAGATCAGCGACTTAGAAATTCATGTCATAAAAGTCAGTCGAGTCTATTTTCCTCTCTAGCAACAAGAAACATTGATTAAATGTTTATGTACGTGGAAGCCACACATGCATGTGCATAAATCAACATAGATGTTGGATAGATAGGTAGACAGATAGCAGATAGATGATAGAGGTGATAAAATTTGGGGTAAGGAAGATATGCAGGGAAGAAATATCAGAACTGGCACAGATTTGGCAAGCAGGGCTAAAGACCTGAGTTTCCAACTCTCACGTGTGTCTCATAACTTGCCTTGTTGTTCATTCCAGAGTTCTGCAGCCCCATGAAGGAAGTCTGGCATGATTTCTTAAAAAGCTTTGTATGGGAATGACTTGCTCAATTGTGAGCAATGGTTTTGAAGTGCACACCATGCTTTCAATGGGAAAATACATTTAGAGTGTTTATGGAAATAACTCTTACCCACTGTATTAGAAAGCAGAGTCTTTCTAGACCTTTGGCAGAAAGCATAATGGACCTACTCAAGCAGCACCTAGGCAGGGAGCGGCATCTGTACCAACCTGTCCCCTTCAGTGGTGTTTCTGAGCAGAAGAGTTAATTGTGCTTCCTAGGCACACAAGCAAGCACAGGTAGCATAATTTATAGATTAAGACCTGTTGGTTCAGTCTTCTTAGACGCTAAAGTCCTACTGAATCTGTTGCCAATTTCTATTCTTTTTGTGTACTCAGAGAAGAGGGAGAGAGAAATTCCAAAATAATAAAGTACGTTGGACATCTTTCTCTTAAAGTCATGAGGGTTGCTTTGTTAAATTAAACACTCTAGATGATAATGCTATTATGCACATCTTTGTAAACAAATTTAATTTGGAGTGGGTACTTTATATGGGAGTTTAAATTAAAGGCTTTTAAAAATTTTAATGCAGCACTAGAAAGCATATTCTAAAGGTGTCAATTATTTCTAAATTTGATTAAAAAGCCATTAAACAAGAAGACACAAATTTTTGTCAGAACAGATAACCTTTAAATATTGAAATAGTTTTGTAGATCCCCCAATTCATAGAAATGCATAATCATCTACTTTAACCCTTCCTGATATATTTTGAGCCATATCTTCAAATCAAGGTCATATTTTGGAAGCTTCCTCATGGAATGCATTTTCTATGATTAAATGTCTGAAAAAATTTGCTTCTCAACTATCCAGCATCACGTACTTTATATTACATTGCTTTCACGACTTCTATTCTAAGATAAACAAACATTATTCTCATTACATTGAAAGTAAAGATGGTAGCTTATTGTCAGATCTATAAATTTTCTGAAACTCAAGAGACTCTGGATAAACATTATGGTAGCTTATTTCAAGATGGTAGCTTATTGTCAGATCTATAAATTTTCTGAAACTCAAGAGACTCTGGATAAACATTATGCCCATTTTTGTAAACAAATTTAACTCAGAGCGGGTATTTTATATGGGAGTTTAAATTAAAGGATTTAAAAAAATTTAATGCGGCATTAGCAAGCATATTCTAAAGGTGTCAATTATGTCTAAATTTGATTTATTAATACATTCTTATAAACCATATATTCCATTCTTGTATACCCCTAATTGCTTTTGTTGCCTTTGGTTTCACGTATGTTTTGAAGACTTCTAATGGAACCATTTTAAAAAGTGGTTGACTTCAATAAAATTAGTCATTATAGTGAACACAGTGGGACTTTTAAGACATGGAATAGATGTGTAGATTCTAGATTACTACTAAAATTGGATAATAGGAATATACATAAAATTGTGCTTTGGTAAGTAAAGTGTGATGTCCTCCAGATGCTTTCGGTACACTGCAGCCTCCTAATTTTGGTGGTTGGATGGGTGGTATGATTAGGATGAAGACTGTCCAGAGCTCCGCGGAAGCAGGGTGCACACCAGAGAATAATAGACTCGGGGATATTATTCTAGAGACAGGCAGGTTAACTCAAACTTCAGCCCCAAAATGAGTCCACTCAGAGACTTGAGCAAGTAATTCGGTCTCTGTACTCCAGCCAGTTCCCTGATCTATAAAGTGAAGATAACAGTAATGGCTTTGAAGTGTTTTGTTGAAGATACAATAAAAAGATTCTTTAAAAATCACAGTGTAAGACATATAATGCCCATTACATAGGTGTTGACTATTGAAATCATTCTGAAAGATCCTTTTTATATTTTAGATTGCTTAACAGAAAGTATCTTTAGATAAGACAAATCCAGTGTAGCTCAGGGTAATACCACTGGTGAATCAGAAGCAGTTTCACATACTATGACCTTTAATGGTCAAAGCAAGTCTTAAAAACGGAAGGCATCGGTTTCCACCAAATGGATTCCTCATATGCTCCTGTGAAATCACTGACTATACCTGGCAACAAGTGGAGAAAGATAGAAGAGAGGTAAACATCTGGACCACTCTGCTTGGCTCAGAGACAAAAAACAGAGCTCATCTTCAAGATTAATATTTTTTCACTTACTCTGGAAAAAATATACAACCCTAGAAAGAATATCTTGCTAAAATAACTAAAATTGCTAAAGTGTGAATTCTTGTAGTGATTTATAAAAAGGAAAAAAGAATCTGTTTCTTTTCCCTGTATCTTTCCACACCCTTTCCGAGTTTCCTTTTAACAAAAGGACCTGGGATGGTGGTTAGGGTGTGAGCTTTCTTTGAACCTGAGACATGAGAGACAGTCCTCACCTATGTCGGATCCAACCAAAGTGCTGACCAATCTACAGAGCGTGCTGCCTCCCTACTTAGGACCACTGAAGATCTCTGAGGGGAGCTTGGGCTGGGACGAGAACCGGCCTCCGTGCACTCTGCAGTGACACGTGGCATGACACGGGAGTGCGGGTGCTCTGAGGCTACGTGACAGTCTGAATTCTGTAACACTGGCCATCCTGAGTTCCTAGAGCTGAATGAAGCTAACACCTGTTTTAAATCTCAGGGGTAACATGCACTTTGTCTTTTGATCATGACATTTCAATTCTCTGCCACCAAGCGCTGCAGGAAGAAAGCAGCTCGGCCGACCCTCCTTCAAACTCAGTGCTTCCCTGCTGGTGTGTCCCGGTTCAAATAAGCAGATTCTTATCAGTCAGCATCTGTTTCCCGTTTTTCCTCCCTCAAGCCTGTTTACCAGATTTTTCACTGAGAGACTTCCCTGTGGAATATAATTCATTTCGTTTTTGCTCATTCATAAGATTTTTTTTACATCTCCCAGCTGCAACTATTTTAAGCAAATTTCTGAGGATTCAAAATTGCATGTGACTCATTTGCCTAAAGCACGCTATCGTGCCAAAGCTTGAGGCAGTCAGAGACCTTTAGGAATATCCTGAATTTACATCGTATGCATTTGGGGTCTAAGTGTATGATTCATCAGGGAACAGGTTTGTCAACAAAGTCTTCTCCACCTCTCTTCTGAAATGAAATTGTTTTTAATATGCAAAAATGTCGGAAAAAGACTAGTTCTTCCCCCATTCCAAAGTTGCCAGTACAAGAAAAATAATCTGGAGAAAGTAAACTCATCAGTTTCATACAACACAAAATCAAGTCGCTATTGCCAGGCGTTCCCATGGCAACTGCCTTCCTAAGCAAACGTCTGCACAAAATATACAGCTGTTATTTTATCTCGTTGCTAAGTCCCTTTGCCAAAGTCACACTGCAATAACCATTCACATATATGTTGTTAAAGGGAATAAAGCTCCCATGGGATAACTTGGCTTTTCCTTTAAGTGATAACTTGGGTATTCAACCTTCTATTTTCAGCTATAAGTCTCTTCTTTCTAAATTGTCTGAAAAGTGCTATAAGAAACATTCATGCAAATCTTTAATATTTATTATTGCTAGTGGCATGGGTAGAATTTTTTTATTGTACCACAGTGAGCAATTATGTTACATTTTCCTTGTTTCCATTAAGTGAGATGATAACATGACCTACTCTAATATTTCATATTTCCCTTGTAAATACATTCTCTATCATTTAAATTGTTTAACACAGCTATGGCTGGACTAGTCTTTCAGCATCATTTATTCTGTGCTATTTGGAACCCAGATTCCACATACGTCTTCATAAGAGCCAGTAGGAAAATTGAACTTATTTTATCAAATTGTCAAAAACTGGGGACAGACTATTCTGTGTACTATATACCCAACTGGAACATATTTTAGTACCTTTTCAAGCTATAAATATGCCAGAAGAAAAATAGGTCAAACTCAAAAGGAAAGTAAAATGTCTGAAATAGTCACAGTAACACTCCATTCTCTCAACAGAGAGGAGTGAGGAGAGATCCAAGATATGCATCTAAGAGAAGAGAGAATTAATGGGACTAATGCCCACAAAATGATAAAGTTTGGTACAGTTTCACTATTAGACTGTGACATTTTCACTAATTTTTTGTAAGAGAAATTTTCACAAGTTTAATTTTACTGTATTTGACGAAAAAGCTAGTTATAGATATAGCGATATAGATTATGCTACAACTTTCAAAAATGATCATTTTTGACAGTGGTAGACTATAATATTTGCAAATGAGAGTCAAAAGTAGCTGATTCATAGAATCATACATAGAAGTAGAATTCAAGGAAAATTCTGGCTGTAATCATTAGCTTTGTCAGTGGATGGCTACCAGTTCATACAAGCCTTTTAACTCTAGAAATGGACAGGCAAAGAAAGAGAAGAAATGTTCTTTTCATTCAGCGTAACCTTGAGCCCTCTTCATTTACAAATTCAAAGGAGCTCAATAAACTTGATTTACTTAAAAAAACCAAACAATAATTTTTTAGCATTATCTTTCACATAGTCCTGTAGGAATGAAGACTGTATGATACTTTATATAGAAGGTAAATGTACTATAGTAACAGATGACACTGAACACCTCAGTGAATCAGAACAATAAATTATATTATTATTGTTTTTCTCCCTCACAAAAATTCTGCTGCCATTTCAGATGACAAAAAGAACATGTTTAAGAAAACAGCCGAGCCTCGTCTTTGATTTGTTCTCTTCTTTCTACCCACAACAGAAAAGCTGACAGCCTAGTCGACTTGCATCTAAGCCTCCTGATGTCTCCGAACGCGGTCAGTTCAGCACCCAAGCCCGCCTGTTTCATGTCAACGTCATTTGCCCGCCAGGCTACTACTGTGCCTTCCTGGCGCGGTAACATCTGCTGCTCATCTCACCGCTCCACCTGTCGTGCCTCCTCCACAGTGCCATCCGGGGATCGCTGGAGGGCCGTACTGCTGTCCACGATACGCGGCTTTCAAGTTCGGCCTCTCTGTGGTCCTTGCTTCCCGTTCCGTTCTTTTCCCACTCATTTTCATCCCATTGCACTGGGTACAAAGTGACTTTCTGCTGTTCCAAAGTGCTCTGAGATTTCTCAGTCTCAAAGCTCTATAATGATTGTTCTCTCTCTCTCGAATATTGTTTTCTGTTCATGAATATGACTAACGACCTCTAATCTTTTTAATCTCATTTTATGTGCCATTTCCTACAGAAATCTCAACATCCTGCACACTAAGTCTTATTGAAGAATTTATATCATAAGACAAAGTTGTAAGAACTTGCCCTGTATCTGTCTCTCCCAAAGGCCAGAGAGCAGGATCTCTGTCTTACCAACAAATCCATGTGCCTGGTACTATGCTCCAACCTCATTTGATGCTCTGAAAATATTAATAAATGTCACTGATTTCCAAAAGCATGGGATATTCTAACTACACTCAAAAAAAATGCAGTGCAAAAACAAGTTATTCATTTTGTTTTTATAAAACACTATTGGTGAATGCTCTGGCCTAATTATCTTTATTTTTATAAAACACTATTGGTGAATGCTCTGGCCTAATTATCTTTGTTCCTTAGAAATTCGTAAGTTGAAATTTTAATCTTCAAAGTGATGATATAGGAGGTGAAGCCTGAAGAAGAGTTTAGAGCCCATGATAATGGAGTCCTTGTGAATGAGATTAGTAGCTTTAAAAAAATATATCCCAAATGTAGATGTAGCTCAGTGCAAAAACTCTGTGCTCAATTGTCAACAGCAGAAAAACAAACAAACACAAAAAACAACCGACCTCCAGAGAGATACCTTTCCACTTCTGCCACACCAGGGAGGACCGAGTAAGGACATGTCATTTGTGAGTCAGGAAGTGACCCTTCACCAGACTCGGGACCTGCGTGCCACTTGATGGTGGACTTCCCAGCTTCCAAAACAAGTTCCTGTCGCTTATAAAACCTGCAGCCGGTGTTATTTTGTAAGAGCAACTCATACTGACAAGACAGAGAGATGGCAGATGACAAGTCAAAGATAAAAGACTGGTTCCAAATTATGGAGTGACAAAAATGCCAAATGAGTTAACTTGTCTTTATTGTACAAACAGAAGGGATCCATTGTGATTTTTGAGGGATGGGACTTCCTGAGATATAAGGACCTGTCCCCGTGTGGGAAATGAGTGTGAGAGCTGAGCCCACAGAGCTCTGTGAAGTCTACCAAGATGGAGTGATAAGCTGTGAAAGGGTCTGGAACAGCAAGAGGGACTGGATTTGATGGAAACTGTCAGACAAATCACCTGGATTATCCATCCCTTCACAGAGACTTGCTGCCTGTATTTTATGTTCCTGAAACAGAGAACAAGGGAAACATAGATGTAAAAATAACACCAGCTTTAAAATTTCTGAGCTGGTTATCTGGGTCTGTGGTTCAGGAAATAAACATGGCTAAGCATACAGTTCATCAGTTTTAGTAATTTTGTATATTGCCTAACACAAAGTCTCACAAATAAGTCATCATTAAATGTATCAACTGACCATAATATCAACAAAGTCTTTTGGTACTGATGATCTAAAATATTTCTGGTTCTCTAAGTCAATTTTAAATATTGATGTTTCATTGATTCCAGAAAAGTTCATGTAAAATCACTTTGTTCAACACCTCAGAATTCAAGATGGAGACAATTACAGCCTCATTATTACACCCTAGAGAGAAATTTATCAAGAACTACTATCTGAGATGTTATGCAGTCAGCCAACTGTGATCTCTTTTAGACAGTAGGATCATGAACCATTTCAGAACCTAGAAGTAATTTCCTCTTTTAAAACTGTAGTAAGAAATAATTCTGTTCGACTTCATAGTATGTTGTGAGAATTTTTTGGAAAGTATTTCATACTTTTTTGTATTTTAAAATATATTTAACTTCTTATTTAAAGCATTGAATTAATGTAGTGCAATGTTAAATAGAAAATTTACATTAGCTATACTATTACCTTTTCTTGAAAAAAATTAATAAATGTTAAAAAAGTCATGGAAGATTAATATGCCCCTTTATATCATTAATTAGTTGAAAAGAAAAGAAAATATTTCTGTTAGTTGTGGGTATCTTCATATACATTTTAAATAAGCTGTTGTTTTATGTTCTGCGTCCAGAAAATCATTTCCATGCAGAATCATAGAGAAAAGGGATTCCCAAGCAACACAGAAAATGAAAAAGCAAGTTAGGTACTTGGAATAAATTCAGGAACTTAAAGACAATCTGGTTTTCTGAAAATAAATGTAGCCTTATAGAAAATATACTGGGAGATACAGATCGTCATATTTTTTTCTTTTTTATTCTAAGAATGATCAGAAAAATCAAGCTCTTGGTAAACCAGTCTTGTTGGTGTAAGTCCAAGAGCCTTCAAACATTTATCCACTTTTATTTTTCCCAATCC
Source organism: Fukomys damarensis (assembly GCF_012274545.1). NCBI lineage: Eukaryota > Metazoa > Chordata > Mammalia > Rodentia > Bathyergidae > Fukomys > Fukomys damarensis. Next base: position 16,707,580 of record NW_022900949.1, on the reverse strand, counting down.
ACACAGTATGGTCTTCGCTGTTTAGAAGAAGCCATTACCTGGATGGCTCAGAAATCACCCCCACGTGTGTTGTGAAGAAAAGTCTGCCATGCTCTCTTCCACATCACAGATGGAATTTAGCATCATGTCCTCAAGTAGAGGGAAATATGTTTAATTTGAGCTCAAATGACTGCTCAGATAGACTTGTTTAAACAGTTTTTTAATTTCCGTTTTATTTTTCCGATAATTACTAAATTACATCAAATTCTTATTATTGTCTACCCCTTTGAAATTAATTACCAAAGTATATACTAAAAAGAACATTTTAATATTTTCAGGTTTGACAAAGAGGGTGAAATAAAAATATCATAGTTATAAAACAAAATGTGAGAATAAGGAACAGCTTCTTGGAGGTGCGTGACTCAATTATAGACAGGCAGCAGAAAAGGAGAAGAGTGGTTCACAGTGGGGCTAATAATTCAGTAAATGAATAAAGCTATATGCTCGGTAAAACAACTATAGAATTTAAAATAAATATCAAAAGAAGAAACATAAACGGGCGGAAATCTAGATGCTCATGACCTACAGTCTGAGCGTACCTCCTCTGGCGGTCAGCACTGCCCAGGTTCTGCGAGGTGCATGTCAGATACAAATTCCCGTCTCTGCTCTCCATTCACCTGCCCTAGGTCAGAGCCGCACGGCTCCATTTTCACCTCCTCTCGGGATGCCGTCCTGCCCATCTTCTCACTGAATAACTTATGTCTTCGTTCATTACTGTTTAAAGCTGATTTCCCTGATAAACAACATCAGTAGATCTTCTCCTTTCTAGGGCAACAAGCCATTCTTTGTATGGCTCACAGGCTTTTCATAATGTTGTACCTGGGGTTATTGGCACTCTCTGAGGTGAACTGTATTTTCAAGTACTGACCTGGTTACAATTCATAGAATCTGCCATAACCACATGGTTCTTCTCACTTAAGGTTCATTCAGTTTTCAATATATTAATTTTCCAACTAACTCAAAAGTCAAGATGCAAGCGTCACAATCTGCAAGAGCCTTCTCTGACTTTTGTCTGTTACCCTTGCACTCTATACACATGGATCCTACTCATTTGTCTTGTCTGTTTGTTTGAATACCTCCTCTGACTGCATGTTATAATGTGCAGTTATCTTCAAATCAATACTGTTGCCCATTCCAGTGATCATAAAGTGGAAGTTAGATGAAGGAAATAAAATGTGGTTCTGTTGTTTTATGGGAACTATTATTTGAACTTGATTCATGATCTATTTTACTATCTCCAGGATCACCCTCAAAATGATGTCATAGATTTAGAAATATTTTGTTGGGATATTTTTATCGTTGTAGATGATTATAATTTAGTACACTGGAAAGAAATCGTTTTTGAGGGACTATCTCTGAACAATATATGGGTAACTATTTGAATATAACAAGTCTAATTCAATATTTTGGTCTTCATTTACTGTTTTGATTGCAAATCAGTGGGGAGTATGTTTAAAGAATCTAAAATAAATAAATGAGGTTTTAGGATTAATCTTGAAAAAAAGGAAAAATCATATGGAAGATGAAAAAGAAACAGATCAAAGTAATAGATGGCCAGGAATACACAAACAAAAGAAAATTGGTAAAATAAGCAGCAGGCTTATTCAAGAAATAGGAAAAATACTAAAATAGCTGGGAAAACTTAGACATATGAGATATTTAATATAAGAAAAATATTAGAAATAACATTAAATTGTATGATGATAAGTCTTAGAAAATAGAAAACATTGTTAATGCAAAACCAACAAAATTCTATCCATTATCCAACACGATGCATTTTAAAGATATTTTGTTACAATATCAGTGTGAGATGCAGCAAAAATGTCTGCTTTGACTTACTTTAATGGAAGCTTTATATTTCATGGAAGTGATTTTTATAACTTCTAGCAGTCATACTCAAGGACAAATTATAATTTCTTAAACTGTTGTTGATATTAAATGTTCTTTAATCTATTTTGTCCTTAAAAGCTCTTGGTGTCTTTAATGTTCTGCTGTATGAACAATGTACTGTCTGATTATCATTTGCCATCATGCAAACTTTGACAGCTTATTAGGTGACATGTCACTAGAAATGAGAGTACAGCGGGATAGAAGGTGCTTAATTAACTCATTTAAACATTAATATTAATTGCTGCGAAGATGACTTCTGGAAAATGCAAAGGTAGTGCAACCACGTTTTTTATTTCTTTATTTTAAAAAATAAAATGTCTAGATAGTAAATTTTATTTAAGTACACATATGATAAAAACAAAAACACTATTGTTATGCTTAGAAGACTTCGCTGTCACTTATAACTTCATTGACATGGTAATTCACCTGTAAGTAATTAGTATCAGTGGTTGAAAAACATGATTCTCAATTTTTCATAGGTGCCCATAACTCATCCTATATTAGTTCTGTGACATCTTAAATTATCTTTTCTTGAAAGTAGAGCTGGTTGTTCACAGTTTTGATGTTAGGTATGTTTCAGTATGTTGCTTTGAGAACAGATTTGATATATATCCAAGCTAGCTAATGTAAAAAAAACAAGTGAGTTTAGTGTAAGAATGAATAAAAATCAATCTTTCAGGCATCTCAGAACAGAGGCAAATTCAACTCTGGAGTCACACTGTCGATTTAAAATTCCTGAAAAAAAATCTAAATATCCAGTGACCCAGCTCATCTTTCCCTCCACGATCACAGAAGTTTGTCCCGTCCACCCACTCCGGGTCTCATCACCTTCACCGAGACTACATGAAATATGGCTGCAAAGTGCTCACTAGCACTGTGCGAGGCGGTGTGCCTTAGAGAGGGGTGTGAGGAAGAATCTCACCTAGCGCGTCTGTGGGGTACTGCAGACCCCACTGACTGTCCTTGCTAAACCCCGATGAGGTGTGCTTATCCATCCGCTCCACAGGTACTTGTCACGCTCTATTCTCAGCAGGTCTTGGATTAGATATCAAGGGTGTATAGTGGATTAAAAGCAGACAAGCTACCTGGTATTCATAAGTCGTGTGGTGTTGGGAAAGGTAGGCACTAATCGGCTGAAAATAAGGACAAGATGATTACAGATGATGGTAAGTTGTACAAGAAAATAAAAAGAATAGTACTAAAAGGAGGGAGTTGGCAAACTTACTTCGAGAGAGTCCACAGAGAACATGTCAGGCGATGAAGGACATACTGTTGCAACTGCTGTGCTCCATTCTTCATCCTTGTACGAAATTAGCCATAAACATGGTATCTGTGGCCCAGCAAGAGTTTATTCACAAAAACAGGGAGTGCAGCAGTGGCGGGATGCTTTTAGCTGGAGGTGATAGTCACGGACCCCTGCGATAGAGAACAGAGTTAGGGTAGGGCCGACACGCTGCATTACCAGAGTGAGCACATGAGGCTGTGGAATGACACTGACCTCAGAGGCAGGGAGGAGGAGCTGGTTCCAGGGGTGAGAGCAGGAACCAGGCCAAGCAGGCAATATGGACAGAACCTTCAGAGCAAGGAGCTTAGCACACTCCAAAGAAAGGTAGACTGGAAAGATGGAGTTCAATGAGGACCTGAGAGAAGATTGATTAAGCTTTGAAATGTACATGGATGTTTGCTTGCTCAGCTCTTACAACTAAAGACACGCCCGAGTCATTGGAAAATCAGAATTGGGGCAGCCAGAGTCGATGAGGAATCCTCAAGAGAGGCTGGCGGGGATCATCGGTGCTTCCTTCTCTTCCTCTCTTTCCTCAGAAAGATTCAGGTTCCTTGAAAAACAGTCTGATGGTGATGAAATGACCTCAGTCACAGTCTAGGAGACTGCCCGGACTGGAGGGGAGGACAGGTTTCAAAATGAGATTAAATTCTACCATGAAAAACAGGAAGGATGGAATAAACTTTGGGGAAGAAAGTCAGGTACCCACTGCCATCCAGAGAGCTCCCGGTATCCAAAGTTGGAGCCTTCAGTAGACCTGCGTCAGACTCCACTGATGTGCAGACACAATTGGGATCGTGCTGCGCTGACCCAAAGGATTTTCTCATTTTCAAATGACTTTTTGGTCTCTCAGAATATTCTTTGCTCTGAAATAAACTTTCTTTGAAATTATAGCCATGTAGCTATCTTTTGATTTGTAGTAGCTTGGTATAAAGTTTTCTTCCATTTCCTTTTAGACTATCTGTGCTTTTATATTTAAAGAGAGTACCTTGCAGGCATCTGATTGTTCAGTGTTTTTCTTGTTATAGCTAATACTAGAATCTATGCTTTTTAATTGTTCTATTTAGACCATTTATATTAACACGACGTAGATATGGTCAGAAGTAAGTCTAGTATATGGCCTTTTGTGACACATCTTTTGTTTCTCTTTTCACTTTTTTCTTACTTCTTTTGGTTAATTCAATAATTTTAATATTTAATAATATCTCCTCTTGCCTATGTCGCTTCTTTGATGTGTGTGGTGGTGTCTGTGTGTGTTTTAGTAGTTGCTTCTGGAGTTATGGAATATATGTTTAGTTTAGCACAGTGTAAACTCAAGTGATATTACCTTACTTCATATATAGTATAATGACTTTATACTTCATCTTAAAATTTTTACAATTGTTACCATATGTTATACCACCATATATGTTATTTATTATTATATTTCAAAAGTGATTAAATAACAAGCAAATGTCACCTGTACTCATGCACAAAGTTGCCATTTCTAGTGCTCTTTATTTTTCATGAAGAACATGATTTTTGTCTCAGATATGTAGTTTCAGAATTTCAGTTGAGGGCTTTTAAAATATTATCTATGTCTTCATATAACTTACTCACTTTTCTCTAGCTGTGTGAATACATGAAATACAGTTAGAATTATTCATGTATCTGTCTATTAATTCCGTATGTGTCAGTTCTGTTAGTATTAATTTATTGACTTCTTTGTCCTCGTTATGAATTATATTTTGCTGCTTCTTTGCAAACCCATAATTTTTATTAGATGCTAACCATTTTGAATTTTATCTTTTTAGGTCATAAATAATTTTTTCATCCTTATAAATATTCTTGAGCTCTGTTCTGAGATCCACTTTCATTCTTTGGGAATAGTTCAATCTTTTGAGATTTTTTTAACAAAATTCTTAGTTTTGTGAAACCAGAACAGCATTCATCATAGGACTAATTTTCTCCTACTACTAGAGGCAGAACCTTATGAACACCCAGTTGTAAGGTTTTCCTCTCTCAGTTTTGGGAGTGGGAAATGTTTCTGGTTCTATGTGAGGTTCAAGGACCATTTTTTTTAATGTTTATGCAACTCTTCTTAGTCTAGGGTCATTTCCTCCTGCACACCGCTGACCAGTGCTCTGCTCAAGACTTCGGGAGACACTGCGGATCTCCAGAACTGTCAGCCCAGATCTCTCTGGTTCTTGGCTCTGTGCGCTTTGCCAACTGAGCCCTGCACAGAGGGTATCTCCTTACTCAAGTAGTGTGCAGCACCTCTGAGTGAACACCTCCCTGAACTTTGTCTAGGAACTGTCTCCAGGAAGTAAGCTGCAGAAACCTGGGGCTTACTTCATTTATTTTCTGCTTCTCCACTCCAGTGTCTACTGTTCATTGTCTTAAAAACATGTGTCTAATGCTCCATCTGATTCTCAATTGAAATGGAAGGTAAGTCCAGTCCCAGTTACTCTGTCTTGGCTGGAAGAGGATGTTCTCTCTTGCTTTAATTTTTTTCTGTTTTTTTTGTTTTTGCTTTTCCCATATATGCCCTGAGTTCTTTTTTTCATACACAAAAGCCAAATGATCACATCAGTATTTCTAGTGAATCTTGGAATCCCAAATCTTTAAAGATTTCCCATAAATCCCTAAAGGTACTATGAGATCAGCATTTAGATTCCAAAAAGAAATAAATGAGTAAAATCATCATTTATTGCCTACTTTGCAAAACAAAAACAAAAAACACCTCTAGGTTAAGAAATATTTTTATTTTATTAAGGAATCAAGGACCTTAAAATATACAGGAGCCAATAATCATTTTAACAATACCCACTTGAATAATTCATTTAATAATCCTTTTGGTCTTTTGTGCCAGTTTTTTTGTTGTTGTTCACGACAGTGCTATCATACAATAAGAAATTTCTTGACCATTGTTTGCAAATGGATGGCACTTTTATTATATGCTTTATTATTAGATCTTGAAATGGATGGGGCAGGAAGATAAAGAGGAATGTTTCATTGCCATCATCTCTACGTTTGAAAATCCCTTGATTTGATTTGCAGCTCTGGCACAAAGTGGACAAATGCCTCCTCCGTGAGAGAATAGAGCTCATTTTTCAGGGTTAGTCTAAAAATATCAAGTTTCTAAAATATTGGACTAGAATATAGATTGTTAATACTGGAAGAAATGTTGGGCAATCTAGCTGGATCACTGATTATACTTTGCCTATATAACTTATTAATTATGGTGCAGATTTTAATCATTAACATGTGAATTAGAAAGAAGTCCAATATATCAACAAATGCAAAATTCTACCACCATATCCAGATAGATTATTGAATATCTCCATAAACAGAGGTTTCAATCAATTATATTCTTGGATTCCCTATAGGCACTGCCATCGAAATGAAAGCATTTAATACAAATTTGAAAACATAAGTATTTTTGTTTTATTCTATAAGCAACACAACATTTTTATTAGTGATGAAGTAGAACTGGCCTAGGAATATTATTTCAGCTCTGTTAAATGATTTTCACTACTTATCTGTCTTTATATGTATATGTATTCTTTGGGGAAAATTCAATTACCTTAATATTCTGAAGTATCGCATTACTTTTACAGATTCTATTGGATATAAAAACATAAAATTTGTTTAAAGTACAATTAAATATTTATGTAAATTTTCATATAATGTAATGTTCTTTATACATTTTATATTATGAAACACCCAGTTTTTAATTATTCCATAGTATGGGGTAGGATATTTGCCTATGTGCTACTTAGCTATTGCCGCAAAATGCCATTTAAAAACTATCCTTCAATTCCATTATTTAAAATGATCTCCATGCGTCCTGACAGATCTCTGAGTTCTGAGGTGGCGCTCTTGGTCATGGCAGCCCTGTGGTGGACCTGGAAAATGGTTGAATCGGGAGAGGAAGGCTGGGCTCCCCTGGGGTACCACAGTTTGTGCCGCCTTCTGTAAAACTCCCTCTCCAATAGCAAACCGGCCTCGTAAAATTCCTTACAAGGCAATGGCAGAGGGCGCGGGTGTGTCTGGATGCGTCTGCCTCACTCGTCACTCTCCCTCTTCCGTCTCCCTCTTTCCCCACTCCGTTTTCCTCCTCTTCTCGTCCTATTCCTCCTTTTCCTTCTGCTCTTCCTTCCCCTCCTCCTGGAATGTGTCTGTGTGTCGGTGTGCGGTGTGGGTGACCAAATCCATGGCAGACCCATAGGTTAAATCCATGCTGCGTCCTCATGGGTGCTCTGAGCTTCCTGCCAGCACGCTCCGGGCTCCTCTTCTTCCTTCTCCATCTTCTCTGTCTGTCTGTCCGTCCTCTGTCTCTCTCTCTCTCCTCTCTCTCTCTCTCTCTCTCTCTCTCTCATCTCAGTCTCTCTCTATGTCCCTCTCTCAATAGAATACCACCATTTCATTATTTTACTAAATTGACAGATTCAAATAGGAAGTAAAGCCCCAGCTGCAGCATTTTAAGTCTGTAAACAACAACAAAAATCTTCAGTGTTACTTCAACAAGCTTACCATACACTCATGAGGGTTGTTTTGGCTGCACCATGTCTGTTACTTCAATAACAGTGCTTAAAAGTCTTAATCCACACCGATGAGTCCAAAGGGTCTCACACATCTCCAGCTTGAGCTGCTGGAGCACTGTTCTTTATGCAGCTGTGCTGACCTTTCCCTGTTGAAGGATGTATTTATTGTCTTTGTTTTATTTTACTTTTCTTGAATACAAATTATACCTGATGTATAGGAAGCCAAGTTGCTCTTTTTGCAATTGACCTCAGTTTTCAAAACGCTGTTTAACGTCGTATAGGCCTCTGCTTTCCTTCCCTAATTCATGTTTGCACTGTGCACAGTAGCTACCTTTATAGGCAGCAGTTTAAATGTCTCTGATGGCCACTTATATTTTATGTATTGATTATTTTTTAAAAGCATGATTGACTGTCTTTCGTCATTACTTTAGATTTTTCAGATAATCTGTGAGTGGTTCACTATGCTTCCTCCGTATCTTGTGGATTCCTGTGCCACAGGCCCTGGGAAACCACTCACTCAAACACACATGGAAGAAGTGAATCCATCAAGATCTGGACTTTTCTTTGTTGGTAAGTTTTTAAATTACATCTTCATTAAAGCATGATTGACTGTCTTTCGTCATTACTTTAGATTTTTCAGATAATCTGTGAGTGGTTCACTATGCTTCCTCCGTATCTTGTGGATTCCTGTGCCACAGGCCCTGGGAAACCACTCACTCAAACACACATGGAAGAAGTGAATCCATCAAGATCTGGACTTTTCTTTGTTGGTAAGTTTTTAAATTACATCTTCATTTTCATTGACTGGTATTAGTTTATTTAGAATTTTTGTATCTCCTTGATTTACCTTTGCTAATTCACATGTGTCAGGAATATGTCCATTTCTTCTGTTTTCCATGTTATTAAAATACAGGTTACCAAAGTAGGAATTGATGATCTTCTGGATTGCTGCAGGATCTGTTGTGATTTCACCCTTTTCATTCCTAATTGCATGGACTTGAGTCTTTCTTTCCTTTTTTTCTATAAGGACAGCCATACCTACAAAATTGTTATATGTATTTAATGCAATCCCTATCAAAATACCAATACCATATCTCACAAAATTAAAGGGAACAATTGTAAAATTCATTTGGGGTGAATAAAGAGACCTAAACTAGCAAGAGCAATTCTGGGTGACAAGGGCAATGCAAAGGGAATCACAATCCCAAACTTGAAATTATACTACAGCCACCTTATCTTTGACAAAGGGGCCAAATACCTTCACTGGAAGAAAGATAGCCTCTTTATTAAATGATGCTGGGAAAATAGCTTTCCACATACTCAAGATTAATTGCCTATCAACTGGAGACTGGATAAAGAAGATGTGTGTGTTTTTTTTTTAATAAAATAGAATACCACTCAGCCATAAAGAATGAGAAACTAGAGAGATTTATAGCTAAGTGGGTGCACATTGAGGCCATATTCGTAAGTGAAATTAATAAGTTACATGTGTAAATACTGAATAGTTTCTTTGTTGTGAAAAAGTAAAAGTGTAAATAAGGATTAAAATGTATAATTGATATTGTGTAATAGGAAGAAAAGTCTAAAAGAGTAGAGAAAGTGGGAGGGGTAGGGGAAATGTGGAAAGGAAAAACATGGAAACAACGTTTTTGTAAACAGGGAAGGGTAGAGGGGGTGAGGGGAGGGCTGGGGAATGGGAAAAATAACCTGGTAAGTCATGTAAAGGTACAAGATCCCAATGATGAATGTAAGTGCATTGTATGCCTAATATGCACCAATAAATTTAATAAAGATAAAAAATTAAAAATTAAAACTAGACCCATGTCTCTCACCATGCACTAAACTGAAATCAAAATGAATCAAAGATCTAAATATTAACACAGAAGCACTACATCAGCTGGAAGATAGAATAGGTAGAACTCTTGAAGACATGGCTGTAGGCAAAGATGGATGAACAGAATCTCAGTCACCCAGGTATTAAAAAGGTTTTTCATAGCAAAATATACCAACTGAATGAAGAGACAACCCACAGAGTGAGAAAAAATTTTGGCCAGCTGTTCCTCAGATGAAGGACTAACATATAGAGTATATAAAGAACTGAAAAGAACCAATCCCCTCAAATTTAAATACCCAGTCGAAAGATGGACATCTGAAATGAACAGACACTTCTCATATGAAGAATAGAGATTTGAAATAAATATATGAAAAGATGTTCAACATCACTGGTCATTCAAGAGATGTAAATCAAACAACACTATGATTCCATCTCATTCCAGTAAGAATCGCTATTATCAAGAACTGAAAACAGAACTTTTGTACACACAGAGGGACTGAGGCTTGAGGAGATGGGGGTATTGGAAAAAAGTGGTGATATGTGCCTTGTACAGGTGCAAATTCCTTATGATGAGTGTCATTATATATGACTAAACCATACCGATAAATGTTATGCTATAAAAAAAGAAAAGAAATCAACCAATAGCAAATGCTGGCAGGGCTGCAGGGGGGAAAAGAAACCATTCTCCACTGCGGGTGGAAGTGTAGACTGGTGCAACCATTGTGGAGATCAGTATGGAGATTCTTCCAAACACTGAAACTAAATGTTCCATTTGACCCAGCTACTCCCCTTCTTGGTATCTTCCCAAAAGAATTAAGAGCATCACACCACAGTGATATATGCACACCCATGTTTATAGCAGCACAGTTTGTTATAGCTAAATCTGAGAAAGAGCCCAAATGCCCATCTACTGAGGAATTGATAATGAGGATGTGGATTTTTATATAACAATGTACTACTCTGTTATAAAGAAGGATAAAGCTGAGTCATTTTTAGCTAAATGGTTGCACCTTGATGCCATACTCTCACATGAAATAAATCAGACATATATGTTTAAATATTGCTTTGTTTCTCTGGTGTGAGAAACTGAAAATGGAAGTAAGGACCAAAATGTATAAAAGATATTGGGAAATGGGAAGAAAATGCTCAAATGGTAAGGGGAATAACAGATAGGGAAGGAGAAGGCAGGAAGGGAAAAGAAAAAAATGGAAGCAAAACTTTTGTAAATAAGGAGGGGAAGAGGAGAGGAAGGGAGGGAAAAGAAATGAGGAAAAGAAGAGATATATCTTGCAGCAGATATATCATGTACAGGTACAGATTCCCTATGACGGATGTTACCGTGTATGTCTAAAATGTAACAAAAAGATGAAATGTACCGATAAATGTTCTGCTTTTTAAAAAGTTTAAAAATAAATAAATGTACTTAAAGAGAAATGTATGAGCACTGTAAGTGACCACTGTGAGGACCAAGTGTCAGCCCTTGACAACGGCGCCGATGTGGTGACCACATACTCAAACATACGTTCCAAACAAGAGATCACGGGAATGGAACTGAACAACTGCTGGACAACATGGAGAGGACTGACCAAGGAATAGCTGGACCTAGTGAGGAACCAGATGTCATGGACGGCGTAAAATCCTGCTTACAGAAATCCCAGCAGAAAATTTTCCAAATGTGGGGGGAGATCTTAGCACACTGACAAGTGAGCCGTATAGAACTCCTGAAAGCTGTGATCAGCAAACGGCTTCTCCAGGACACCACAGTCAAAATCCCAGAAGTGTAGCAGAGGAACCGAGTTGTAAAAGCTGTCTGAGAAAAAGGAAGAAGTCACATATGAAGGTAAACCATTAGAATTACAGCAAGTGAATTTTAAATAAACTCCTGTTATTTAATGAACCTGGTCCATGGAATTCTCGTTACAGTAGCCTGAGCTAAATCACCTCTTCAACAGAAAGCTTTTCAGACGCTCATAATAGCTTCCCTTCACTTCAGAAGACACTGTATTGGCTACTTTTTATTGAGGCCCCAGAAAATTCAGAGTCTCTGCATTCTACCACCCTCTTATATCCAGTCACAAAAACAAATATGAGTGAGCAAATGTGACTAAGTGATATTTTTCAGATATTAAAGTCTATTTTGCACATCAGTACTAGAAAGACAAATTAAATCTGATCAGGTTGGAATGCAGTTTGGTATGTTTTCTAGATCTCACAGTGATACATATCTGAAACCTGAGTAAAAGTTCTCCAATTTATGATTGGAAAAGTTATTGTATACATCTCACTCAAAATATTAGCTGTAGGTAGAAACTGAATGATTGCAATGATATAATTGAATTAAATGGAATAATGCTACTAATTAATGATTAATGTGTGTGTTAACTTCAGTATGAAGATTAGCTTTGCTTTGCTAATAAGTGACCCCTACTATTCCCATTAATGTTCACTGAATAAATTCTATGTATTAGGTGCTTTATATCAACCTAGCCATGTCACTCTACTCTGTGTGGTAACTATACTCCTTTTATTAGATGAGAAAACTGAAAGTCTGTGAATCCCAACTCTGTTCAAGTTCACACAGCAAATAAGAAGATGATCAGCTCTGTGACCAGGTGTGTGTAGTTCAGGAGTGTGCTCTTTCAGTCACACACTGTAACTGCAGTGACATCCACACAAATTCTTTTATGCCAGCCAAGAAAAATATTAGGATGGCTCTAATTGATTCAAAATAGTTTTATTAGAGAGATGAAGCTTGCGTTGGGCTGCTATGGGCTGGATTTGCCCCTTCACACTCACGTGGGATTTCATACCCCTAACGTGTCAGTGTTTGCAGTGGGCTTGTGCAGCTGAGAGAGGGGCCCCTCGTGACAGGATCAGTGCGTGCATCTTAACCCTAGACTTCAAACCCTTCAGAACATGGATTTTAAGAGGCCAGATGCATGGGCTCAACACTCTGGTCTCACACTGAATTTTCTGTTTACTCTCACAGAATCACTTGTCACTTCAAAACAACCGACCCCTACTCACCCGGCCCACACTCCTGCAGATTTGTGTGTTTGTCTCGCCCTGTCTTTATCATTCTACCTGTGCTTCTGGGCTACGCGATTTCTCCTAGCAAATTATATCTACTTAATTGTGTGACCCTTCTACTCTTCTCCTTTAGAAATGGTTGCAATTATTTTTCCATGGCATTTTTTTTGTAAAGAACAGTTGTGCACCTTGATGTCTGAAAGGCGTTCTTGACATCTTAAGGGATGCTCTCATGTCTTAATGTACACCATCGAAATGCATCAGAACTAGAAAGCTGATGACATTTTCATTTTGAACCCTACCATTCAATGGAACAATACCATATTAAATTGTATTCTCTTTTCATCTCAACGATTCTCGAAGATGCTTTTTGCTTGCCTTATATGTGTTGTTAGATTCATCCCACGATGACAAAACGTCTCACCCTATGGCTAGCACTGCTATCCCAATTCAAGAGATTAATTGGAAGATCAGACACATTAATAAAATTGCCTCTGACTTGGAACTTCTAATTAAAAAGATGGGATGGCTGATGCTAAAGCTTAAATTCGAGCAGGCCAAACTTCTTTGCCCTGGAACATAGTGAGATATTAAATGCTGAAAAGCCAACTGCGATGGTAATAATTAACTCCCAGGTCTTCCAAGGCCACGCTTCCTTTTGTTTGGTGAAGGTTGCCTTTCCCCTTGGAAGCACTTATTTAAAGCACTTAGAATTGAAGACTCTGCCTTGAGTTATTGTCGTAGACAATAGTTCTCTAAAGAGCAGAGATTCTTTATCTCCTTTCCAACTTGGCTATTCACAATTTCAACATTCAGAATGATTTGGGTTAATATTGGAAATCTTCCCCAGCATCTCGTATATATGAATTTCTATGTCCTTAGACAATGGAACTCATACTAGGGAGAATAAAGCATGGCAAATATATGTTTCACATTTTTAAACTTATATTTGACCTTTGGCAAAAAAGAGTATAACTACTGTTATCATTCGTCATTTTAATTGCTTGGCTGCTGTTTGGGGTTGTACTAGAAACCTCAGTGTCGGACTTATTCTGACTTTGATGCAATTTTCAATCACAGAATTTAAAAGTTGCTTTGATGGCAGCTCAAGAATTGTGTTTACACAGGTTACCACCTATGGTCTCTCTAATAAAAGAGTTTCAAATGAGTCACTGGCATCCCAACAATTCCGTAGCCGCGCTGCTTGGTCGTAACTCGGCATGCAACACAATGATCTCACAGATCTTTAGGGTTAGCTGTTTCTTTGAACGTGTGCACAAAAAAGGAGGGCTGTACAAGGATTGCGGTGGTCATACTCATTAGGCAGAACAAAAGATTTCTGTAGAAAATTGATCACTGTTAATAATTAATGATCAATATGTGTGTCAACTTCAGTATGAGCTTGAGCCTTCCTTGCTTTGCTAATAAATGATAATTGACCTTAAATGTAACACAGGTGTTAAAAATGGGTTACAACTACTTCCATTAAAATTTCCGTACTCTCCCATGTACTTTGTTACAGTAAGTCTTTTTCATTTCCCAGGCCACTTGTAGTACTTTTTACATATATCTTTCTAAAGCTATTCGCCAGCAAGATTACTAATGTTTTCAAATGTGTCGCCTTTTATTCTTGGCATGTTTCAATGTCTGAATAGAAGACAACTGTCTCCATTGGGAATGCATTTGCTCCTAAAAGCAGCTGACAAGAAACCTGCTATGTGGTCACGGTCACTGCTGGAACGATTACAGCACGTGATGGTGCAGCCTTCGTCTCCATGCCATTCTTGTGTGGTTCCAAGGGGGCTGTGAAACTTTTGTCCATGCTCAAGGCAAGAAAAAGTTGGTAAGAATTCTTTCTCTAACTCCATGTTTTGTTAGGGAAGGAAAATGCTTTTCCAATCAAATTTGTTCATTCCCATGGGCAGAGTCAAATCATGCCACCACTCCTTCCTGAAATGGTTCAAGATAGTTTACACAGGGCCAGGGATTTAGCTCAGTGGTTCCAGCACCTGCCTTGCCAAGTCAAGGACCCGAGTTCAATCCCCAGTCAAAAAAACAAAAACAAAAACAAAAACAAAAACAAAAACAAAAAAAAAACATAGTCATGGGGAAATAATTAATCAGTTAGACTATGTTTGGGGGTCTAATGTGTCAGCCAGTAATCATCTTCTCTTCTTACTTAGACGACCTGTTGAAATGTCTTCAGTATGATTTTATGAAAATCTTGCTCTCTTTGGCCAGAGGTAAAGCTGAGAGCGTACAAGGAAAGATCCTATTGAAGCTCCCACAGGAGAATGAATAATTCATGGCCATGTGTCAGTATCTGGAGAACAGTGGGTATGTTCAGTGGCGTATTTGAGAAGCTGTATTAGGACAGAGCAGGAATATAAACTGTATCATCAAGTGACCTTGTGACCAAAACAGGAGATTTCACATACATATTTCACACTTCTTTTCAGCTCCTTTTATTCTCAGAATTAATTAAACCCCAGCTTCTTTCTCCACCAGCATTGTACTTTGTTTAAATATTCACACAGCGACATAGGAAGCTTAGACAATAGCAGGTTAATGATGCCGTAGGAATGCAGCTGTCTACAGACACAACATTGAACAGCAATAGACCAAAATGTGTCCCCTCCAAAAGCCACATGCGGGATCTCTGAGCCCTGTTTAGATGATGGTTGAAAGAGAGGCTTTGGGGAGTTTATTATACTAATGTGACAAGGTGGGGTGGGCTCCTTGCAGGAGGATTAGCACCTGCACCCTGATCTTCTCAGCCTTCAGATATGTGAAACGTATATTCCTTCTGTTTAAGCCACCCAGGCCATGGAACTTTGGCTTCGCAGCCTGAACAGAGGAGCATAAGAGGATTAGATACTCTCTAAGAAGATACGTAAAACCATAGTGGTTTGCAAAGGAGATTATTTTGTTATTATTTTTTTGTGGTTCCTCTTGTTCTTTTAGTCTAGAAGGGTTTAAAAGCAAGTACCTATGACTTTACATGTCATAAAATAGAACTGTCTTTCAGTTTCTAAGCATCTAAATTTCAAACAATGAGGATCTACAGATTGGGAATAGCAGCTTTTTGCTGGAGGTGGGATGAGACAGGGTCTCACTATGTAGTTGAGACTGACCTGGAACTCACTATGTAGCCCAGGCTGGTCTTGAACTCACAGCGATCCTCCTGCCTCAGCCTCCCGAGTGCTGGGATTACAGGCATGCGCCACCACACCCAGCTTGGGAATAGCCGCTTTAATGAATTTTAGGGAGCACAAGAATCAATTAGACAAAGAGAATCCTGTTTTGTAACAGTTATTTCATATGGCCATCATAGAATTATCTTTGAAAAGGAATTATTTCTCATTCATTTAATCAGTATTCATACTCTTTGGTTATATTATGAAACAAAAGGCAAAGATTCATATCTGTGTGAAGTTTATATTCTAGTTGCAGTAGACATATGACAATAATGTGAAAATTAGTAAATTACATAGCATGTTAAATATTAATAAAAACAGAAGTAAGGACATAGAAATTAATATTGCTATGATAATAGCAGTTTTGAAAAAAGTGCTCTTTTCAGAAGGTGAGATTTGAGCAAAGTCTCTAAGAAGAAATTTTCATCTAATCATCTTAGAAAAGATCCTGAAACAAAATATATTTAGAAATAGTGTGTAAATTATTCTGGTATATTTATTAGAGATACAGTCTGGAGACACCCCACATTATAGGTCTGCAAAATTCACAGTGATGAATTTAATTTTCAGACATGTTAAATTGACTAGAGAAATATTCACATACATAATATCCATTTAATTTTTAGAAATATTATATGGACCAGAGGATTAAATGTAAATGACACTCAAGAACATGGTACAAATTCTAATGCTTTCAGTCTTCACTACACTCAAGTTCTTTAAGTTTAAAAGAAAATAGTTCCTTTTCAACACTTATATGATCAGTATTTATTTCTTTGTTTTGTCTTTAGGCAAATACATTGTATATCTCACTGATATTAAGATTAAAAATATAATCATAGAAATTTAGAAGAGAAATAAATATAAGGGCATTTATTTTGCAAGGTCATATTTGTAATTTGCTTTCATGAAAACATAGCCATGAAAAGCCTGAGAGTAAGCACAGATTGGCTCTCACGGGTGTACAGTTATAAATTGAGATACATATTTTAAAGGTAAAGAGTAATTTCTCTATAAAATTATATAGCTATGAAGGCAATCATCTAAGACAGGAGAAGCTCCCCATCAGATTCCTAAACTCTGAAATGTAAAGAACCCAAGTAGCTAGGCAAGAATTTTAGGGCGGCCCGTCCAGAGGGAACAGCTGCATGGTGAAAGCCAACGTGGACTTCTCCTCACTGAGGGGACCAGTGCTGTTGGATTGCTAAGGGTGTGGGAAACCACAATGCCAGATGAAGATGAAGACCACACTAAGAGCAATGCTGAGGACCTTTTACTGTGAAAGCAATGAGTAAACATCAAGGACAGTAAGGGCTGGGATGGAATATGCAGAAGAAAACTGCACTGTGGACGGATGATCTTGTTGCACAGTGAGGAAAGTTTTGGAGAGAGTAACGGATTAGGTCTGGATAAACCTATAGTCCAAGTTGAAAATATCATACTCCCAACTAAGTTAACAGTCAAGGAGTTACAGACTGGAGAGTTGTACAGGATGAACAAGTCAGGACAGCTTTTATAGATGTGATGAGCAAGGGAAAAGGAAGGGCCTGAGAGCATTCCAGGTTTGCACTTTGTGGAACAGGGTAAGGGCTAGAGAGACGATGCAGGACGGCCCTTAGCTGACAGCAGTAGTCTCAACTAGACACACTACGGGCTCTTCAGAACATTTGACAGCTCGTAAGACAGGGCAGACGGCTAGCACATGGACATGCCTCTAAGAACCTCGGGCACTAACTCTGAGAACAGGTGCACTCCCATAATGGCAGAGCTCATCAGAATGGATGTCCAAAGCCCGACGAGAGGGCTGATGCCAGGCAAACCTCTAAGCATCTATGCTGCACTGTATCTTCCAGGCGTCCATCTCCTCTACAGTCCTCCTGTTGGTCATAAGACTTTTGCTGGCTTCTTAGGAGTGAAGTAAAATTTTAAAAACAAACCAAGACACTAGGGGCTGTGGAAGAGTCATTGGTGCTGCTTGCGGTTCGTTGTAGGCAAATAAAGAAGCTGAAGCTCCTCACCCATTTACTCCACCACTAACAAACCCTTGGACTCTGACCCCTGGTTTGATTAGGGAAAAACAGATACTCGAAAATCTTGTTAGTTTTCAGTTGGAGTAAATACAACTCAATTCAAGCATCAGTGATTTTGAAGTAAGGCAGAAAGTTGCACATTCTAATATTCTACTCTAGTATGATCTCAGGAACTATACAAAACACATTTGTAACTATTTCTTGTCCCATAAGTATGAAATAGCTCAATAGCTCTGGTCATTCCCTATTCACCTTTGAAAAATATGTTGTCCCTTTAGAACAGCCACTATGAAAAAACTTTTTAAATAATAAGAATGTGAGAAGGTATGTGGGAAAAAAGGAACCCTTATAAATTGCTAGTGGAAATGCAAATAATACAGGCACTACTTAAAACAGATTGGAAGTTCTACTAAAAATTAAAAATAGAACTATTATATATGGACTATATATGTCCATGTCTGGACACATATCCAAAGGAAATGAAGGCAGTGTACAGAAGAGATGCCAGCATGTCCAGATTGACTGTGGCTGTTTTCACAGTAGCTAAGGTATGGAATTGTCTCAGATGCCTATCAACAGATGACTGGCTAACGAGAAATCACACAGAGGAATGAAATCGTGCAGTAAGGTGGAGATGCAGAACATCATGTTCAGGAAGACAATCCAGATACAGACAGACAAGTATAGCATGTTATCTTTCGACTATGGAGACTAAGAAAAGTCAAAAAGAAAAGGAAGCATGTTGTGATGATGGCTTCTGCTGCCTTTGTATAAGCTACCTTCTGAAAATGGGAAGGAGCAAGTCAGAGGGGTCATCAGAGTAACTCATGGTACGACGGGAGAGATACAAATCCTGCACCCATCACGCCACCTCCAAGTCAGTGCACCTCAAAGGTCAGAAAGTACAGCCCCTTCACTCCTTCTTGACTTCATTGATGGTGATGATGATGATGATGATGATTTGTTCTGCACAGGGTCTCACTAAGTTGCTAAATTGTCCAGATTGTCCTCAAATTTGGAATCCTCTTGCCTCAGCTTCGCAGAGTGCTGGGACTATAGGAATGCACCACCATTGCCCAGCTGTGGTTACTGTAGTTAAGGGAGGTGTGACATACCTCAGGCTGTGTGTGTGTGTGTGCGTGCATGCGTGTTGGCACACAACTGGGGCAAGGATGGTATGGGGATGGGGGGTGGGAACAAGAATTTTTAAAAGGGAAAATTCAACCTCAAAATAAAACTATGTTAAGAAATGTAGAAAACGACATTTTCTGACAGTTTGACAAACTCTTACAATTAGCATTATTTCATGTGACTTTAGACTGTCTTTATCACAAATATTACTGGTTCCAAGAAGTAACATAGGGACTTGTCATTTTCATAATCCTTTAATTCTGTTACATTTACCTAGATATTTTCAAATAATTCAACTTTCTGAAAAAAGCTGTTACGTGTATATTTTTATATATTGAGGTGTACTCTGATACGAGAAGCGGTGTCTAACAGAAACATCTGCTGTGATACCAGAGTCTAAAATGTGGTTTGCGCATCCTTACCACTAGGCTGGGAATAAAAGGTCTTGCCAAGCTAACCATCCATATGATCGTGCAAGTTATGTCTCTCAAGGGGCAGGGCAGTGGGTTCTTTACGGGGAATTTGTGGCATTTAAAACTGCAACCTTTAGATGGTCACCTTAAGCAAAGAAAAAGACAGCAAAGTCTCTTTTCCTACAGCTGGCGTGCTCACTGAGTATTTATTTGGCCTTTGGGTTCCTAATTGTGTGTGCGAGACGTGGAGAAACCTGACGGGAGTTTAGGGAAAAGCAATGAAAATGATTAAGGGGCTGTTTGCGTTGATTTATGGAGACATGTTAAACGAATTCAATATGAATAACTCTTCTAAGTGACAAGCAGGGAAAAGCATAATAAATGTCTACAAATATCTGTTGGGTGTGAACACTGAAAAGGGAGATGGATGAGAGGGTACCAAACAGGGTGATAAGAAATAATGAGGTGGAATTGGGAGAGTTTATACGAAGAAAATGGCAGTCATTGTATGCCCCCAACTTGTCCAGTGAAGAGGCAAACCCCACGATAAGCAGCAGTCAGAAGGCGGTGCAACACAGTCCCAGGAGTACTCCAATGAGCCAGTGGGGCCGCAGGTGGCTGTGGGCCCGGAGGAGCAGAGCTGAGACAGTCACGCTCAGAATGCAGCTCTGTTCTTGTCCACGTTCTCTAACCTGTTGTGTGGAAGATCGAGCAGTGACTCAGAGCTTCTCTGCCTCAATTCTGTCCCAGTGTTTCTGCTTGACCTGCATCTCCTCCTGATTTCTGTGAATGAAATATGGAGAAAATTCTGCGAAGTTAACAATTGCTCGGGGCGTGTATTTGTATTAAAGGGTCCATTTTCTAAACTCAATCCTGTCAGTCCCCACCTCCCTTCCTTTGCTGATGCCCACCTTCCTGAGAGACACAGCGAGATGCAGAAAGTGTGGGAGAAGGGAGGGCCTGCTTTCGTGGCCCTGCTTCGTCTGCTAAATAAAGGCTTTCTAGTCAAAATAGCTATGATATGGCTAATAATTAATGAACTCATCTGTGACATATAACAATTAAGTTTTAATAAAGCCTTAACAATTAGCTTTTTAACCATTATTTCCTGCGAAATGAAACATTATATTGGTTATGCTTGTACGAAGTAATCAGCTAAGAATTACTCATTTTAAACTAATTATAATTACTCTGTTCATTTCTACTGAGGCTTTGAACTCAGAAGCTCAGTCTGTCTGTGCCACAGCTAACAAAGGATAAATGCTACTTACTCAGAAAATGTAATCTTTAAAGTGCAGCTTTGAATTCATTCTTTAAAATGAAAGAATCATCACTTTAAGGGAAGCCATGTTATTAGTGTCCATTCAAATGTCTGTTATCTTGTGGGGAAAGAAGAACATGGGCTTGTGTATCAATTGAGTATTTTGAGAAAGTGTTACAGATTCTAGATGAGCTCACAATATTTTTGTTAGATTTGCTGTCAATTATGAATACTAGCAAGGAACTTGCAGCAGGTAATGATATCGAGCTAATGATGCCTTTGATGAAACAGTTTACAGGAGCCATGATTAAAACAGGAGGCTCCCTAGTCAGTGAGAGAACAGTGTGCACAGTACAGACTGGCTGCTTTCTGTGATTCCCGGTTCCCTTTTTAATCTTGGTGCCATGTTTCCATCCGTTTTCCCTGATGATGAAATAGTAGAGTACATTTTAATCAATATTTCCTTTAAAAGTTAGATTTAATGGCTATAAAACATTTCCAAATAAGTTACAAGAAAAAACAATAAGAAAATGACATATAGTTTTCAGAGGCAAGATATTTCAGAATTTGTTGTGACACAAAGAAAATCATTCAAAATTACCTTTACTTAATTCACTCTGGAACAAAGCTATTAGGAAATTTAAAGGCAAGTTGATTTAAAAATGCATAAGGAAAAGTATAAAATATTTACCTTTTGGGCTACTAATTTATCTTTAGTGATAATCATAGTGTTTAAACTGTTAGTTACAGATTTCTTTGAAGCCCATAGACAACAATTTTGACCTTTGAAAACAAGACATTTTTTCTTGTAAATCAAGAAAAAAATTTTTTTTGGTACCAGGGATCGAACTCCTTTGAGTTTGCGAGGCAAGTGGGGAACCACGGAGCTAAATCCCCTACCCTCAAAAAAAAAATTCTGCAAGTGAAAAGCACAATTTAATTTACAACCTGGAACCACATATGTGTTTACGTAGATCTATCCCTTAATTTCCCAAGACAATCCAATTAAAATGAATGACCTGCAGGTTCTGTGAAACATGGCTTTAAATTAGCATGAGTATTTGTCAACAATTTTATTATCAAGAAAAATTTCCTAGACTAAGACCACATCCACTTTCTGGTGATGCAAAGTTCCACTGAGGACTTTAATTTGGTGTCTTCTGAGTGAGGCCCCAGGGGACCTTTTGCGAATGCATCCTGGACAGGTGCATGAGTGTAGAGGAAGGAGGAGGCTTTAACAATGCAGAGAAGGAGATCACTACCCAATGCTTTGAAAATTGCGACTCTAGGGCCGGGAATTTAGCTCAGTGGTTCCGGCACCTGCCTTGCAAATGCAAGGATCAGAGTTCGATCCCCGGTACCAAAAAAAAAAAA